>NC_137624.1:27432684-27542684 GCF_963280865.1 Gymnoscopelus braueri
TTCTTCTTTTTTTTATCACATCCCCATGTGTCTGTTAAGTGATTACCATGTACAACTTGTTGACATATGGAATATATCAGGCATAATCTGACCTTAGCTCCACACATAGTCATGGTGGTGGATTTAGGACATCAGGTCCTTGTTCCTTTTAAGATCAAGGAGTGAATGATGTTTGACATTTATAAATGGTGTTAAAAGCAGAATTACTCTTTGGTAGGTTTGGGTTGCGTAGTTACCTCGCCATGATGTAACTCCAAATACTGGTATCTTCAGCAGTTGCCTTGTTGATAAAAACAACATAATTAAAAAATAGCCTGCTCATTGAGTTACATTGCATGGTGAACCATGTCTCAAAGTCTGGAGGTGGTGTTTTAGATACTTCCTGCAGATCTACAGATCATGTTAATTGCAGATCCAAAATGCCATACAATACTATTCATTATTTGACCGCTCCTTGTGATTTGAACCCATAACCTTGATATTGGTGCACTTGTCAACAATACACACGTTGTTGAATAGTGTACCTTACTGTATGTCTTACCTCAGGTACTTACTGCACCAGATAGATATACTATGTGTAAATATGTAGATACATTGTTGTTGTATCTTCTTTTTCCATTTATCTTTTACGGAAATAACTAAAACAATAGAGCTTGCACAAAAAGCCAATGTTAAAGTATGTTCACCAGCTGATTGGCATATAAGCCACAGCAGTAGAACGTTGGGAAGCCTGAATTGGTCTGGATTACTCCATATTGGATTGGATTGGATATTAGTCTAATGACACAGAACAGAGCTTGTGTGGTGTCATTTGTGGTGGTGGTGGTGTGTTCACAAATTCAGAGCACTCTGGTTTCAACATCATAGCACTCTGTAGGCCCTATCAGGTAATTTACAAACGGTCAGTTACCCATTAACTAACGTTTGCCATTTTCATCTTTGAAATTCACTCAAATTAATGTTAATTCATACCATGTATGTAAAGTGGGGTACCCCGGGTGCACTCCGAGCATATTTACCACTGTACCCCATATTATATTAACAGGCGGGGCACTTGAGGGGCAAATTACATTTCTGCTGCGGCCAATGCCCCTGTGGCCCCACCCCTGGATCTGCAACTGCTAGCCCAAGAGTGTATACTGTATAAGCCCTGGCCTCTGGTTAGTCCGTTTCCAATCATCTGAATCAACAGAATGAACTATCCATGCAATGGTACCAGACAGTGGACACTCCTGCAGCGCAAGTCACTCTGGTGTGCACTCCACCACCTCCCACCAGTGCCTTCCCCACCCAGGATCCCCACGTACCTAACCCTGAGCGTTATGGTGGAGTACTTTCTCTCCCAGTGTTGGGTGATATTTAGGATAAGGCCCCTGCCCTCTCCACAGAACATTACCACTTGGTTTATTTGAGGTCCTGTACATACTCACTGGGCAGGCCCTGTCCTGGGGTGTTGATGTGTGGGAGAAGGGACTTGAGTTCTGCTACCAGCTGAAGGGTTTTCAGTCCTCCAGTTCCCACTGTCAGTTGCCCTCACTGTCCAGTGGTCCAGGAGCCCTTGCTGCACAGTGTCCAGGCACCAGAGCTACTGTACCTAACACCCCATAATGGGTTCATGTTGACGAGGGTCTGTTCAGCAGGGAGCGGAACTGGGAGGGATAGTGTGTTTCTCGCATGTGTTATGCCCTCCCGGTGAAACTCCTCAGTGTCAGGTGAAAACAAGTGGATGGCGATTCCATTATGTATCAGAGGAGAAGTGATTGTCTACACCCTCCCCCGAACAAACAGTAAGGATTGGCAGTGACAGACATGGGCTATACAAACATGGGGGAATGGCCTATTAAATGCACAGGCTTACAGGGGCTTCAACCCTGGGCCAAGGGTGGCCTATCAAAAGCCAAAATGTTTATTTTTTTAAAATCACTTTTTATTTCATTTTACATCCATCACTTGATATTCATGTTTGTGGCTGACGAGTGGTCCAATTTACAAGTGACCCATATGCATCACATGAACGGGCAGAAGAAAAGGCATTGCTAGTGATCTAACATGCTCATGCATGACAAGTGAATCATAAAGGCTGCGCTGTCAAAGCATAGGATGAGAAGAAGTGTGTGTGGTGCATATATATATATATAAAAAAAGATCCAAGATAAGCAATAAAAAAAATCATACCAAAGCTATGCAGGATTGTTTAAACCCGTAAATGAGAAGGAACAATCACCAACCTCTATACCGCTGAATGTATGGAATCCTCATTCCATACATTCAGTGGTATGCTGATTATTAGGTGAGCACATAATCAAGGTCTTTTGCACAAAGAAGACCAGATGAAAGCTCTTCTGAAAGGTAAGACAATGCTAATAGTCTAGCCTAATGATTGCTTTCCATTCTAGGTTTTAAATTGTTAGAAACGTTAGTTCTATTGTTCCAGTAGTGCATTGTTTCAAAGGACTACTGAACTGAAATAACCTACATTCGTGTTAATGTACATGTTGGTGAGTTTCGTATTCTGCTAATTGCCACTACTAGGCCATTGTACTGTACTTTTTGTCACTTTCCAAGGTGCTGACTCACTGTGTTGTCGTGCATTGTATCATAATATTATTGTCTCCGCCAGGCCGAAAGGCATGGCGAGAGAGTATGTTTTACCCCCTGTCCGTCCGTCCGTCCGTCCGTCCGTCCGTCCGTCCTGTCCGTCCGTTACCACCTAATCTCCGGCACCGTTGGCCCGGCCGCTGCGAAACTGTGCACACACACTCCCTGGATGCCAAGTCAGAACCAAATGTTTCAGATTGGCCTGTTATAGCGCCACCAGGAGGCCGATTTGTGCAAAACACATTTATTGATACTACTCCTACAGATTTTGTCCAAACATCACACAAATTGGTACACAGTATCTCTATAGTCATGTGATCAACACGGATCTATCCGATTTCCCATATTACATCCTGATTTCCTAAGATTGGCTTCCAAAGTTTGCAGGATTGGTCCGTTTTCAACAAAATGCCTCAAATCATGAACGCAGCTTGCGATTTCCGTGAATTTTCACACGTACATTTCTATTAGGCCGAGGAAGAAATGGCACCCTTTTACCATTGGCCTGTTATAGCGCCACCAGCAGGTCTAATTTTGCAAAACACATTTTTGGAACAAAATGCCTCAAATCATGAATGCAGTGTCCGATTGCAGTGAAAAGCCTAAGAACAAATCACACCCTTTTCACATTGGCCTATTATAGTGCCGCCAGGAGGCCACAATAACCTACCTGACCTGGCGGAGACCTGTGCTCCGAGGAGCACTTCTTCTAGTTTAAGATATTTTTTTGGCTTTTTCTGCCTTTACTGATAGATATAGTAGACTGAAAGGAAATGGGCGCAGCAAAGGTCGGGACTCAAACAAGCAACCTAGGTGCCCGGACCGCTACGCCAGCAGTCTGGGCCATTGTATCATAATATTGATCGATTCAAAGAGCCCTCCGAGGCCAAAGGGACTGAGAAACTACTTTGATTTGTTGTTTATATCCTGTGGTGTTTCTACAGACTACAGACTTTTTTATTTGATAAACTGTATTAGTTTCCTACATCATTCTCTTATTTTCACAATCTCATACACATCCATCCAAGCTTGTTGTTTACAGTGATTAGACCCAAGTGATTTGGTAATCTGTTAGTTTTAATATTGTGGTTGCTTCTGGTTCAAAAAGAGACAAGACCAAGTTATCTCCCAACACGAGGGGGCCGACGAAGCTTCTCAGAATTGGCAGCAATTAAATTGGGGATATAATGAAAAAAATAAAACACAAAAAAAAGAGAAATAAATGCTCGTCAGTCTTGTGGTACTCTTTAGTAGTTGTGTGCAATTCATTCACATTCAGCAAAAAGCGAGTACAGGTTTTGCATTGTTTTGTGAATTCATAAAACTTTATCTGAACCATATTTTTGGGTTTGTACTGTTGTTGCACTTTCATGGTTTTGTTTTGTGTTGTTTGGTACTTAACTATGTACAGAGGACCACAATGGAAATAAACCCTTGGGCTTTATTGTGTTTTTATCCTTCGTGATGATACTTGAATGTATGTCGTGAAGTGCTAATGTGCTCTTTTATGTGTTATTGCCAAATAAGATCAATCGGTGAATCAATCAATCAATCAATCAATCAATCAATTAAATGTCTCTCTAACTGAATGAATGAATGAAAGTACAATTAAAGACTTCAGCCCCAGGGCGATGTGCACTTGTTTGCCATCTGTGTATGGTCGCCATTATTTATTTATTCTACACAAATCGGAAAGGTTTAGCATAGCAAGCAGGACTGCAGACAGCCCAAAGCCATGTATTTGAACAATCACCTTTGACAGGAAAAAAAAATCCAGTTTGCAGCCAACTCTGTAGATCTGAAGTCACTCAGGCGTGCTGGATTTGCATACCTCTGCACTTAAATAACTTATTACAGAGGCCCACTACATTGACAGTGCTGTGTCGATATCAAGGTCCACTGCACATCTGAGCTCCACAAAAGGCACTAGTTCCTCAATTGTGCTGCAATTTGGGGTACCATTGTCTGTTTTAAATAAAGTAATACACATATCTGGATTGTGTGTGCTCTTGGAAGTATCTGGCAGTCTATTTACTGATACAATTATGATGAATAATTATAATATTTATGAAAATTATTGCTTTTGCAAATACACAGAACTAAATCCTTTCCATCTCTAGTGCTTTGCTAACACAATTATATATATAACGTTTATATATATATATATATAGGTTATATATATATATATATATATATATATATATATATATATATATATATATATATATATATATATATATTGGGTGCAAGTAAAGGAGCTACTCTCACTATTTAATAAATCAACTTTATAGTCTTTGACTTAGCTGACAATAGGACATGACATTTCATTCATGTTTAATTATGTGTTAATTATGTTTATTTTAAGCATTAATTAGTTAATTTCATCCTGTAGAGCTAAGGCAATTATGCTGTCTTATTAAGTAATAACGTTGTGTTTATTCAATTACCTAATAGTAGATTTGATTGACAGTGACAAGATGCCTGATACTTTTTAGGTGATGCTTATGTGCTGTGCATCCATCCACCAAAATATCTTCATAACCTTTCAAGATAGAGCCATAATATTAAAATAACAATACTGGCTGGAACCATATATAGGACAACAATGTCTTATGCCTGCCTGAAGGGTTCACTGTAATGTTTACATGTTTACATTTTGAAATCACCCAGCAGATGCTGTGCTGCAGATGACATTTGGTACAAATAATCTCAGGCCAAATATAACTCAAGACCTAAACTTAACTATATAAAATAATGGCTTATAAAGTGTTTTGTCCCAGTCCAGCCTTGCTGAAAGACAGTCAGCCCCCTGACAACACTGGCCAACTTACAAATTGCTACAAAACCTGTATACCGGTATCCACACATTTTGGGGCTAAACAACAACATGAAGGATAAGGCCTGATAATGATGTACCATGCATATTAAAATCCTGGATACTTTATATTATTCCCCACCATTACTTATCATACTTAATTGTTTTTACACTTTGGAAACAAAAATGCCCTTTTAACATTGAGCCATTGGGCCATGCACAATGTTTCGCTGCCCACTGGTGTTTCCGTCTGGGGCTACAAGGGCCTTTCACATAGAAAGTGGCCAAACCCCCGAAGGGCGATTTTTTTCTAGTTAAGACAATTGAGAACCAACCTTCCAATTCCAATTATATTAATTGCATGTCAATCATATTTTCTGTAAGGACATAACTTAGTTATTCATGAAAAGTCATTGTGCTCTTTGTGTAAAACAAATCAAGACAGAAAGAAGAAAACCCAATCTTCACCTATAGACAGAGAACAACTTGAATAAGATTTAAATCACAGATTACACCAGTTTGAGGCAGCTATTAATACCCACCATTGCTTACAAGCTTAAGAATAAAGTAGAAGACGGAACATTATGTTAAAGTTAATGACCTATCCCGTGGAAGAATTTCCAATCTAGATGTATTGTGTGGACTTTGGTTCCCTGTCAAGGACTTCCTATGGGAATTAGTGTGATAGTGTTTATGTATTTATCACTTGGTGCCACCTTGATGTGGCCGTCAAGTTGAAGCTCCTTCTCCCAATGGCCATTAAGCAAGGCCTCAGTGCCAATAACACAATCAATCAACAAAACGTAGCGCCTGAATTTTTTTTTTTACAAAAGCCGTCACAAGTTCCAAGGGTTGAAATGCAAGTGCAGGAAGAGAAATCTGGTTCTCATAGGGGTGCAACAGGTAATTTAACTAATTGATTTAATCGATTATAAAAAAAGAATAATCAATCTTAATACAATAAAAACAAAATAAAATAATATATTATATATTTATATTTGAGACATTTTAAATGTAATGTTTTATAGAGACAAAGCATCTCTACAAGCTCTCAACACATTGCGACGCGTTGTGACCTTGTAAATCGGCTATTTTTAACACATATTCAGAGTGTGTGAATTCTAAGGCTCAAACAATAAATGGTTTTGGTTTTGGATCGATGGAACCAACACAGTATAATTTGAGTTGCTATTTATCGGTATCACAACGAGCTTTTTAAAGAAACACCTCATTGTTTTAAATATTATTTTTAACATTATCAATAAAATCGTAGGGTTTTGCCAAATATTTGGCGGCCCACTTGTAACACCTCGCGGGCCTCTGCCCACAGGTTGAGAACCACCGCAGTAGGTGATCTTCCCCTAGTAAGGGAATGATCTTCATCATTTAGTACAGCATGTGCTGGAAGGACTCATTTCAGAGGTGAAGTGAGGACTAGTGATAATGATTTATTTCCCATATATAGCTTTGGGGCTTCTCGGTTTTATGCCACCTTGACACTGACACCTTTGGAAAAATAAATGCCTTTCAGCACTGCCACTGTGACAGTTCCTAAGTCAGTAAAGTTGTCTCTTCACTCAGTTTATATAAGAGGGAGGTATTTTTTTCTTATTTTTTTCCTCAAAACTTTCCTTTCTAGTGTCATGTTACCGCTGACATCTTGCATAAATACACACATAATTACAAATGAATATTTTACGTATATATTTGTTGCATACTCAAAACCATAAATCTTTTGGCAACATAAGTGCATAATATAGTAGTTTTAAACAAAATATAGTTTTATATCTTCCTCAGATTGCTGCCTGAGGGAGACGTGTGTTTGGAAGGCATTGCGGTGTAGACTGCTTCTGAACTTTGACTTTTTGTGTTCTACTGTATACTGTATGCCCTTTAGAATTCTTTTTTTTTAACATACTTCATTTGAGTGGCTTTCCTTATTTATTTATTTATTTAAAATGGATACTTGCTATTTTCCTTACTTCTAAAGTTCTCAAAATAAAAAACATATTTGGCACAAGCTGCCGCTTTGTGTTCTTTAAATAACTATGTTGTAATTGGCATGCAAACTGACTAGCTAATTAGCAATTAGACATATTTATCACTAACACATTTTCTTATTTGTAATTATTTTTCCCTCAGTTGAAATATGTGTTACATTTTCTTGCACCTGATGTTTATTTACTTTGTGTAATAAGTTTGCTGAAATGATGTTTTCCCCTCCTCAGCAAACCTTGTTAAATTGTGCGGCATTAAATTAATCCATCCTAAGGGAAACATTAACAATTGTCCTCTTTTATGAGTGCAGTTTAGAATGTGCCCTCAGATTTCCTACATATTTTCCAAGATACACATTAGGGCCTGTGCCACAAAAGGGAGATAACTGGTTTATCACAAATATGCCCCTTATTATGTGATGAACTCACCCCTACTCTCAAGCATGCCTCCAGAATGTATCCAACGACAATAAGCCACAGAAATTAATGGGATCTTAATACAAAATATGAATGGGAGATATTTCTGTATTCAGAGAGATGCACAAAAGGCGCTGAATAATACGAGGTCAGATACTGTCAGATACTCTAATATCACATCCAGCCAAGCACTCTTAAGGAATCAGTCTCAAATCTGAATTTCTCTCCCAGTAGTGCCTTAATGATACTCGATGTTGAATGTTGGGACCTTGAACCATAAACTGATGTCCCGCACGTGTTTCTTTTTTCTTTTCTTTTCTTTTTTCTTGTTTTCTAGAATATACATATTCAAAGTCATTGTATTTATTTGTAGAAGGAAGACACTGGAGAGCAAACTCGGACAATTAAAGCCTTTTTTATTCGCAGGTTGCAGGCAAACAGAGTGACAAGGCTCGCCTTCTCCATCTTTGTATTTATTTGTTTGTTCAAGGTAAGGGGAGTATTGTACCATCCCCAGGGGAGAGGAAATCAGTTTCTGTATTCACCCAGCAGAAAGCTGCTCAGATGGCTTTTTGATTAGCAGTCTGTGGGGAGGGGAGCTGTTAGGAGTTAAGTTCAGGGACACTTCGACATGTAGATGGGCGAGCCGAGGGTCTTTTGATTACCAGGCATCCTCTGTACCCATTCATCTACAGCCGACCTAAAGTGACCAGATTATTACACGTGTCGTGCATGGATAGTGAATGCACACTATGTTCATCTGTTTTTGGAAAGATATCTGCAGTGGTTCGCAGCTAAGTTGCACTACCTGCTAAAAAACTTAGTTTGACCAAGCTATGTCACTTTAAAGCAGATTTCAGCTAACCTCTGGTCTATGTGTTGTTGCACTGTCATTTCAGATTTGTGTGAAGGGGGGAAATTGCTTTTTTTTTCTCTCATGCAATGCAATCACTCTGCCCAGGCACATCTGTTGTACTAGACACAAGGTACAAGGTGGGTTATCGGAGACTGGCTCTACCTGCTTTTCTTTCTTTCTTTTTTTATTTTTATTTTTTGTCATGTCCTTTAGCTTGTTTGAAGACGGGTTGTTCGGTTTCAAGAGATTTGGCATTTTAAGTACAAAATATTTTTTAAATATCCTCCTTTTTCCACATTGAAACAATGTTTATATCCACCAAAGGCTACAGTATACATTATAAGAAGGTATCTAAAAAATATATCCTCCACTTAGTTTTTTCAATTCTTTCACAGTGCCTGGTTGTAAAACACTTGACCAAAACTAGCACTTGACCATACAATGGCAATAGGAATGGAGAACGTTTTTTGAGAGCTCAATTATAAACATTTCAACAAGAAGAAGAAAAAAAAAATGAAGGCCCCATTTTGGCCAAAATATGGAGTCAATAACACTGGTAAAGGTCAGTTGTGCCAGAGATTCAATTACTCTTTTGGAAAACCTATGAAGTTGAACCCCTACAGTATATGTGACAGCACTGTTCAAATACAGCAGTGTGATCCCAGTTGAGAAGGGCAAGAAAGAGTTTTTTCTTTCCTTTTTTTTTTTTTTTTACCTCCCACTTCAGAGAGAATTTTGTCTCCAGCATCTCAGTTTGCCTAAGGGATTAGAATACCAAGCAGTCAGAGTAAACAGGTGCACAGTAGGATGAGACTTTTCCACTATCACATACAGATGTATACTAGTGTAGGCATACAGCATAGATGTACAAATGCAGACAGACAGCTGGTCAATCTATCAATCGTAAGGGTACAACAGTTAATCGTAATAATTGATTTTATTGCTTAAAAAAAAAAAAAAAAGATTAATCGAGTAGTATAAATGGACCATGAATTACATTAGGGCCGCAACAGTTACTTTGAAAAGACAACCAGCACTCACTTTCATCCATTTAGGATCTTGTTTTTATTCGAGTCTTATCGCCCCCAGCAGCACTCATTTACTGGACGTTTCGGCCTCACAGGCCTTCCTCAGCGTGTGGGAAACATACAAAATAGTGTCACCTTAGCCGCAACAGTTAATCACGTTCAACCTGGCACCCCTATTTTGGACGTGTCCCATTGCAGGTGAACATGTTTAAATATCCTCCTACCGCATATTCAAATTGCCTAGAGGTCACAAACGTAATGACTTGCGAGGCGCACCGTTGCTCCGATTCGCACCAAACTAGAGACACTGGACCAAACTTTGCCACTGACAGAACCATGGCCAGACAGATAGCTTGGCATAGATACTATAGTGGAAGGTCAAAGTAGGTAGTAAATATTTGCAACTACAAGTTGACGTGCAGAGTTAACACTAATTTCTAGCCGTCTACAACTGCAGCGACTTAAATTTTAGGCTTACAAACATGCAGATCTTTGTCAAGACCCTCGCTGGGAAGACCATCACCCTGGAGGTTGAACCAAGCGATATCATTGAAAATGTCAAGGCCAAGATACAGGGCAAGGAAGGCATCCCTCCGGACCAGCAGAGGCTGATCTTCGCCGGGAAGCAACTGGAAGATGCTCTCCGACTACAACATCCAGAAAGAATCCACCACCTTGTGCTGCGTCTCAGAGGAGGGCAGTAAATTATTCCATAATCTCAGTTTTCCACCTTTTTTTTATCTGACATAATTTGGTTTCTGTGGCTACATGGCTTACAAATATTTAAAATGTATACACAACTCAAAGCTGCTTTAAGTTATAAACATGACCTTCATGACAGGACAATGTCGTTCAGAAAGATCGTGCTTGGCATTGCATATTTTTCTGCAGCAGCAGCATGCTGTTGTCACAGGTGGAGAAGATGCTTGGCTGGGCTGGAAGGTCTCCTGGCCTGCAAATAGCGATTTAATGAACATCACTTAAGTGAATGGAGTACATTGCAATGGCCTCCCAAGAGCTCTGGGATAACAACCAGATATCATATTCATCAATGAACGCATCAAATTGGAGTCTATGGAGATGAGCTATCGAGGAAAATCATAATTATGCTATCAGCAGCTCCCAACTACATGTCTGACATGGTAATAAGAGACCTGTACCCACTCTTTGTCCAGACACACGGAAGCCACTTGTAACAACTGTGGGCCCTAGGCTGTGGAATGGCTTTCCCAAGGGACATGAGGGTGGCAGAGTAGACATTTTAAAGAAAACTTAAAAACACACGTGTGTGTGTGTGTGTGTGTGTTTAGACACTTTCTTTACCCACGACTCGCTGTAAGTGTAAGGCTACATAAGAGCCATATGTGGTATGCGCCTTGCCCTTAACCACTAGGCCATCAGCACCCCTAAGGAGATTTTTGTAATACTCTTACACTTCTTGTCAAGCTCTTGTACTGGTCTTGTCAAATGCGGCGTAGACCATCACCACACAAGGACACAAAGCAGCCAGGCAGTATACTGGGGCTTCACCACTGATCACTGCATTGTGTTTTATGCAGCTTTATCCACAAGCCTTATTAAACTCATTTGTTTTCTTATATAGGGGATTGTTTTTTTGTTTTTCAGAATTTTTATTCCAATTAAATGTAAATATAAATTCAAGGCATGAATGCTTTAAATTGCTTCTCGAAGTTCTCAAACCTGTCAGGCCTCATGCGCATGTGACCATTTTCTGTGAGCAACATTGTATGAGTGAGTGCATTCACCATCCCTATTTTGGGGGTCATTATAGGCTAAAATCGTATTTGTCTTTTTCTTGAGGTTGAATGTGGTTAAGTGGTTAAAATGGACGTCAGAGTGTGTGTTGACACTGCGCAACTGAGCCTATGGCCTGTGCAGCAGTGCAGTAGAGCACTCGCAAATGATAGGCAAGACTAGGTATCTGGCAATGTTGATATATACTCCGTGAACTGTGTCTGACAATCATGCCTAGGGGAGCCCTCCACAGAATTTGCCAATTGTCCTCAAGAGTCCAAATTGATCACTGGTGCATAGTATTTGAAACGTGCCATGACTATTTTAATTAAAGTTTTGCATATAAATTACTGAAGATTGTTTGGAACATTGTTTGTCTTCGAAATTTGATTCATCATCGGAGCTTTTTTTTAAACTCAAAAGTTAGTTTTTTAATAACAATGTGCCCATGACATGTATTGACAATTCTTTGAAGTTATTTTGAGGGCTGTGGCATGGTCTACTGTGTGTGAGACGCTAATAAGCATTCATGTGGCCAGTCAGGCTGTTTGAACAGCAAAGGGTACAATTTGTATGCTCGAGACAGCAAGCTGCTAACAAAAATTCTAAGTACTGTAGAAAGCCGTGAGAAAAGTGGGTCAGACGACGCCTGATCCAAACAAGAGATAAGATGTGGCATGCTTACAATTTGACGTTTGAAACCCAACAAAAATAAAGCAATTTTGAAGCATAAACATCAAAATACATGTTGGACACATAGATAAGGAGAGAAATGACAGATATTTAACTGCATGAGAAACTTTTAAGGTGACACATTTATCTCCCGTTCAGAAATGAATAAAACTAGTGTCCATTCTGAGATAAGCAGGCCAAATACATGGATATGAAACTTGGCGTATAGCAACAGAAAGGGGGATTACATTTCTGGCACTGAGATTATTTTTTATTGTACTGAAGATAGTGTGCATGCATCGTCACCCCAAACATAAAAAAAATAGCGTATGAAACATCAGTAAATAAATAATACCACCCAAAACCCACAGTCATTTTTCTAGATACTATCGGGAAAAGAAACCTCATCAGTGAGAACGGCCGTCAGGGACACTTATCTCAACCTAGACCTCAGTCTTCCCATCGTTTCTCTAGTGAGTCATTATCATATAGAAGACCCGATCTGGAGCACCAGCGCATCGCACCACTCTGTGTTGCTGCCCCGATGTTATCTGCAGCCACTGCTGGGGGACAATACACAACAGCGCAGATTATCGGAGATTAAGAAATAAATAAATAAAAATCTCCAATTAATCAAGAGTTTGAGCGAGAGAGACTTTCAATTTAATCTCCCGGAGAAGAATGCTCTTCATGTACTTCATGGCCTCACGTCAGTGTTTAGGGGTTTAAGGGATTGTGGCCGAGGCTTACCGCGTCTGGACAGGGGACAGTTATTGAGTGCACTTGTCCTTGGGGTCGGACGAAGGCTTACGTGCTAGTGATGGTATTGGCACTTGCCCCCCCGTTTTTCCAATTGTCTTATGAGACAAACTGAAGAACGACAGAATTAACAGAACCAAAAAAGTTGTGGTTAAAAATAAATCACACACACACACACACACACACACACACACACACACACACACACACACACTATAATACAGCACTTATAATGTAATGTAATGTAATATACTTGACTGAAACACTCAAGCCCTATATACTTCATTGTACACTGAATAGCAAAAATAGTAGATCTACAAGCTCGAGATCGATTATTCTGCTAATTATTCTGGACTACTAGACTGGGATCAATTTGCTGGTCCTGGGTCTGCATGTAGAGTGGATGCAGTAACAGTGCATGCATGTATGCCTGTGTGCAAATTGGATACAACATGTGTTCTAGACCAGTGGTTCTCAAACTTTTCATCATACCGTATTTGAACTGGGGACCCCCTCCCCCCACAAACACTTGGAATTGTAAGAGTTGAGGCATTACATTTATTGTGACTCGGTTCGACAGATAAATATTGTAAAAATGATTGATCTATAAGCTCTTGTACATCGGCTATTTTCACAACTTTTGCCTCTTCCTTGGGTAATATTTGACAATTTGGCCAATATTTGACATTTCTTTTAATAATATAATTTGTTGATTAATTTTGATGCAGTTTAAATCGTCTTATTAATATTTGTATTTCATTTTTCATTTTAGAGGTCTTAAAAGTCCTTACATTGTCACATTAGAAATATGCAGATACCCTCTATACACTTATAGCCTACTGTATATTGGTTTGTTTACTGTTGGGTGAGAAAACAGAATAGGGTCAATAAGGTTCATATTGTTAATTATTATTTTATAATAATAATACATTTGGTTTAAGTTTTCCGTGTACTGTGTCCATCCTGTGAACGTAATGGGGGCTAATTTCTTTCAATTTGGTAACAGCCCAAGAGCAAAGGGCCTTTTTTGCTGAACCTTGCATAAGGATATAAAG
Source organism: Gymnoscopelus braueri (assembly GCF_963280865.1). NCBI lineage: Eukaryota > Metazoa > Chordata > Actinopteri > Myctophiformes > Myctophidae > Gymnoscopelus > Gymnoscopelus braueri. The sequence continues at coordinate 27,446,637 of NC_137624.1, forward strand.
TTGCATCTATATACCTAGCTTCATAAAACCAACATGGTTTTATGGTTTTAATAACATGAAAATAAAAAAAGTTTGAAAACCCCTGCTGTATGGGTCCGGCCAAGAAGAGTGAATGCCCCTCACTCAGTCACTGACTCCATCCTGTCCACATTGTTGGAAATACTGAGGTCTTTTGTCACCAGGTCAATGATCCCTCTGGTGGCCAAAGAGGTTTAATTTCTACAGTATGTTAATCCTTTTTATTGGTTGGGAGTAAGGATTAGAAGTTATGAAACTGGGGATATGGAGGTTAGTCAATCAAAAAGTCCAGAGTTTTGGTTAGAGCTTAGTTGGCTATGGTGAATCGGTTTGTGAAATATTTGAATTGATGTCAGTTTGAAGCATGTCAGTTGGTGGAACTTTCCTGGTGATTCCTTTGCAGCTAATTACAGAGAGATACATGGATAGTAAAGTGCAATGATTACGTAATTGTGTATTTGGGGAATTGATGTGATTGTAATTATTAATCCAGTGCCCATTTTTGTGTACTAGCAATTAAGTAGATTTTCTTTGCCATGCAAGGCTTGCGTTAAGGCTAGTTTGTTTGTGATGGGGAGAGAAAGAGATTTGTTTTGTCTCCAGCAGTTGCCAATGCTGGGAGGTTGCGTTTGGAACCGAGGGAGGAGGCAGAATATATGGAGATGCTGGTGTGCAAATATAGTTCAGTAATGTTTACCCTGATGGGCATTGCGGCGTTTCCCCTTTGGGTATTGTTGGGAACCTTGTTAGTTTTTTGGTGAACCTGGGTGGAGCAGTTGTCTTGGAGGCAGGATTTTTGTGTATGAATACCCACCACAAGTTCCCCCACCCCCAAAGAAAAAGTCTCAAACCAATTTTCAAGCATACACAATTTTCAATCTTGTTTCTAGTTATATTCCTAATATTTTTTATATAGGTCTGTACATTTATCAAGAAACCAGAACAACCTTGGAAGCCTGGGTTAACCACAGATCTTATTTTAGGCATCCAACCAAAATTCCATAAAATAGAATAAAAACATAGACCTTGCGGCGAGGGACCCACGGCTGTGCAAAAATGGTTGCTCATTCACAGGTTTTTAGGACAAAACAAACTTTGGCAATCTCTACTATCTTGGCTTGCAAGTAGTTTTTTTTTCCCCATGTACCCAGTCTTTATTTTGCCCATGGTTGAGAGAATGTTATTAGGACTGAAGTGGATGATAAGACATATCAGCCATAGGGATGATAGCAGTAGCTGAACAATCACTACAACCTAAAGTGGAGCTCAACGTGTCAAACATGGACAAAAATCTGCCACCAAACGGGGTCGTTGTTGATGGAGTGGTGGAATTCATGGCTGAGGAGACACTGGAAACAGGCTGCTAGCAACCTTTGACAGTTTAACAAAGTGTCTGCAAGACCTGCGAGAAGCACCTGCCGTTTTGTCAACCAACCTCCTCCTCACCCTTTAAATAAATCCCAACAGGAGTACCATTTTGTTGGCCGGGGGAGTTCCTCATTGACAGTGATGATAGATTAAAATGTTCAGTGATCAAAAGCTACTTTTTCATTGACTTTGTGTATGGGTATGTGATAAACAAATTATTGCCTGGGCATTGCTGTCATTCCCAAGGTTATCCGACCCCAGGAAATTAGCCCGTTAATGAGGTAATAATGGCAATGTATTGAAAATCGAATCTATGTTTTTCCATAGCACGTCTCTGGATAACAGTGGTGGAAAGAGTACTCAAATGTTTTACTTAAGTAAGAGTAACAATACTGCAATGTAGAAGTACTCTGTTACTTGATTAAAAGTACAAAAGTATTGGTATCAAAATGTACTTAAAGTACCAAAAGTTAAAGTACTAAAATGTTTGAAAATAGCAGATCTACAAGCTCACAACGTGTCGCCCTATAAAATAGGGCTAAAGTGGCAAATGTATGTTTTATAATGTAATAATTTATATCTGCAAAGTAACTAAAGTTTTCAAATAATTGTAGTGGAGTAAAAGTACAATATTTGCCTCTGAGAAAGTACTGATACTTGGAAATACTTCAGTAAAGTAAAAGTACCTCAAAATTGTACTTGAGTAAATGTACTTAGTTACTTTACTCCACTGCCCATTAATGAGGTAATAATGGCAATGTATTGAAAATCGAATCTATGTTTTACCATAGCACGTCCCTGGATAGCATGCTGTGATAGCTTGCTGTGATGATCACAGTACTGCCATTTCTATTTCCAGAATCAGTGTCTATTCTGTCTTTTATACTACTGAAGTGTCATACAAGGCGTTCATTTCCCAAATTAATCTGTGGTATCTGTAATTTTGGCCTGGATTTTTTTTCTCCATGCACACATAAGTGTCAGGGAGAGGGAAAAGATGATACAGTCCTTAATTAACAATACAGCAGAGATGGAAAACCTTGATTCCATATCTCTGTTCCAGCCTTACACTAATGATGGCTCAACCCTGGTTTCATCTCTCATGGACTGGCATCATGTGGAGACAAGGGAAGTCACTTGCTGAGATTATTCCATTTGAATTTATTCCTATTGAATTACTAATGTAATGGGGAGGTTTGTTTAGTCTTAATGTGTCAATTTCTGTCCCTGTAAATGTACGTAATACTGTGTTAAATTCTGTTATGGATTGCTATAATTGCTATAGAAGCCGTTGTGATTTTTGCTGTAAAAACAGAAAAAGTAAAAGAAAAAAAACATTTTGTTACCCATTCTTATGCTGTAAATACAAATCGTACGATAGAGAATGGGCACTCAATTTTGCAATAAAATGTCCCATCTGCAAGCATAGAACACACACAAAATTCTCTGTTTAAATGGGGCATTAAAATTGCACCATCATACTGTGCCGATTAAAAACAATGCTAAACTGCCAAGTCATCTTCATTATGATTCTTGTCCTCCATCGAATTACGTAACTCCATATAGGGAAGGATACAAGTACACTTTGTAGTACACTTGTAACTGTCTGTGTGTGTGTGTGTGTGTGTGTGTGTGTGCGTGTGTGTGTGTGTGTGTGTGTGTGTGTGTGTGTGTGTGTGTGTGTGTGTGTGTGTGTGCGTGCCTGTTTAAAAATAGAGTCAATTTAATACTGTACAGCCTTTAATTTAATCATATGCCTTTCCTCCTAAAACTTTTCGTTGCTTCCTTCCACTCCCATCCAATATGTTTATCAGCTGGCTTTGCATACCACAGTAATTATTCCTTAGTCTCAGCTTTTGATGGAGGGGCTTGTGTTCTGTACAGATGAGCTCACAATAAATACAAACTGAGTGCCAGGTTTGGGCACAGAAAAAGGGACAAGAGGTGGGATGAAGTCAATTATGTGTAGAAAATATTTGTTTAGTTACATTCTAACTTTTTTTCTCTGGGTGCAAAAAATTAACTATGTACAAATGTACACCATTTACACACCATCTGGTTGACATGTCACCCTAGATGCTAAGAGTTGTGTCTGTCTGCAGACTCAAGGGGATGAAGGGGAAGGGGGGGGGGGGGTACTGCATTGCCCCCATGACCCAGTCCAAATCCCATGGAGACCTTGCAGGCCCCCTGCTATGGGCGAGCCTTTGAGCGCCCCTTTGAAGAACTGAGAGATCAAGACACAGCAGCCTCGGAGAGCCTGTGTTCCCCCAACCTGAGCGCAGCCATAATTGCCGCCACCATGCCTCTGAGGGTGGCGGGTAACTTCCCTCCATCTAAGGGGAATTGCATGAGCTAATTGCATAATTGCACACGGATTGCACAGGCTAGAAGCCCACCCTTTGAGTCTCACATCATGACAGAAGACAGAAACACCCTCCAATGGTACCAATAGGTTGGCGACCAGTCCCTCGAAGGGTCACGATTACTTGCTCCTACATCACCATCACCGAGAACTCAGTTCTCTCAGGGGCCAGGCCCAGAGGCCGATGCCCTGAGGGAAAGTTGTAGCCCCCTGCCGAAGAAAGCAGGGCCCTCCTGGCTGGAAGCTCCCATAATGCTCCATGCACAAAGTGGTGGAATTTCTGAAAACAATAACATGTGGGGCTAATTGGCAAACACCAGGACCGGTCTCAAACTCTGCACCTGCACTAGCCGAAGAAGGGGTGGGAGAAGACAGAATGGGGGAAAGGCGTGTACAGTTGGCCCTGAGGCCAGTCAGACCACTGATGTGCGAGGGCATCTATCCCGAGAGGAGGGTTGTCTTATCTCTGCCAAGAGCTGGACAGAGGGCAATGTGTATAGGCTCTCTGGAGGCAAACAAGTTTGCCTCCGCCGGCCCGAAGCTGTGCAAGATCTCAGTGAGGCCCGCACTCCTTCTGCTGCACTGGTCGCATGTGCAGAAGAGACAATGGAACCACCTGGACTGCAGCCTCCATGAGGCCCGGAGTATAATATAATTCCCAGGAACTTTAAAGAGCTCTAGGAGGGCTTCAACCTGCTCCTCATCATGCCATGGATGTGCTCCAACGGTACAGACACAGTGAAGGCCCAGCTGTTCCGTGTAGGAACAGATCAGCCTGCTAATGAAAATTGATTATCATATAAAGAGAAATGTACCACCAAAAATGATTATGTACATGTAATTAATTGTTATTCTTGAGACATGTTGATTGTTGAAGGAAACTCAGATAAATAAATTTCAAATAGATCATGTAAATGGTAATGTACTGTGTAAGCTTTGTGTGTCCCCTCATTAAAATGGATCAGTTGTCCCAATGCTGCATGCTTAAAAGCACCACGAACAACTCTTGCCCACAAGGAAGGCAAACACCAAAGCATATCTGAGAGCTGGTGACAAACTCGAGAACTTGTCACGCTCTAACGTATATATTTTATGCCAGCACACACGCACGCACACACGCACGCACGCACTTACTCGCACACGCGACACACGCCACGCACGCACGCACGCACGCACGCGCACAGACACACACACACACACACACACACACTTAATTCTGTTTTAGAGATTAGATATTGAATTGCTTACTGGCTGCTGTCCAAAAGATTTAACATTTTCTCTTCTTGTCTGCTCTTCCCCTTACCTTATCTTATCTTGTATGTATACTAGAAGTTTGGGCCGCTACGCTGCCCTCTCGTCTAGAGTTCGACACCTACGTGCCACTGCCGATGTTGTGACAGATATGGCCATATGTGGTGATCTGTGTGTCTATCAGTCCTTGTCCTTTTTATGGCCATATATGGAGATCTCTGTATTTGTCAGTCCTTGTCCCTTTTATTCCCATGTATGGAGATCCCTGATGTCATGAATATATATGCCCAATTGCCCATATATGGGCATACTGATACCTATTTTTGTTTCAATTTTTTTTCAAAAATAGCATTTACATACATGCTCACGACACATTGCGGTAAGACACGTAAGCTTAGATCGGCATTTTTTTTGCTGGGCGACACCGTAGTATAAAATAAGGCTTAAGTGGTTAGAAACCTAAAGCTGGATACTTTGTGGCCCTCTGCGGTGTCTGACAAGGGTTAGGGATTTTGTGCTGGCCCTGCAGAGTCAGAATGTCAGGAGGCATGATTGAATGGTTTTCCTCGGATCAATAACCCTGGACTGTGGGAAGAGTTAGAGACAGCAGAATCCAAGATCTCCCCCATCCTTTTCCAACCACATCACCCGGCCTGTCCCACCAAGCCCTTCTTCTTCTGTGATGACAAGGTCCCAAGGGTGAAGGAGGCAGACGATATCTGGGTATCATTCATCCTTAAAGTTGGACAATCTGGGTCATGCCGGATAAGCAGGCTCTCATTAGTTACTCATCCCCAGGTCTCAACTAGTCTAGACTAAGTCTAGACTCACTGCCCACTTTTTCTAATACTGTGATGGACAATAGTTTTTTTCTGAATCCTTCACTCACTCTGTTTAATTTATTCTCTGTCATATGACGGCATCGCACACAAAAAATAGCTATACCTATAATTTATTGTTTTACATCCTATTGTATCTGGCAGGCTAAATTATGAAACCCAGGGGTTTCATTAAAACATTTTTTTAAAGAGTGCTCCTTGGAGCACAGATCTCGCCAGGCCCACACAATTTGGAAGGCAGTCGTAGCCAAATGGAATGGAATCTGCAAAATCTGAGTGAAACATCTTGATCACATGACTCCAGAGATAATATGTACCGATTTGTATGAGTTTTGGAAAACATTTGCGAGAGTACAGTAGTATGAAAAAGTGTGTTTAGAAGAACATTTTGTCTGCCACAAATGGTCAGGGTCCAGGGGGGAAAAGATTGTGATTGTACGAGCTACAGTTTAAGAGTGATAGGTTAATGTGAAGCAGGCTGTTAAAGCGTCACCATGAGGCCATAAAGAATTTGGGGTTGAGGTTCTTCTTTGTCTTATTGGCAGTTTGTGCAAAGTTTTATGGCAATCGTACACTGCGTTCATGATTTGTGGCATTTTGTGCCAAACGTCAATCAGAAGAGAATCTGAAAAAGTTGACAGATACATGATGATTTGTGTGATTTTTGGACAAAATCTGTAGGAATGATAGCCATGTAATGGCTGCCCAGGTAAATCCACAATTGGTTTCTAGAAATCAAATAACACCACACTCCAATGTAATTTCCACTTATTTGTTACTCTTAAATTAAATTATAACAATTGGGTGAGTTACTTTGCTTCTCAGTGGTTTGTATGTTTAGATTCTTCTAGATCTCAACACTTTTCCTCTCTGTGTTCTGTACACTTCTCATGTAGCCTGGCTCCAGCCCCTGAAATCGCTAGCCTCGCATTCAGGGTCTGGTGACGCTGTAGAAGGCTGGGTTTTCTCGCCTCGGTTGAAAATCTAACCGACGGACCGGCCCAATCGGGATTGGGTTAATCCAGTATCGAATCAATCCCACTTTGGCCCCTATGGCCCCTATGTCAGAAAACGGCTGCACTGAGAGGGCTTTCAGACTGAATAATGAGTGAAACTAACTGAAAATTCAGGCTGAGTGTCAGGCTACTTCTCATGCTTCTCATGCGCTGTCTGTGGCTTTTCTTCTGTCTCCAAACTAAACAGCTGAACTGACTCTAGCTTGATTAGCTTGATTAGTGCAGGACTGCAGGTGGGAGGGACTCCCCGCTTTTACAGGTTGCTGTAGGGCTGGAACAGCATATCAACTGACTGCTGATTGGCCAGAACCACATGTCACTGTCAGTCTAATAGTTAGTGATTATTAGATACAGGTTTTACCACGGTTCTCCGTTTACTACTCACTATGGGATATCAGCGCCCTCAGGCGATGAGACAGAGCAACACACACGCTCCCGACGCCAATACTGATTGGCTAAGGGTATGTCACGAGTCCGGAAGACCCGGGAGTATAAAGCTCCCTCGTGACGTAGGCTCTTCCTCTTTTCTCCACTCTGCAGATGCGAATGCGCAGAAATTCACACACAGATAAGCAAGGAATTTTCAACTGTAACCCAAAGCGGGAATAAGGAGTATTTCCCCACGGGAAAACCTTGCTAGAAAGTTCTCTCCCGGAACTTAATAATTATTGTATTTGTCTATCCACAGTACTTCCTTTCCTGGTCCTGTGAAAAAGCCGGTTAGCGCCTTTTCATTCATTCTGCCAGCGGCTAGGCTACTGGTAGCAGCTAGGCTAGGTGCTACTAGCCAAACAAAGTCTAGACCGCTGTGTTCCAGACCAGGATGGAACCTCCGAGGAGCTGCAGCCGGCCGCACTGCGACCTCCTCGTCGCAGCAGACGACCCCCACAGTGTTTGCATCTACTGCTGCGGGGTCAATCATGCCGCCACCGCCAAGGAACGCCAGGGCGAGAGGGACGAGTGCCAAGGGTGCGCGTCTTTCACCAGCCAGCAGCTCGACGCCCGGCTTGCCAGGGTAGAGACCCTGGTCGGCTGGGCCAGGAGCGACCCCGGCGAGGCTTCCGCCGCCACCAGCACAGGGACCCCAGGAGTGCCGCCCGAGAGGACACTCATGGGACCCCCACCGGTGCCGATGCCGAAGCAGAAGCGTCTAGCGGCGACGACGCTGACGCCACCTGCCGCCGCTGCAAGCATGTCGCCGCCGCAGCTCACCAGCAGCGCCTCTACCTCCCCCCGTCGACACTACGACTGGGCCGCTTCGTTAGCCGACAGCGAGGAGTCGCTGGCCTACGAAGAGGAGGAGGATGAGTTGGAGCTCGCGCCATACCAGGACGTCCAGGAGGTGTCCATGGCGAGCGCCGACGGGGAAGGCGAAACCGTCGAAGAAGTCATCGAACCGGTAACGGCGGTGTTTAAGCGGGCCATCGCCAGGTGCGGTTTGGTACAGCCCGTGGAGAGCCGCAGCGCCACCGCTCTCGCAGTAGGCTTCCAGGGCTTGGAGGCTCCACCAACACGGGTGGTGGAGTCCAAGAAGCTCCCTGAAGCGATGGGGTTCAAGACGGCCTTGATGAGCTCCTGGGGGGATCATCAAGACCCACAAAGATTAGCCTTCCCCATCGACCTGATCTCCGCCAGGGACCTGGGGCTGATCGAGGTCCCTCCCATGGACCCGGTGCTGGCAGAGGGGCTGGAGGACATGCAGTCAGGCACGGTGGTGCTCGGAGGCGCCACACCGTCTTTCTATAACGACGAAATGAGAAAATCCTCCGCGGCGTTGAAAAAGACCTACGCCGCGGCTGGACAGGTCGCAAAGACCCTCAACGCCGTCACCATCCTCCAGGGCTCCTCTGCCGTGCGGCTCGCAGAGCTGAAGAAGACATGGGGCGATGACGCGAAGGAGCTGCAGCGTCTTAACCAGCTCACCATCGCCTGCACCCAACACGCCATCAACTGGACCGGCCGGGTGTTGGATGACTGCGCGACCATAGAGAGGGTGAGGTGGCTCGACCTCGCCACTTTCACAAAGGACGCGCAGAAGTTGGACGCAAAGAAAAAGCTGTTAGCCCTTCCTCTCACAGCAGGTAATCTTTTCTGCGGGGCGGAGAAGTACCTAAAGGACTCCACGGAGTCGGCGAGGGCCCGAAAAGAGGCAGCAGCGGGTCTTTTGGCCCCGAAGCCTTCCCAACCTGGCAGACCTCGCCAGGAGAGGTCTGCCATAAGGGGGAGACTCTCCTCGTCTCGCCAGCCGAGTGCCAGCGGCAGCTCCCGCAACTCCTCGGCTCGTCCTTCCAGAGCAGAAGGACCCATGTCGCTGGGAGCCGGCGACGTCCGTCGCAAAGACCCCCGCCCCCCCCCTCCTTCTTCCCCCCGATCCACACGACGCGGCGGGAGAGGACGTGGTCGCGGGCAACATACCTGACAATTGCCCCCCGGTGTTACCGGTTGTTCGGCTGCCCCCCCCACATCCACACGGACGGAGTGGGGGGGGATTAGCCCCCCTGGTCACCTCGGGAAAGAGACTTGGCCCTTTCATGGCCCCGACGGACTTGAAAAGACAAAAAATGACAATATTACAGAGCCAGGCCTCTGCTGTATTAACGTGTCAGAATTTTGTTTGCCAGGGTGTATGTGTGTCAAATGTGGTTCGAATAAATGTTCTGAAATTTACAAAACCTCTCATCATTTCACCCGCCTCAGAGCTGCGATGCGGAGGGACCCCCCTTGGGGGGGCCCCTCCGTATCAATGCCCTCCAACCATAAGCCCACAGCACTTGGACAGTCCCTTTGGAGACTGTCCAAGCGCTGCTGGGATGAATACTGTGCATGCTATGAACAAAACAAAGGTATTAAATCCATTGCTAATTCTAAACGCCAATGTACAAGGGTCACGCCAAAAATCCCATTTCTACCATCCATCCAGCAGAGGGCGCCAGAGGCCCACTGTGGAGAGGAGGGTTTGCAAAATGGCGGCGCGGGTCGAGGGTCACCCCAATGTTTACAGCCTGCCGTGCACCGTGTCACGCCAGCCTCTGGAGGGCAACAGAGTGCCTCCGTCAGTGGAGGCGGATCCGTCGCTTCCTTTAGTCAGGCCGAGGGGCCTAGACAAGATGGCGGCGGGCCTTGTAGGCAACAAGGGAATAGTGTGGAACACTTCCGCACTAGGTCACGTGATCTCTACACGCAGGACGTCAGAATCGACGCGACCTCTTTTGTCTCTAGCGGGCTCCACAGCTGTAGCTCCGCTGAGCAGAGTTTTAGCGTCTCCGGTTCCCATGGTTACGGTTCTACGACCAGTGGAACTAGCGACGGCAGCATCCAGCGACAATCCGCTCGCTCAATGCTTGGATCAATGGAAACTTTGCAAGCCGAATCCTTGGGTGCTGCGCACCGTTCGCAAGGGTTACAGACTGCAGTTTACCAGGAAGCCGCCCATGACAGACAAGGTATTGTACACTCGAGCGTCGGGTCAAGCGGCCAAAACCTTAAGAGAGGAGGTAGCCTCCCTTCTGCGCAAGGGCGCGATACAGAAATTATCTCCGGATCAGAACCGTCTGGGGTTCTATTCGGAATATTTTCTGGTGAAAAAGAAGGGGGGGGGCGTAAGACCCATTTTGAATCTGAAGGGCCTCAACAGGTTCCTGTCGGTTTTTCATTTTCAAATGTTGACGACCGTGAAGTTATTACGCACGGTGCGTCAGGGCGACTGGTGGACGAGCATCGATCTGAAAGATGCTTACTTCCACATTCCGATTTATCCCCCGCACAGGAAATTCCTGCGCTTCGGCTTCGAAGGGGAAGTGTACGAGTACACGGTTCTCCCTTTTGGTATGTCGTTGAGCCCACGGGTGTTTGTGAAGTGTACCAACGCGGCCATTGCTCCACTACGGAGACAAGGAATCCGGTTGTCGACTTACATCGACGACTGGTTGATAGCCGCAGGCTCGGGGGAGGAGGTGGCGCGGCACACGGCCATGGCCATCTCCCACCTGACGTCACTGGGTTTCACAATCAACGTCAAGAAGAGCGTTTTGGTTCCGTCCCAGCGGGCCACCTTCCTGGGGATCTCGCTGGACTCGAACACGCTCAGGGCACGTCTATCCAAGGAAAGGATAGACAGCGTTTTGGCTTGTGTGAGGTCTTTTCGCCTGGGGCGGAAAGTTACTTACAAACAATGCATGCAAGCTGTAGGTCTCATGGCCTCTGCCATTCACTTAATCCGCTTAGGCAGGCTCTACATGAGACCCGCTCAGAGGTGGCTGAGGGCCCTTCGGATCCCACCCACCTCAGGTCGTCGGCTTGTGATGGTGTCTCCATGGTGTGTGGAGGCACTCAGACCATGGTCACAAGCAGCCTTTCTGTCCCAGGGGGTCAGTGTAGGAGCTGTGATTTCGTGGAAGGTCATCACCACGGACGCCAGTTTGACAGGGTGGGGAGCCGTCCACGAGGGCAGGTGGACCAGGGGAGTGTGGGATCCGACGTTGCGGTCGGCCCACATCAACTACCTGGAACTGCTGGCGGTTTTCCTCGCTCTGAAGCATTTCGAGGCACAGATCTTGGGTTGTCATGTCGCAGTCAGAACGGACAATACTACAACCATGTGTTTTATCAACAAGCAGGGAGGCCTGACCTCCCTGGTGTTGGATGGTCTAGCACGCGAGATCACACTTTGGGGCGATTCACGGCTCGCGTCCATACGGGCGTCTCATGTACCGGGCCTCCAGAACTGCGGAGCGGACTTACTGTCCAGAGGCAGTCTCCGGTACGGAGAGTGGTCACTCAATCCGATGGTGGCGGAACAGATCTGGTGCAGGTTCGGTCGGCCCCAGATCGATTTGTTTGCCTCCAAAGAGAACGCGAAGTGTTCTCGCTTTTTCTCAGTGAAGGCGGGGGACCGTTCCATGGGCGTGGACGCCTTGGCACACAGTTGGCCGAGCGAACTGCTTTATGCCTTCCCGCCAATGGAGTTGATCCTCCCCACCTTGGAGAGGGTCAGGCTCCAGGGGTTGTCGGTGTTGCTGGTGGCTCCAGCGTGGGGCACGTGGAGGTCGGAGATAGCTCCGCTCCTTTACGATGCGCCTCTGGCCCTCCCTCCCTTAGCAGACCTGGTGAGGCAGGGAGGGAACGAGCTGTTCCACGAGCGCCCTCGGGACCTAGACCTATGGGTTTGGCCCGTGAGAGGGCGAATTTGACTTCGTGTGGCCTCCCCCCTGACGTGGTGGCTACCATCCAGGGCGCGAGGGCCATGTCCACAAGGGAGGCCTACGAGGTCAGATGGAATGTGTTCGCATCTTGGTGTTTGGAGCAGTCACCAGTGGTGGTGGCTGTCCAGGCACCGGTGGGCAGCGTTCTTACTTTTCTACAGGGAAGGTTAAGTCAAGGTTTATCCTTCTCGACGGTGAAAGTGTATTTGGCGGCCATTTCGGCTTGCCACCTAGGTTTCGACGATGGCAAGACGGTGGGTCAGCATAACTTCGTGCGCCGGTTTATGAACGGCGCAAGGAGAGCTAGACCGGTCAACAGGCCGCTGTTCCCAGTCTGGGATTTGACGGTGGTGCTGGATGCACTGTGCCGTCACCCGTTCGAGCCTTTTGAGTCTATGGATCTGAAGGTCATTAGTCTCAAAACGGTCCTTTTGGTGGCCCTGTCTACGGCTAAACGGGTCAGTGACTTGCATGCGCTCTCGGTGAGTCCGGAGTGCATGAATTTTCTGAACAACGACAGGAGGGTTTTGCTTAAACCAAACCTGGCGTTCGTTACAAAGACCGGGGTGGTGGCCCCGGATCCGGTTGAATTGGTGGCTTTTCATCCACCTCCCTTCGTTTCGGCGGAGGACAGGCGGTTGCATTGCCTCTGTCCGGTGAGAGCCTTGAAGCTCTATTGCCAGAGGACGGCGGCCAATCGTTCATCGACACAACTCTTTGTCTCTTTTGGCATGGGGGTTCAGAGGAAGGCGGTCACCAAGGCGACGCTTTCTAGATGGATCCGTGATGCCATTAAGCTGGCTTATGTGAGTAGTGGTGTCCCAGTCCCGGGGGGTCTGAGGGCCCACTCTACTAGAGGCATGGCTACGTCCTGGGCTCTCTACAAGGGAGCTTCGATCCAGGAGATTTGTGCGGCTGCAAATTGGTCGTCACCATCGACTTTTGCGGCCTTTTACAGTCTGGACGTGGCGGCGTCATCAGTGGCGCACGCTGTCCTGGGTGTGGCTGCTGCCTCCAGGTCAGTGGAGGATAGGGAGTAGGCTTGGGGCCTTTCTCCATATCTTTCGACTTCCTCTTTAGGTTCCTTGGGACCAGCAGGGCTGTGTCTTGGGGATTGGGCCCTGCTCCTCATTATTATGAGGCGGACTGTGTCTGCCTGTTAGAGAATAAGGCAGACTCTAGAGTCTGTCAGGGCCTACTCTTATTGTCTATCCCGCACCCCAGCCCGATGGGCTGGGGGGGCGCCCAGGGGCCGTAAGGTCGTGGACCTACGGCCTGGGGGTCTTAGGTCACGTCCAGGGGGGACGTGACCTGGGAGCTGAGGGGCGTGCGGGTTGTCAGGGTTGTGTGGCTCATTACCTCAAGGGGGGTTTATGAATCCCATAGTGAGTAGTAAACGGAGAACCGTGGTAAAACTAGAGGTTACGAATGTAACCCCGGTTTTAGTAGGTTCGGAGTTTACTACTCACCAGACACCCCTTTCTGTGCGCATTTGGCATGCAGAGAGGAGAATGTTAAGAGGAAGAGCCTACGTCACGAGGGAGCTTTATACTCCCGGGTCTTCCGGACTCGTGACATACCCTTAGCCAATCAGTATTGGCGTCGGGAGCGTGTGTGTTGCTCTGTCTCATCGCCTGAGGGCGCTGATATCCCATAGTGAGTAGTAAACTCCGAACCTACTAAAACCGGGGTTACATTCGTAACCTCTAGTTTCTGCACCACTCAGTGGTTAGGCTCAGACAGGATTTCTGAAACATAGCAACTCCAGGTTTACTTTCTGGGCAAAAGCACACATCTAAGGCAATTTTATAGTTTGTTTCTATATGTTAATGTAATAATATGTAATCCACTACATCATGTGTGTTACACAAGTGTCAAGGGTTGTATCGTTCAATCATATTTCTTCCAGCTCAGAAACATTGCCAAAATTGGTATAATTTGCAGACCTTATAAAGGTCATTCATGCTTAATTTCGTCACACTTAGATGTTTTTACTGAACCATTACAGCGAGGTGCAGTATCCTATTTCCTGTCTTCAACTGGTGCTAAATTCAGCTGCTAGATTATTAACTAATTCTAAAAGAAACGCAACCATACATCCATCCTAGCTTCTCTTCACTGGTTGCCAGTGAGTTTCAGAATTGATTTTAAGATTTTACTGATGACTTTCAAAGCCTTGCAAGGCCAGGCTCCCAGTTACATTTTAGATATGCTGCTCCCGTATGAGCCCGAGCATTGCCTTAGATCCTCAGATAGGGTTTTCTTGGTTATTCCTAAAACATGCCTCATCACATGGGGTGATCTCGCTTTTTCGGCCCAGGCATCTAGGCGCTGGAATGCCCTGCCTACCTGAAGATCAAAGGCTAGCAAAGTCACTGTCATCCTTTAAATCACTTCTGAAAAGCTGCTTTTATATCAAAGCCTTTTCATAGTTTTTAGTGCCTCTTTTATCCATGCGTATTTCCTTTTATACATCTATTATCTTATATTTCATCTTTGTCTTAATTTGTTTATGTTGATGTTAGTTGATGCTAAATGTTTTTATTGATGTTTATTTTATCCTTTGACTTTTCCTCACTGTTATTGTTTTTCCTTATGGCCGTATTTTAGCTTGCTATTGTAAAGCACTTTGTAACCATGTTATAAAAAGCACTTTATGAATAAAGTTCATTATCATTATCATAAACAACAGTCACAGACTGACCTACATGGAACATCTCCAACTGTGTTCTAAGCTGCATCCTATTACACCTTGGCTTTCACTTCTGAAAAACTGTGAACATTATATTGTGTTAGTAAATCTAACAATAGCCATATACCAGTGGTGGACAGTAATAAGTAAGCACATTTTACTCAAGTACATTTTTTAGTATCTGTACTTTGCTAATAATAATAATATTTTCACTCCTCTACATTCAAAGACAAATATTGTACTTTTGACTCCACTACATTTCTAGGAAGGGGGAAAAATCCCTATATGTCAACTACAGTACAGTGAAAATAGCCAATCTACAAGCTCACAATGCGTTGCATCGCGACTTGTAGATCTGCTACTTTCACTATTATTGATATTTTTGAACACTTCTGGACAATGTCTAAAATGTTAATCTAGCAATGCACTGATATTAAAAAGAAAATGTCCTCTGTCATTTGTACTTTTGAATAGTTATTTTTAAAGGCAAGTACTCCAGTATTTAACTCAAGTACACATTTTTAAGAGAAACTTACTAGTTGAGTAATAATTGACCAGGAGTATATACTTTGACTCAAGTACTGGGATTTAGTACATTACCCACCACTGCCATATACTATGTACTAAAGAGATGCAACTCCAAATACTGAGACTCACAATATTTAATATTATAAGGTCCCTGTGATAAACCACAACTCAACAGTTCATCAGATTGAAACTTGAACCAATTTTTCGTATTATTATTTTCTTTATGACCCCATGTGGTAGAAGGCACAGCACACTCGTTATTTGGTTTGGTAACTATATTTGAGCCTTGGCTGGTCTAACTGATTGGCTAACTGGCTCTCGTGGACGGATTTGATACAGGCCGTGTGGGAGGTTTATGTAATACTACCATCCTGGTACCACGGCCTGTGGTTCATCTGCTTGCTTGTTTATCTGTTTATCCCATGCCATTACAGTAATTAGGTCTTCGCACTGGAAGCCGTAGTGACTCTAACAAGGGCCCAGCACAGCATGTGAAGACAGAATGATGGTAAATAGGACAAAAGCAAAAGGGACCATGTACACAGCTCTCGAAGAAACAGAATTCGGAGCCGTGGCAGGAGTGAATGCTATAATTGCTCCCTTCAAGGAGCCTCTGCCTTGCCAGGACACAATGGAATGACCTTCTCGCCTCTGTGATTGCAAGCCTCTATTACTGGGTGAACTGCTTGTCCTCCCCCTTTTGTACTGTCCCTCTTTGTTGTCATCTTAATGATACAGTGTAGTTCAACTCTGCATCAGCCTTTCTACCTTTATTTTCCCTATAATGTGTACTTTTAGAGGTAATAATACTGGTATGTTGATTCAGGTGAGGTTACACTGTGTCCTGTTTTTAATTGAATGTTTTATTTCCCCTGGCCGCTCTCTCTCTCTCTCTCTCTCTCTCTCTCTCTCTCTCTCTCTCTCTCTCTCTCTCTCTCTCTCTCTCTCTCTAGCCTATATATATATATATATACACATATATCACATATATACACACACGTGTGTGTGTGTGTGGGTGGGTGCGTGACCCTCACCCTCTCTCCTTGAAAGGAGAGAACAGGGTGTTCTTACTGCACAACAATCCCAACACTGGCAGTATGTGCATGCATGGGTGGTCTACTATGCTACTTTAAATTGTGTATGTATGACCATAAAAGGGACAGAAACAGACAGACACAGAAATGTACATATATGGCCATAAAAGGGACACAGACGGGTACGACGGGTATTGTATAACAGAGTGGGACATGCATCGTTCCTCCAAACTTGCATCGTTCCAACTTGCCTCGTTCCTGAGTAGTAACTGCTAAAAGTCCTTCCAGTCTCTTCCACTATGTTCTACTCCTTGTTCAAGTGTCTGGATTAAATCGTCATTTAATCAATAGTTCTCATGACGTCACTCAGGACAGGTAGCCCACATTACCAAGTCTGACACGTTAATCTATCCAGCCAATGGGGATTCAATTTGACCTTGACATTATTTACCTTAATCAATAGTATGATGCTGGATCTGAGCGTCACAGTACCAAAATAGTGATCGTGCTATCTACTTCGTTGTGTGGCAGGGAGCCTTCATTGGCACAGTAATTGAAGTCCAGCCACCTACTGTAGCCCATACCAGTTTATTATTTATTTATTACACTAAGCTACAGGCGGCCATAGCTTAGTGGGTAGAGAGGCCATCTGGTAATCAGAAGGTCTCTGGTTTGCCTCATGCATGTGTCGAAGTGTCCCAAATCTGAGCAAGACACCTAAATCATATCAATCAATCAATTTTAATACAACGTCTGGAGTACTGGATAGGTTTGTCAGGCACGGCCTTGTCTTGGTTTTACGCCTACCTAGCAGGCAGAAGCTATTTTGTCAATCTTGCTGACTTTGATTCAGACAAACACGACATCTGTTCTGGTATTCCACAGGGCTCAATTCTTGGCCCGTTGTTGACCTGTCTGTCCAGCATCAAATGCTGGATGAGTGAGAACTTTCTTAAGCGAAATGAGGATAAGACAGAAGTTCTCATAATTGGTTCTAGTGAGCAGAGAGAATCAATAATTAGTAGACTCGGTAACCTGTAGAAAGTAACACTACAGTAAAGTACAGGGGTTATTATTGATTCTGAATTGAATTTTAATACACACATTAATCATGTTCTGTCGTTGGACGATGCAAACACGTTGATCCACGATTTTGTTTTCTCTCGGCTTGATTACTGCAATGCACTTTTTACACTACAACTTGTTCAAAATGCGGCAGCCAGAGTTTTAACTATAACTAAGATGAGAGAACATGTTACTCCAGTTCTAGCTTCAGTACATTGGCTCCCGGTTGTTTTTAGGATTGATTTAAAAATGATTTAACTTGTTTATAAAGCTCTAAATGGTCTGGCACCTTCCTAACTCTATAACTGCCTGCCTAGATGTGTTCCAAACCGCCCCCTCAGGTCTTCTAATGCTGACCAGCTCGAAGTGCCTACAATGACATATAAAAAACACTGTGAAGCAGAATTCTGCTTCGACGGGCCGATGGCGTGGAATAAACTTCCATTACACCTAAGACAGACAGCCTCTGTGGATAGCTGTGGAAAGCACAGCTCAAGAACTATTTCTTCACTCTTGCTTTTAGTTGATTTTTAAATCTCTGTTGTTATTCATGTCCTCACTGTTTTGCCTGATTCACTGCCTTTTTTGCTTTTATTTTAATGTTGTTTTATGCGTTTGCTTTTCTTTTTTTGCGATATTGTTAAATTAGTTGTACTTTTTCTGTAATTGTATTCTTGCTCTGTAAATATATATTACTTTGATGTAGCAATATGCCCACTAACATTCGTGCATAGGGCTACATACATTTTCCCGCTACTGAGTTTTCACTTTCACTGTTATGCTAGAAATTAAGCTAGTATAAGCCCTGCCTTGTTAGAGCAAGTCTAGCCAAGTTAGCCAAGGTACTTTTGTGTGGTCTCAGCAACAATATGACTTCCACGTTTCCCGTGATGACACACTTATATCTAGCCCACCTCTGTCTGGCACATGTCCAGCTGTATAGCACTTGATCCCTCGTGCTAACACTGCTCATACAGTACAGGGGAAAGACAGCTACCGTGGTCAGGGGCAGACTGGGAACAAAAATCTGCCTGGGAATTCATATTACGGTGGCCATTAGTCATAATGAACATATAAAGTAGTGAGAGCATGCAGGAAAAGCACATCAACCAGCTGATCAGTATGAAAGAAATACAAACTAAAGGGTCCAATATTATTGTCAATATAATATATAGACAGACCCGTATGGCAGAAATTCCCAACCTGGGGTCCATGCCCCCTTGGGGGTGGGTGCCAAAGATCATGGGAGGCGTGAGGCCTTTTCTGTTTGGAGGTAGTCAAAATGTTTAATCATGTTGCACAAAATCATAACTTGCATTTTTTGGATCATTATTGTAAAAATATTTAAAAACAAAAAAAAATCAACACGTTTTTAAAATAGTGAGAAAAGAAGATCTACAAGCTCACAATGCGTCACAGAGCTTGTACGCCGACTGTAGATCTGCTATTTTCACTATTTGTGAAATGAAAAATTATAATAGGGCATACAGTATGTAGTTAACCACCTGATTTGTGCAATATGCTGATTGATTGTGCAATTGACTGTGAGATACATGTTTTGTAGTTTTTCACAGTTTTTAACTATATACAGTACGTGTTTGTTTTTAAACTGAGCTTTGTGCTTTTTTATGTTGTATTTTATTGAGTCTGAGAGATGCTGTATACCTCAATTCCATTACTTGTGCAAACCAATGACAATAAACCGTTTATGTCTGAAAAACACTGCACTTGTGGGGAGGTCTCAGCTTTTGTCAGATATAAGAAAGGGGGGGTCCAAGGACAAAAGGTTGGGAACCACTGCCCTACGGTTTGTTTTTAACTCGATACAGCAGGCTAGCGTACTGCACAGGCTTATGAAACCGTCTCATTTTGACACTACTTGCAGTTTTGCAGTTTATGGGAGGACACTATGACAAAAAGATAAAAAAGCGTGTGAGAGGGTATATGTCTAGTACATTTTATTATCAACTTCGTGTTGAAAGATGTTGTCCAGCTGATCTTATCAAAATGGAGGAAAAAATAGACAAAAATGATCATCCAAAGTAATAACACAAAATAATAAATTAAATAATTAACATAACCCTAAAGTAGTGAAATAATTCACAAATTGCTGCTTGTGCGAAATGATTGGAAATCTAACAAAAGCATTTCCGATGCACAGTATAATGCATGTTTCAGAATGTCCCATGCAAGAAAAACCTGACTCTCATAGTATTTTCTTTTTGCACCTTTCAGTTTTTATGATATTCCTGTAAGCATTTTTGAAGCTCATTTCATTTGACATGATGTACCAAGTTCATTTCAAACTGTTAACAAAGCAATATCCGCTGGCAGTGTTACAACGAAAACTATAGAATTTTGACTGCAGTGGCTGCTCTTGTAAATCTTCAACATTAATCTCATCCAATGCCCATAAAATAACAATACCCTCATCTGAGATACATGAAGCATCTCTCCTCCTGATGGCTGCTGAAATTGCAAAACAGCCACCAATGGGACCACAGACTTTGATAGGTCAACAATTTTCAAGTAACATTGGTACTCTGACAAACCGGTCTTCACTTTACGTTGCACAAAAACAAAACTGAAGACTGATCAACCCACAGCACAGACCGGCCCACTGGGAATATTCTGGTGTCCCTATTCTGGGGCGAACAGGCAAAAATAGCTGATCTACAAGCTCACAATGCATCACAATGCATTGCGTTGTTCGCTTTGATAGCCAATTTTCAGCGAATAGTTTTGATGTAGAGGGAAAAAGGAAAGGGCCAAGAACAGACCCCTGGGTATAAAAGGGGTTAAGTGGTTACAATATAAACCAGGCTTAACTGTGGTGTTTTATTGTGGCTATATGGTGCAAGCTTGAAATCATAATTATACTGTACCTCATCATATAACATATCTACGTAAAATTGTATTTAGTTATTTTGCAATAGGAAAATTGTGCTGACACAAAAACGGCAACAACATTAGAATGTTTGGTCAAAATGTAGCGTAAATAACTAAATCAATATGGCAAGTTCTAAATAGTGTATGATCCCATAGGGCATAGGTTATTGCACCAAGCCGACACACATTTTCTTCTACATTTCATCCTTGCAAATGTTTCAGCAACTTTGTCCTGATCAATACTTTCAGTTTCTCTTTTGATAAAGAGCAGAGCAAGCTGTGAGAGACGTTCCTCAGTCAAGAGCAGGTAAGAGTAGTGTAGTTTAAAAGTGAATTCATGGCTGTGTGCAGTGCTCATGGGGTGAGATTGTTATCTCTAGCACTTTAATCATGAATGCTGTAGCAGCACAGCAATAACGATAGAGTGCAGAACAGCTCGGAAAGAGCAGTCTGCGCGTTATGCACAGTCTAAAAAGGTTTTGAGTGTTCATAACATTCAACAGTATTATTATTTTATATATTATATCATTTTTTTTAAGCTATTTTGGCATAATTATTGTGGCCATGGGAGCCTGGCACCCATCGCACCGATTGAAGCTTCACTTATGAGCTATACATCCAGTTCAGATATCATGCCATGCTCAGCCACAAAGTTCTTGAGAACCTTCCTTGTTCTCGAGACCAAAATCCACTAACATGGTTGTCAGCAATATAGTCCTATGACTATTAAGTCCCATTTTCATTCACTGCTTTCAGACACCTGCCTAGTGGTGGCTTAGTCACTCAAGTCGCGAGGACCTGAGTTCAAATTCAACTCTCTCTTGCATATCTCTCCCCTCTCTCTGCCCTTTCTCTCTACACTGATATGTCTATATAAAGAATAAAATGACCAAAAAATACAAAATAAATCCAGATATCCAATTATCATGATAAGCGTCAAACTGGATAGAAAGATCAATCTCACTGTGTGATGTCAATGTTAGCAGCACAGAGTCCATCTTGGTTCTGTGCATGCTGCTGGACTGCTGAATGCTTAAGGAAGCCTGGCTAGCTGCCCTAGTGGTGCAAAACAACACACTCAGCTAGGTGGGCCTGGCTTCCGCCCTCCTCACCAGCATTCAATTAGCAACCATCTGCCTGTTTTTTCAGGCCTTGCCAGTGAGTTGAGACAGCCCCAGGCACCTCAGGCTTAAACGGATATTCTCACATTGGAAAAATCCAAGGAAATAAAAGTACTTCCACATTCTCCTCCATGCAGTGATTTAAACTAAAATGTCTACTTCATTAATACAGATTCAAACGCCTCAGACTATTAAAGAAACATGTCATGAGCAAATTTTACGTGTGCCATCATGTGAAATTCTGCACACAAAAAAATATTTATAACAATAATATTTTCTCTGCTTGTTCTTAAATTTAATCTGCCCCATAGATTCATCTGGGAAAAAAATCTCCCCCTCTTTCCCAACAAGAGGGCACTCCTCTGCCACCTTGCATTGTGGAGCCATCTTGAATCATGCAGGTTGTAAAACTACATACTACATATATGTACAGATATACAGTACACCAACATATTATGTTTGCATATGCAGCCCTTAATGTAAGGCGGTAGGAGAGCCCCTTAGCCCACAGTATTTTTATTTTCTTCTGTTTTATAAGTCTTATCATTGTTGACTCACTGTCATCCCCTCTCTGCTGTCCAACCAGGTAATTTAGTCCTCAGTGTAATAGCAAGGCAGGCTGTGCTGTGCTTATCTACTTTGAGCAACAATGAATGTGTGAAAAATAAAACCCACAGAAATGTATTTTTTGTCTCCTGCACATACAGTAGGCCTACAGGCATGTGCTTTTTTCCTTTCCTTTCCTATCCTTTTCGTTTCTTTGCTTTTAGTTTATTTTCAGAGCAGATAGGCCCCCTGAAAAGTGTATGCTGTTTGTAGTTTGCTGTGCCTTTCTTGTTTATGTCAGTTGTAGAGAAGAACAGACATGAGACATCCATCCAATTTATGTTACATTATTTCTTCTTACAGACTCTGTTGTGGATTTTGCTGCTGCTATGCTGGAAGACTGAAAAAGAATGCAGATCTTAAAGGCTGAGTGCCACAGTTCTTCCTTGATAATGATCCCCGGCTATTACTGTTATGTATCCCCATTTCTTTCCCACAGAAAAGTGTACATTAAGTGTTAAAAAGCATGATCCCTGTATTGTTTAATGGACAATGGTTTTGACTCTACAGACCACGACCACAAGATGTTTGGTTTCATATACTGTACATTAGGTATCACTTTAACAACCCCAAATCGATGTCAGGGTCACATTTCAGCTGTCTCCAAATGGTAAAGAGGGGAGGAGTAATGGCGGAAAAGGTTATATGGGACGTCATACTGTTCAACAGAGGGAAAATAAGGAAAAAGGAAACCCTTATACCCACATTAGCTGGGAATATATCAAAAATCATAAAGATTGTGCATGGTGACTAGTTTTTTTGATTTTTGCCATGGTGTTAGGTATGGGCACATGGTATTCAAAAACTATCGCAAGTGAGTTGGGCTCGCCCCCTAGTGGTCGGTTTGCAATAACTCCAATATTAGATCAGTCAGTATATCATATGGTTGAACCTCCAAACAATTGATAGAAAATACATTTTCAATGGATTCTGTTACTATTGGGCATGCTAAATATCATACTACAAATCTAGGAAAATCTAACTTGTGTAAAGGCATAATTTTCAATATGGTGTCCGCGATGGCTGCCGGGAGCTTAAAATGCCTATAAGCTGGGAGGGAATATGTAAAAAATCATGAAAATGTTGCACTTGGTAACTAGTTTTAGATTTTTGCCATGGTGTTAGGTATGGGCACAAGGTTTTCAAAAAACATCGCAAACGAGTTGGGCTCGCCCACCTATTGGTCGGTTTGCAATAATTCCAATATTAGATAGGTCAGTATATGGTTGAAACCCCAAATAATTGATAGAATTTTCAATGGATTCTGCTCAATAGCATACAAAAAATGTAGGAAAATCTTCTGGAAAGGCATAATTTTCAAGACGGCGTCCGCAATGGCTGCCGGGAGCTTAAAATGGCTATTATATGCAGTTATTTGCTTGAATATTACATTTGACCTTGGAAATAGGAAAAGTAAATGGATTCCTTGTACCAAACAATGTAGAAAAAGTTATATTATACAACAATCTAATACAATAAATAGCTAAGATATGACATTCGTCCTTTACCGCAAACGTCATATAAAAGTGTATGCAAACAGGCCACTAGGGGGCCAGCCCAACTCACTTGCGATGATTTTTTAAGACCTTATGCCAATACCTAACACCATGCCAAAAATTAAAAAAAAACTCGTTACCAAGTGCACAATTGTTATGATTTTTTACATTCCCTTCCAGTTTATAGTGATTTAGTGCAAGAGAACTGATCTCTTGCACTAAAGTATCAAAATGTAAGAGTGCTTGGTCTTCCCGAGAGCTTTGAAGGTAAGATAGCTGGGGACGTGCTGCCAGATGCTTGACTCAAATTAGACAGAGGTCCTCATACCTTCAACTCCCATCAAGGATCTCATCCTGTGATTGTGTGGTTTCAACTCTACATCTAAAAAATCTAACTTGTGGAAAGGCATAATTTTCAATATGGTGTCCGCGATGGCTGCCGGGAGCTTAAAATGCCTATAAGCTGGGAGGGAATATGTAAAAAATCATGAACATTTTGCACTTGGTAACTAGTTTTAGATTTTTGCCATGGTGTTAGGTATGGGCACAAGGTTTTCAAAAAACATCATCTAAAAAGAGAAAGTACAATGGGCCAAGGAACACCACAAATGATATATGACTCAAATGGACTTTACATAGTTTCAGTGATGTTTTATTTCTCTCTTTTGGACTATTATGTTTAAACACAGTATAGGCTAAAGACTACGAATATGAATAATAACTTTCATTTTGTTTTTTATCTGCGTCATATGCCGACATAATCAATGACAGTTTCCTACTACAAAAAAACTACAGACTTCCCAAAATACATGAATTATCTAGGATTCCTTTTTTTCCATAAAATAGCACAAGTACAGCAGGTGAACAGTGGTGAAAATTGCCGAGTCGCATCGCGACACGTTGTGAGCTTGTAGATCTGCTATTTTCAAAAGAATTCGATACATTTTTGAAAACTTGAAATGGGACATTTCTCCATAATGAGTACTTTTACTTTTGGTACTTTAAGTACATATTGATGCCAATACATTTGTACTTTTACTCAAGTAAATTTTAAAAACAATACTTTTACTTGTAATGGAGTATTTCTATATTGCGGTATTGATACTTTTATTTAAGTAAAAAAGTTTAGTTCTTCTTCCACCACTGATAACCAGAATAGGGACGCTATAGCCTCCATGTGGTTAAGCAATGTCTACACATTGATGGGTGCCACCATAGCACAAGCACAGGTGAATTCCTACAGTACTTGTGCTATGGCAACCATCAATAACTTGTTTTTCTGGTGCAGCCTTACAGATCAGCACTATAGAATCTCATTTGCTGTATTACAACAAATCTCAAGAAAACGCGTCTCATTCTCACTCAGCGAATCAATTCTCTCGGCATAGAATTCAAAAAGGCAACAGAGCATTCTCCTCACTTTAGAGAATGGTGTCGTTCACATTGTCTCTCCCGCACTGCATCTTGCAGACACTGTAATTGCATAACACTGCATCTGCCATAAGGCTCATGGCTTCTCTGATAGAAGTTATTCTCTTTGGGCAGTGGTGGAAAGTAACTAAGTTACATTTACTTAAGTACTGTACTTAAGTACAAAGTTGAGGTATTTGTACTTTACTTGAATATTTCCCATTTCCAATACTTTTACTTCTACTCCACTACATCTCAGAAGCAAATATTGTACTTTTGCTCCACTACAATTATTTGAAAACTTTAGTTACTTGTTACTTTTCAGATATAAATTATTACATTATAAAACATACATTAACCACCTCAGCCCTATTTCATACCTAGGCTATTTGAAAATAGCCGATCTACAAGCTCACAACGCGTCGCATTGCGACGCGTTGTGAGCTTGTAGATCTGCTATTTTCAAACATTATAGTACTTTTGGTATTTTAAGTACATTTTAATACCAATACTTTTGCACTTTTATTCAAGTAAATTTTGAATTCCGGACTTTTACTTGTAACAGAGTACTTCTACATTATGCAGTATGCAGTATTGATTCTTTTACTTAAGTAAAATATTTGAGTACTTTTTCCACCACTGTCTTTGGGCAAAAATTCATGAAGATGTTTCAAGATGCTTTCTGTGTGACAAAATGAAATGATGAGCCCTCAATGTTAACCCATCATGAACTGAATCGTACATGTATCTCAACATATTGTATCTCTCATTTATCCCCCGATCAGGCGACTGCAGTTGATTCGGAACGCTGCTGCTTGAGTCCTTACTAATACCAAGAAAGTGGATTACATCACTCCGGTTCTTAGATCTTTACTCTGGCTCCTTGTCTGTCAAATAATTTATTTCAAGATAAATACTATTGTTGGTTTATAAAGCACTGAGTGGTTGTTTAGGGCTAAAATATATTTCTGATCTTGTGCTACATCATGAACCATCCAGACTTCTCAGGTCATCGGGGACAGATCCGTTTTTATTCACCACATATCTGGAACAAACTAACAGAAAACTGCAGGTCTGCGACAATTCTTAGATATTTTAAGTCAAAGCTAAAAACCTTTCTGTTTGCCGTTGCCTTTTACTGAGATTTGTTTTAATATAATTTCTTCTGCACTGTCATTTTATTTTCTTATTTTTGTTAAATGTGCTGCTATACGAATAAACTTGAATTGCCTTTCCATGCCTTGTGTGTGACATGTCAGGAGACAACACTGAACAACTTTCTGCTTGTGAGCCAAAGCACGCTTTACACGTTGTTTTGTGCTTTTCTGAAATATTGGCCTATAGGATTCATCATGTATTGTAACAGATATAAGCAGAAAAGAAATCACATCTTATTTTCCCCCATCACAAGCTGCCAACTCGCTGCAGCAAGAGTCTCCCATTGTCCATTGAGCATCATTAATAGTCTAGGTTACTTGAAACTGGATGTGGCTGATTAGCTTTAAAGGACTGGTAATCTTGCTACATTATGGTCTGTCCTCATTTCCCATCCATTATTTTATTATTTGGGGATTAGGGATATGATAAGAATGATCCTTGAATAAATTGAGATTTTCCGTAGAAGTGTTGAACCCCTGCTAACCACGAGATTCAGGGAAGCTTATGTGTGTGCACTTGACTTATATAATGGTATAACTTGAGTGTCAGGTATCAACTGTGGTACAGAGTGATATACAGCATGTTAAACATTTTCCTTGAAGAAAAAAGTTTTTAAAAAAAATGAATCTGGTGGGAGGCACAAAGGAACAGTGTGATGCACAAAGGAACAGCTTCAATGTGGATCTCAGACTGCATGTGGCCTGCTTGTGACATCAGTCATCTATGACATCAGTTGTCTATGGCATATTGTATGTCTCCAAATTTCGGCAAGGTTTCAGCTGGATCAGAGTTCATTGATTTCTAAAGAAGTCTTAAATATTTCAAAAGGTATAAAAAAGTTAGAAGGTACTTCTGTGGCCTACTTGCTGCATGCCAAAGAAATAGCATTGATCAGTCCAGCAGTTTGCAGATTAGCTCCGGGACACACAGACAGGCCAATTAACCCTCTTATAGACGGCTAGACTCCTGCAGCAATGGGTACTCTCAAGGAAAAGCACATTTATATTCAACCACCAGCTCAAAGTGGAAACACATTCTGCAATTACAAATGCAGATTTTCTGTAATCTGAGATAATAGCAGCATGTTAACCACAAGTTCCTCTAGACTAGAACAGGCACCTGTCCTAGGGCATGGCCCCAAGTCTGTTTAACCACTCAGATTTCAGAAGAGCACTTAAACGGGGGCTTTTCTACATCTCCTGTGCATCCTAGGGCTGGATTCAAAGTACACAAAGTCCCATGAGATAATTCAAAAGATACTTGAGGAAAGACACTTGTATTCTGGCCAACGTTGCAGAGGTGCTTATGCTTATCTCTTAGGGTGGCCCTCAAATCAGAGTCTTTTCAGGTTGCTAAGTACCCGTACAGATATGTTGGCAACATCATCTAACTATGGACCTTTCAGTTCTTATCATATCAGTTACCAGCACTTTTGCCTCACAGCTAGAAGGTTGTTGTCTAACATGGGTAATAGAGTTGATAAAGGGTCGTAAATCCTGCTCTATGTTAATTAAAACTATTTGTAGTTAAACAGCTGAAAACCCAGTGTAAAAAGGATGAGACGAAATCAAAGACAGACACAGGCCGGTTCTAAAATTAAAAAGGTTGACATTGTATTAAGAGAAAGAATCAATCCACGAGGCACCGTACAGCAAAAATATCTCTCTGCCTAAACAGTCAACAGTTATACACAAATGAAGTTGTTATCAGCTCTGACGATGACATCTGGCCATGAGGAGCCTTGCTCGTAGGTTGAGAGAGAAGATGGCAAGCGGATGGTGTGACAGTTTATCTTGGACAAACAGCGTCCAAATGTCTCAAACAACACGTTGACCTCAACTCTGACCGGCGTCGCTGGAGGTGTTGTTGCTTTGTCATAGATGGTCAAGTTAACTCCAATGAGCTGTTATTGTATTCCTCCAGAGATAATCAGTGACCTTGGAGGGCCTGCGCTGTGTACAGCTCAAAACACATGCAGTCTCTAGAGGAAAGGAAACTGAACTGATACTAGGATTAGTTTTGTCCAACCTCGAACTTAATAAAATCATAAGATTGGTGGGCAAACTTGAGTTATGACAAGATGGCACACTAAAATAGGATAGGATGGCATATATATCAATATTGTCGACAAAATACATAGTTTAACTCTGTTTAACTCTATCAATGGGGCAAATTTTTGTTGGGAATTTGCATGTTCTCCCCATATTCATAATGGGTTTCCTCTGGGTGCTCCAGATCCTCCCACACCAATATATGCCTGTTAGTTAACCTAATAAAGGTTAAAAAAAATTGGATAAATAAATAGAACAATACATTATGATATCATTGCATTTATATCAAGACTCAGGAGGTAGAGCGGCAGCTTGGGAAACCTATGGAAGTCCAAAACTTCTAAAATAAATACCAGAATGAAATAAATAAAATCCACAATGAAATGTATTTATTTATTGCATTATGTTTTTTATTTTATTGCGTTTTCTTTGTGGTTTTAATTTAATTCATTGTGACTTTTCATTTCAACGTTTATGTATTTCATGATGCCACATTTAGCTATTTCATCAGGTCCATAGGTCCAAAAATGTCAAATAAATACTGCAATGAAATAAATAAAATCCATAATTAAATAAATACAAAACACAATGATATAAATAAAAATGCAATTAAATACATTAAAAATGCAATGAATGTGTTTTCATTTCATTATGTGTTATTTATTTCATTGTGACTTATTTTTTTATAATTTCATGATGAATTTTCATGGTCAATTTGATCTGTTTCATAACGTACAACATTAGTGAAATTGTTTTATAATAAATACCACAATGAAATATATGAAAAAAACAATGAAAAATAAAAAAACTATGATATAGATAATAAATGCAACCAATTAAATAAATATAAGTATTTATTTCATTACAATGTGTACAATGGAAACACTCTGCTGAAAGACTGAGTATTACTGCACCATTACTCAGTCAATGACTAACTCGTTTTTTTTATGTTAATTTGAAATTTTTAAGGCCAAAATACAAAAAAAAGCAAGTCAAAAGCACAAAGAGACATGTGAAGGGAGTGGCTGAGAGATGGGGTAGTGGTCTGAAGGTCGGACTCTCAGCACAGATGTTCCATGTTGTAATCCCAGTCGTCCCATACTTCAAAGTTGTAGTACTTTGACATTTTCAAGGTCAAATTACAAAAAAGCAAGTCAAAACCACAAAGAGACATGTGAAGGTAGTGGCTGAGAGATGGGCTAGTGGTCAGAAGGTCGGACTCTCAGCAAAGAGGTTCTATGTTCAAGTCCCATACTTCAAAGTTGTAGTACTTTAGAATTTTCAAGGCCAAAAAGAAAGTCAAATCCACAAAGAGACATGTGAAGGGAGTGGCTGAAGAGATGGGCTAGTGGTCTAAAAGTCGGACTCTCAGCACAGAGGTTCCATGTTCTATAATCCCAGTCGTCCCATACTTCAAAGTTGTACTACTTTGAAAATGTCAAGGTCAAAATACAAAAAAGCAAGTCATTTGCACAAAGAGACATGTGAAGGTAGTGGCTGAGAGATGGGCTAGTGGTCTGAAGCTTGGACTCTCAGCAAAGAGGTTCCATGTTCAAGTCCCATACTTCAAAGTTGTAGTACTTTGAATTTTTCAAGGTCAAAAAGAAAGTCAAGTCCACGAAGAGACAGGTGAAGGGAGTGGCTGAAAGATGGGATAGTGGTCTGAAGTTTGGACTCTCAGCACAGAGGTTCTATGATCAAGTCCCATACTTCAAAGTTGTTGTACTTTGAAAATGTCAAGGCCAAAAAGCAAGTCAAGAGCACAAAGAGACATGTGAAGGGAGTGGCTGAGAGATGGGGTAGTGGTCTAAACGTCGTACTCTCAGCACAGAGGATCCCTGTTGTCCCAAACTCCAAAATTGTACTACTTTGGAATTTTCAAGGCCAAAATACAAAAAAGTAAGTCAAAACCAAGAAGAGACATGGGAAGGGAGTGGCTGAGAGATGGGGTAGTGGTCTAAAGGTTGGATTCTCAGCCCAGAGGTTCCATGTTCAAAACCCAGTCATCCCATACTTCATAGTTGTAGTACTTTGACATTTTCAAGGTCAAAATACAAAAAAGTAAGTCAAAACCAAGAAGAGACATGTGAAGGTAGTGACTGAGAGATGGGCTAGTGGTCAGAAAGTCGGACTTTCAGCAAAGAGCTTCCATGTTCAAGTCCCGTACTTCAAAGTTTTAGTACTTTGAAATGTTCAAGGCCAAAAAGAAAGTCAAATCCACGAAGAGACATGTGAAAGGAGTGGCTGAGAGATGGGCTAGTGGTCTAAAGGTTGGACTCTCAGCACAGAGGTTCCATGTTCACATCCCTGTCGTCCCAAAGTTGTACTACTTTGAAATTTTCAAGGCCAAAATACAAAAAAGTAAGTCAAAACCACAAAGAGACATGTGAAGGGAGTGGCTGAGAGATGGGGTAGTGGTCTAAAGGTTGGACTCTCAGCCCAGAGGTTCCATGTTCAAAACCCAGTCATCCCATGCTTCAAAGTTGTAGTACTTTGACATTTTCAAGGTCAAAATACAAAAAAGTAAGTCAAAACCAAGAAGAGACATGTGAAGGTAGTGACTGAGAGATGGGCTAGTGGTCAGAAAGTCGGACTCTCAGCAAAGAGGTTCCATGTTCAAGTCCCGTACTTCAAAGTTGTAGTACTTTGAAATTTTCAAGGCCAAAAAGAAAGTCAAATCCACAAAGAGACATGTGAAAGGAGTGGCTGAGAGATGGGCTAGTGGTCTAAAGGTTGGACTCTCAGCACCGAGGTTCCATGTTCACATCCCTGTTGTCCCAAACACCAAAGTTGTACTACTTTGACATTTTCAAGGCCAAAATACAAAAAAGCAAGTCAAAACACGAAGAGACATGTGCAGGGAGTGGCTGAGAGATGGGGTAGTGGTCTAAAGGTTGGACTCCCAGCCCAAAGGTTCCATGTTCAAAGCCCAGTCATCCCATACTTCAATGTTGTAGTACTTTGACATTTTCAAGGCCAAACAAAAAAGCAAGTCAAAAGCACGAAGAAACACCTGCTGAGGGCCCAAAGGTGCGTTGGCGCAGTGGTGTGGTGTGCTTGATCGGTTGCCTCTGCTACAGACAGTTCGCAGGTTCAAGTCCCATGCCATCAACGTACTGGAGGACCATCGGGGGGGCTGTGTCCCTCCCCTGTTTCTGGATAGGGGGGGGGGTTATGTTTGAAAGAACTCTGCCCAGTTAAGGTTTAACAGAAAGAAATTTTAGGTCTTGTGAAGTCATTGGGCTGATTACACTCCGACCCCTTCCGTAGAAGCTCAGCAGGGTGTCTTTTGGGGCTCAAATGGTTTT
This sequence comes from Gymnoscopelus braueri, assembly GCF_963280865.1. Lineage (NCBI taxonomy): Eukaryota > Metazoa > Chordata > Actinopteri > Myctophiformes > Myctophidae > Gymnoscopelus > Gymnoscopelus braueri. Next base: position 27,478,053 of record NC_137624.1, read on the forward strand.
GCTGCCTTGGTGCCTCTGAAGGACTTGTGTGGTACGGGGCCATCTGGTGGGTGGCCACTGGAAACACCAAAAACACAGAAAGTGTCTCTCTGTAAAACCTTAGCTGCGCAGAGTTCTTTCAGACATAACCCCCCACCTTTAACTATCAGGAAACAGGGGAGGGACGCAGTCCCCCCGATGGTCCTCCAGTACGTTGATGGCATGGGACTTGAACCTGCGATCTGTCTGTAGCAGAGGCAACCGATCAAGCACACCACACCACTGCGCCAACGCACCTTTGGGCCCTCAGCAGGTGTCTCTTCGTGCTTTTGACTTCCTTTTTTGTTTGGCCTTGAAAATGTCAAAGTACTACAACTTTGAAGTATGGGATGACTGGGCTTTGAACATGGAGCCTCTGGGCTGAGAGTCCAACCTTTAGGCCACGACCCCATCTCTCAGCCTCTCCCTACACATGTCTCTTCGTGCTTTTGACTTGCTTTTTTGTATTTTTGCCTTGAAAATTTCAAAGCAGTACAACTTTGGAGTTTGGGACAACAGGGATTCGAACATGGAATCTCTGTGCCGAGAGTCCGAACCTTAGACCACTACACCATCTATCAGCCACTTCCTTCACATGTCTCTTCGTGCTTTTGGCTTTCTTTTTTTTTATTTTGGCCTTGAAAATCTCAAAGCACAACTTTGAAGTATGGGACGACTGGGATTTGAACATGGAACCTCTGTGATGCGAGTCTGACCTTTAGCCACTACCCCATCTCTCAGCCACTTCCTTCACATGTGTCTTCGTGCTTTTGACCTGCTTTTTTGTATTTTGGCCTTGAAAATCTCAAAGTACTACAACTTTGAAGTATGGGACGACTGGGATTTGAACATGGAATCTCTGTGCTGAGAGTCCGACCCTTAGACCACTACACCATCTCTCAGCAAATTCCTTCACATGTCTCTTTGTGATTTTGACTTGCTTTTTTTTATTTTGGCCTTGAAAACTTCAAAGTACTACAACATTGACGTATGGGACGACTGGGATTTGAACATGGAACCTCTGTGATGAGAGTCAGACCTTTAGACCACTACCCCATCTCTCAGCCACTTCCTTCACATGTGTCTTTGTGCTCTTGACCTGCTTTTTTGTATTTTGGCCTTGAGAATCTCAAAGTACTACAACTTTGAAGTATGGGACGACTGGGATTTGAACATGGAACCTCTGTGCCGAGAGTCCGAACCTTAGACCACTACACCATCTCTCAGCCACTCCCATCACATGTCTCTTCGTGCTTTTGACTTGCTTTTTTGTATTTTGGCCTTGAAAATGTCAAAGTACTACAACATTGAAGTATGAGAAGACAAGTTTTTGAACATGGAACCCCTGTGCTGAGAGTCCGACCCTTAGAGCACTACACCATCTCTCAGCCACTCCCATCACATGTCTCTTCGTGCTTTTGACTTGCTTTTTTGTATTTTGGCCTCGAAAATTTCAAAGTACTACAACTTTGAAGAATGGGACAACTGGGTTTTGAACATGGAACCTCTGAGCTGACAGTCCAACCTTTAGACCACTACACCATCTCTCAGCCACTTCCTTCACATGTGTCTTTGTGCTTTTGACCTGCTTTTTTGTATTTTGGCCTTGAGAATCTCAAAGTACTACAACTTTGAAGTATGGGACGACTGGGATTTGAACATGGAACCTCTGTGCCGAGAGTCCGACCCTTAGACCACTACACCATCTCTCAGCGACTACCTTCACATGTCTCTTTGTGCTTTTGACTTGCTTTGTTGTATTTTGGCCTTGAAAACTTCAAAGTACTACAACATTGAAGTATGAGAAGACTGGTATTTGAACATGGAACCCCTGTGCTGAGAGTCCGACCCTTAGACCACTACACCACTCTCAGCCACTACCTTCACATGTGTCTTTGTGCTTTTGACTTGCTTTGTTGTATTTTGGCCTTGAAAACTTCAAAGTACTACAACATTGAAGTATGAGAAGACTGGTATTTGAACATGGAACCCCTGTGCTGAGAGTCCGACCCTTAGACCACTACACCATCTCTCAGCCACTCCCATCACATGTCTCTTCGTGCTTTTGACTTGCTTTTTTGTATTTTGGCCTCGAAAATTTCAAAGTACTACAACTTTGAAGAATGGTACAACTGGGTTTTGAACATGGAACCTCTGAGCTGAAGGTCCAACCTTTTAGACCACTACCCCATCTCTCAGGCACTCCCATTGTATGTCTCTTCGTACTCTTGATGTTTTTATAGTGTAAGTGTAAAGTTTCACGCAGATCGGTGCAGTTATAGTTAAAAATGCAAATCGGCCTGTTATAGCGCCACCATGAGGCTGATTTGATCATTTTTAAGTGGCATTTCTTCCTTGGCCTAGTGGGAATACGCGTGTGCAATTGTGTGGAAATGGCAAGCGGCGTTCATGATTTGAGGCAGTTTGTTCAAAGCGGAACAATCCTGCAAACTTTGGAAGCCAACCTTAGCGAGGATGGAATATGGGAAATCGGACTGATCCGGGTTGATCACATGACTATAGAGATACTGTGTACCGATTTGCACAACGTTTGGTTAAAAGCTGTAGGTGTAATGGGAAAAAATGGGTTTTGCACAAATCGGCCTCCTGGTGGCGCTATGACAGGCCCATGTGAAAATGTGGGGCAGAGGTTCTGAATTGGCATCCAGGGAGTGGGTGTACACAGTTTCGATAAAGCTTGACACGGGTACAAAAGGGGTATTGATCTCCCATTGCCATACTCGCCAACAGTTGGGATGTCTTCTGTTCCACAATCCTTCCTCAGAATGTCAAGATAACAGGAATGCAATGGCTCCGATCTGCCTCCACAACGTCCACCTTGAGTGAATCTGAGGCAAAAATTCCACCAGTATTTCTAGATAGGGAGCTGAAGTTGAAATAGTCATCAGGAGAAAGAGACTAGGAGCAATGCACACAGGAAAAACAAGAAGCTTGCCTCTAAGCAGAGGAGCGATGTAACATGCTAAAGTGCTCTGTTTCCCCTGCAGGCCATGTTCAATGGCAGGAGGAGACTACGCCTGAAGGCATCCGCGATAATGGTGGGCTGTGCATAGGACAGTTTGAAGAGTGTAAGACTTATCACAGTACATACAGTAACCAAAATGTGTTTTTGAGAGAAAAAAATAAAGGATGTAACAAATTCAATTGCACCTGACACCAGTTGTGAAATGGAAGTGAAACAAGGCAAAAATAACGCAAAAGTGTGCTTGACTGCCCACTAAATCAATACTTAGTTTTATTAACCACATGAACCCTTGTATCCCTGTTCTGTGCATGTTATAATAGGCGAAGATTCAGTAAATATAGAAGATCTACAAGCTCACAACACGTAGCAACACGAAGAATTGTAAGCTTGTAGATAAGCTATTTTCACCAAAGAGATTTTGTGTTCATGGAAAAATATGTACCCCTGGGGGACAAAATATAGAAGGTTAAGTGATTCAATTCAGAAGTAATAACTTCCTTGTGCAATACTAGTATAAGAAGCCAGATTCTCTATTTTGTCATAATACATTTATTTAGCATGGGAAGTTACAAGTGTTTTCTATTGCATATTCTTATTGGTTTACACCTCACCACTACATATGGGCATAGTATACTTGGACTTTAGAACACTACTACTAGTTATTGTACTATTGTACTAGTACCACAAGCACATCAAGTCAAGTGACAAAATTACAAAAGAGTTCTTTACTGCTGACACAACTGTAAAGAACACCTTCTTGTGTAATATTCTGATTATACAACAGTTACCAAGAAACAAGGTTACTGTCTTTTTTTTTATCAACTCCATTCAACTAAATGTAAACATACATTTAAACCTACTATCCAGAACTTATTAAACACCATTTTAACCATTTGCATTGTATTGTATGTTAATACAATAAAACTATCTGCCGTGTTGGAGGTGGTCTCCCTTCTCTTCCACTGAGAAATGTGGGCCCTGGTGTCAGGTCTAACTACTGTAGCTTGTTTGTAATCATTAGTTCTTTACACACAGACAATTCCAGTAGCCTAGCAAAGCAATGCAGCATTAGCTAGACATACAGTATAATATCTCTGCTACCCCATTACCGTGGATATGTAATTTTTTTCTGTTTGTGTCAATGGTGGAGTGATATTTACTGTGGCTCGGTGCTTTAACCTGAATTGAGCATGGCTGGAAAGCCTATTATAATTTTGCACATCTACAGGTCGACAGATGTGTCGGAAAAGACTATGGGCTGACTAATATAGAAGAAAGGACTCCCGCACACTGTCCTCTTCACTTGTAATTAAAAGAATGTATCAATATTTGGGGAGAAACAAGGTTTCGGTACACAACCTTTATCAGGTTATGAAGGTCTGTGTACCGAAACGTTGTTTCTGTTCCCAATAAATATTTTTAATTGCAAGTGAAGAGGCCATGTGTGGGAGTCCTTTCTTCGACCAAACATGTATTAATGAGTCATATTCCTTTTCAGTGGTGGAAAGTAACAAAGTAAATTTACGTAAACTGTACTCAAGTACAATTTTGAGGTACTTTTACTTTACTTGAGTATTTCCATTTTTCAATAGGCCTACATCTCAGAGATATTGTACTTTTTATTCCACTACAATTATTGGAAAGCTTTTGTTACAATGACCCCTGAGCACAGAATACTGAAATGCCAAACTATCATTCAAATTATTTATGCTCTTAAGGTAGTAAGTGATATTTTTGGTCAAAACAGAAAGTGCTTTGTTAAAAGGTTAAAACACTATATTCTGATAGTTGAATATCTATCAGAACCCCCCCCCCCTTTCAACCAATCAGGAGAGAGCACCCATTTATCAGCTTAAGTTTTATATTGTTCCATTTCCAATTTTGTCTGCTCATTTATTTATTTCATCACTTCTTTATCCTGTATCCTGTGTCCTATGAGTTCTCTCTCCTGATTGGATAGAATTGGTATCCTGACCTGAAAATGCATTTTCTCTTGATTAAAGAGCTGCAGAGACAGGGACACCCCTGTTACTGAGTAAACACTTTATAGCAATGATTACTATCAGAATATCTAGTTATTTAACACTTATTTTAACAAAGGAATATAATTTACCCTACCTTTAAGTTTCATTCAATTGCAAAACAAATGACAACAGATAGAGCGAAGACAAGAAAATGTTAACAGATGGATAAAGGACATATACCACCACTGTTTGTCAAACGTATATTAGCCTAACAACGTTATTGTTTCAGATATGGTAACTCAATAACATACATCAGTGTATAGACAATACGAGTACTTACTAATACAACCCGAGAACACTAACCATGGGTGAATTTCACCCGAACAATTGTAATTATGTGATTTTCATAGGGTGCGTTCGGCACTGAGCGCACTGGCCAATACAAACTAATAGGCGAGTGTGCTCCGGTGCGCAATTTCCGAACACACCCATAATGTTGCTGATGTCTGAGGTGGGCGGGTCCAATTTTTTTTTGTGAAATTTCATGTTGAAATATAAAGAAAAGTACCTCAATTTGTCATGTATTACTTTAATATATTTTGATGAGACATATTTTTTATGGAATTTATTAAATCGGATAAAATATACCCAACGTTAGTGATAGTGTGACTATTTTTCATCGTTAGTGTTCTAGGGTTAAGTATAAGGGAGGATATTATTTAATTGTGGCTTTTTAATAAACCAATATACAGTGAATGCCATGTAATTCCAAATGTTTCTATATAAATGAGAAAGAAAATGTGTGTCATTACACAATTCCAACACTGATTGCCGCATGCTGCAGCAAAAATGAAAGAAATGATCTGTCCTTCTTACTGTGTATCCTCTGTGTGGTACCTTGTCATTTGATACCCGACAGGCTGAGCTGTGACGGCAGGTCACAATCCTGTGAATTAGCCTTAAATGGCCCAGCAGAACCTGCCAAGGCTGCTCATTATTTCTATTAAGTTTAGTTCCATTAGAAATACTGGGCTGACAGCATATTCTCGTCACAATTCTAGCACCTCATATGATGAAAAATGATGTAAATACGATGTACAAGCTCACAACGAGTCGCATTGCTACGTAGTGTGAGCTTGTAGATCTGCTATCTTTGTGTGGTGTACTGCGTTTATAAATTAAACATATAGGCCTAGGGTATTTTTCAGAATTCTTTGCCTATAACGACATGCCCAAAATAGGGACGCCAGGGTTAATGTGGTTAATATACCCTGTAATGAGTAAATGCAACGGGAATCCATATAGAAAATGAGTTGGTATATTGCCCAAAAGTAATACCTCTTTACTTTACTCAAAACTAAATATAGAAAAGAACTTTATACTGTAGCCCATTTAGCAAAACCAAAAAGTTCAGTTCTCGACTGTAGCATTTGAGCTGCTGATAGCTTGACTAAAGTGTTTGATCAGATGGTGCAGTCTTCCTTCCATAATCTCGTTCTGTGATCACCATACCATTGAAGAGTCTTAGCAGATGCTTCCTTATTTGTTGGCAAGGATTCGATAAAGGGCCATCTGGTGAAATATGTACCCCGTTGAGTCTTCAGATTCTTTACACATTCCCGCTTTACATCGCTTCCATCAAATGTATATAACTCATGTGATGTTGAGCCATAAAGCCATTAATCAATCTCTCACAACCAAAGCTGTGGGTTATGAATCCATTCTGCTAACCTAAACACATAAATCCTTTGTAATTTATACAAAATCTTTTGACATTGAAATATTATTATATTTCATATGTAATATGTTTTTAGTTCGATGCCAAATTGACAATAGCATGTATATTTTGTTCAAATAAGTGTTAAATAGCTCTATATTCCCTTAGACATCATTGCTGTAGAGTGTTTGTTCAGTAACACGGGTCGCCCTGTCTCTCCAGCTCTTTAGTAAACAGAAAATGCATTTACCAATTTCATCCAATCAACTCATACAGCATACCGGATAAACAAGTGCAAATGTACACATTTGGAACTGGGACACAATAACATTTAAGCTGATAAATGAGTTCTCTATCCTGATTGGACGAAACTTGCAACCCACCTGAAAATGTATTTTGTATTTATTAGAGAGCTGGAGAGACGGGTAGACCCCCTGTTACTGAACAAACACTCTATAGCAGTGATATATAGAGCTTTAACTTAAAACAAATGTGTTGTTGTATCAAAAAATATCACTTATAGCACCTTTAAGTGATGAATAATTGTCCTTCAAAAGACAGTTGAAAGACATTAAACTTTAGACACACAATTAACCAAAAAGTCTGCATAAATGATACTGTATCTTTCACTGATCAGCACGATAATATATTTGTCCCTCATATGTCTGTTAACATATGGGAGAAATTACACATTTGGCATTCACGATGGCTTACAGTATGTGCGAGTCGACAGGCTTTCTTCATTATCATTGTACAGCATCCATGGGAATGGATTTCAAGGAAACCCAAGTTGGCAAGGAAAAAATCAGCATCTTTGTGAGGTTTATAATGGGAAGAAACATTAATATGATCAAAAGGTCCAGGGACACGTAGGGTACTACAAATGAGCAGAATTGTTTCAACACTGTAATTCCCTGTTGGCTAAACATGTTCATTATTTGTTTTGGCATGTGCTAATGCGACACTAATATGTGTCCTCTAATGGGGTTCATGCGTGCCTTTGCACCAGCAAACTCACATGAGCAATGGGTGGTCTGAACGAAGCATTAATCCAGGGTTCGTTTGGATTGGGGGAGATGGGTGGGTGGGGAGAAATCCATGCCGCTGGTCATTCATATTTATGGCCTGGTGGGGATACAGTATGTTTTATATCTGCTTCTGGTCAGGCTGAATTAAATACATGCATTTCCTTTACACAGTATGTTTAATATTCATGTTTTATAATGATAATATAATTTAACAATTTAATTAAAAATGTATGTTAACAACAATAATGCTGCCATACCAATTTTGGGCAAATTTGTCAGAGCAAGGCCATTTTAATATAGGTGTCAAACATTTTAATTAAAACATAGCGAAAATAGCAGATCTACAAGGTCACAATGCATCACATTGCGACGCATAGTCAGCTTGTAGAACTGCTATTTTAGCTATTTGTCGCACAAAGAAGTATACAGGGCTTAAGTGATTAAGAAAATGTCTCCCTATAGGGGTTTTCTTTTCTAATTGAACCCTGCAATAATCTATCCCTTTCTATGCCCTTTGTTTTAACCAGAGCCTCCAGTGAGAGTGGGATCAAAAGGGCTCAGCATCCTCCTGGCAGCGCTCGACTAAATGAGAGAAGCCAGTTTGGGCGCAGGGGTCAGGATTCGTCGATTACTGAGTGACTGGCCTATGCGCCTCAGGACCATTTGTCTTGACAACACAGTCGTCCCATCGTGGACTGCCTTCAGACCCCTATCAGCATGCCAGATTGCAGTAATCAGTCTCATGAGGGGTAGACTTCACAGCCGAATGCTCGGAAGAGAGTACAGCCGCGCACACCTCATATGAAATGGATAACGCAGGCGTGATTGATGTGCTCAGCTAATTTAGGTTGAGTTATGCTCAGCTGTTGCATACTGTATGCAGTGTCACAATACACAAAGTGTCATGCAAGTGAGAGATGTAACTTAAAGGTTCTATGACATTCATTTTCACTTTTTTTATTTTTTATGTTTTTTGGGGGGTTTTATGACCTCAATTACACCCAAAAAATCTGAACTTTGAACATTCAGTGGATTTTCTGTGGTCTGGGGTTTTCTGAATAATTAGGCTGAAAAGTAATCTGAGCTTGGCCCTTCGGCAGTGAGGTCACAGTCGATTAATCCCGCCCACTCTCCTCCTCGCCCCTCCCCTCCCCTATCCTTTCCTTTGGGGGGGGCGGAGCAGAGGCGATGATTGACAGGCAAAATCCCTCACTAGCGACACCCGCAGGCAAATATTTATTTTTTCATTGCAGTTGAAAAGGCTTTAGAAATGTGAGAGAAAAACACCTGCCATGGATCAATGGAGTGGAATTTTTTGTTAAAACTTTCTATACACGTTTGAAGGACCATGACAAAGACTTTTAATGTGTGGTAAAACTGAACGTCATGAAACCTTTAAAAGAATGCAAGCACAATGGCTCAGAAGAGTTAGGCAGAAAATCACCATCACTCACGGAAATGTCCTTTAGGTAGTTTTTATTTTAAACTTTTAGCTCCATATTTCATCTTTTTTATGTATGTTATTTTTTGTAAATTAATACCCTATTTTACACTTTGCCTTAGTATGACTGTGTTGCACAAAAGTAGCGAAAATAGCTGATTTACATGCTGAGCTCACAATGTGTCGCATTGCAACATGCTGTGAGCTTGTATATAGGCTATTGCTGTTTTCGCTACTTGTTTTTTTTTTTTTTAAATGAAACTCCTATAATGACTTGCCCAATCTGTCTTTGGGTTTTATAAATATTTATCCAATTAAAAGTATTAACAAGAGCTTGCGACTAAATAATACATTGGATCCATTGAAACACAGGATCATTTGCTGAAAAGTAAAGGTTTTGGACATACTGTACAAGGTACAGTGATGATATGCTGCCTGTGCCTATCAAAATAAAAAGTACCAAAGGACTAAAAGGGGTTATCTCTCCCGCGCGCCTCACTAACAGGCGAGCAATGGTGGATCTCAGGAGCAGGACATGTAGCAGTAAGAAAAAAAAATTACTACTCAGAGCACACAGGCAGATAAAGCCTTTTTATTGCAGGTGCAGACCAACGTTTCGATTCGTACATCTTCATCAGAGAGAAAGAGCCAGACAGAGGCAACCTAATGCACATTTCCGTGAGTGTCGGTGATATTTCTGCTTACGAGGTGAGAGTTGACATGAGACGTTTGCATAATTATAAAATATAAGCTAGTCTCAGTTCTACAGTCCCGAGAAAGGAGGAGCCACGGCTACCAGCAATACAGTAATGGTTCATTAAAAAAAAGAAAATCATATTAAGGACCCCCAAATTGGATTTGACCGCGGATCCCACATCTGAGAAGATTTGTGTTGTTAATTTTTTTTAAAAGATATTCTAAATCTTTCAAGATGTTTCGAAAATAGCAGATCTATCAAGCTCACAATTCGTCACATCACAACGGGTTGTAGAATAGCGTACGTATAAAATAGGGTTAAAGTGGTAAAACTGTTCCTCATTTTGCTGGGGAACCCCCTCAAGGACCCCTGGGGGTCCCCGGACCCTACTTTGAGAACCAGTGCAGTAGGTAGAGTACATGGTTGGGATTTGACACATCGACACATTTTTGCTCATTATGTTAAACCATGTTTCACCCACTCACTCACCAGATCAAACGTAAAGGACAGGCCGCATGAGAGTGCACGGGCAGGTCACTGAATATTAGCACACCTAATGCCAGAACAGCCTTTAGTGAAGACAGCGCATTACACTTAGCTACAGTACTTTTATAATTGCTTCTTGTGTCTCCAGATACATTATTGAATAATGTAAAAATGAGCTTACAAAATTTAAAACTGAGGCTGCAAATCTCTTTTAATGATGACCTATATCGCTCTAATGAGCTTCTGGAGACAATGAAGCTATCACTTCAGGATAGTGTTGCAGAAATTCCAAGGTTCACTGGAAGCAGTCCAGGACTGAGATAATTTGTTATTAATATATGGCCCACTGAGGGCCCAGCTTTTATTACCAACATATTAATCATTCTCAAGATATATGGCCTCTATTTCAGTACGTAGAATCATATGAGACTCCAGTCTAACTAGGCACTAAACAAACAAAACACCTATCGAGGCGTATTCACAGGGAAAGCGTGCTGTTAACTGACCACATACAGTAGTACACACATTTATGATATACAGTACTTCAGGCAAAGTGTTCCCGTGACATACGTGTGTATATAGTGCTGGCGTTTTAGATGCTGTAATTAGTGGCAGAGCAATGCACATGCTGCAGTGTGTGCTGTACGCATGTACAGTGTGAATGCATGTATACCGTATGTACAGTATTACTGTGTATGTGTGCGTGTGTGTGTGTGTGTGTGTGTGTGTGTGTGTGTGTGCGTGCGTGCGTGCGTGCGTGCGTGCGTGCGTGCGTGCGTGCGTGCGTGCGTGCGTGCGTGCGTGTGTGTGTGTGTGTGTATATGTATGTATGCATGCATGTATGCTTGGATGTATGGACGGACGGACGGACGGACGGACGGACGGACGGACGGACGGACGGACGGATGTATATGTAGGCCTATTTGTTTTCTTTGTTTATTCCTTAGTCTCTGACTGGCAGTTGGTCAGTATAACTGTCTGTGTAAGTCTTTGTTCGCTGGTTAGTCAGTGGGTTAACACTATCTGATGTCCACTCTCAACAGACAACAACGTAATTGGACTATCTACACGCTGGAAGTAATGCAGTTCAAACGGTTCTGTTGAGTTTGGATTTCACACACTATTATTCAGGACAGAGTACCATCCTGCCAATTGTCTCAAGAAATGTAGTTATCCATGAAAAACGGAGAAAAGCAGCATAATCACAATTTTGAAAACCATGTGCCACATTGATTGTGTTAACCGTGATCAATATCATAAACAAATTGTATTGGTGCAACCACCATTTAAGAAGTGTCTAAAAGATAGTGCCTGCAGAAGCTCACTTGAGATTTCGCACAGGAAGCAAGACAGTTTGATGGCGCAGTGGAATAAATTTCCTCACAAATATGCAGTGTATCCCTGTGGAGAAATAAAAGAAGGATTCCACGAGAAACCAAAAGGGGAGATATTGAATTTCTGTATTAGGGTCGCACATTGCCGCTTGCAACACAGTAGTATTGGTTTAGCATATGGCTTGCTGAAAGAAGAATAATGAGAAAACCCAATGTGTATTATAATTGTACCACTTGTTCTAAAGTGCTGAGAATCTTTTTTGCTGCCATTTGGGACGTATTAACACATTTGTATTTGCATAAAATATGTCTGAATACTGAATAGCAATTAAACACAAACATGAATCTTGTTCTTATGAATTAATTAACCTATTTATCATAGGTAAGTAGTGCCATCGTATCAAATAATATAGCAACAATTATTCTGAAATAGGGGCAGTATAAATAGGCGACGGACAGATAGGACAGCCCACTTGTCCATGTTTTTGTTCCACATGTCTCGGCATCATGACAGCTTTCTTCCGTGTTATATTCACAGCATGGCTACGTCATACAAACATCATTATGTTCTGTCATCATGCATTTCTTTGTTTCCCAACCAGAAAGCTCCTTGTCCACACAAGCAGGCGAGAAGACAATGTATATAGCTTTGCATATTTAGTGTGCAGATACCACAGATGCATGCCTTTAACCACTTAAGCCCTACAGTACACTGTATAGTATTATATACACTATGATGAGTAGCCAGAATTCTTTTATCTGCAAAGCTCACAATGCATCACGATACGACTCGTTATGAGCTTGCAGATCTGGTATTTTTGCAATTTTAGATTTTTCTTTTTCAATGCTTAATTTTTTTTTAAATAGTTTCACAATTTTTGACAGTTTCCACCTATAATCACATGCCCAACATAGGGACACCAGGTGCTAAATGGCTAGGAACCGTGGCATAGTTTCTGTATGACGAAAGGCTCTTTGAAAGATAGATAGCTAGATAGACAGAGTCTATGGATGTCCCCAAATCTGAGCCTGCCTATCCAGCACCATGACAATCAGGAAACAAAGTGAATTGTCTTAGGACTGTCAGTGCTTGATCATGAAAGGAATGGATGCTGATATTCCATGGGATAGTGAGGAGGGGCGCACCGCGGGGGTCATCGTGTCAGATTGACAGGACTCAAGGGAGATGGGAACTCAGTGTGATAAAAGGCCCTCTTGTGCCGGGGCACTGTGTGCCTGATGTCACGGACGAGTTGTCAGATGTGGCAAGAGAAAAGGGAGAAAAATCAAGACGGAGACTGAAACAGATACACTCAGAATGAAGACAGGAAGAGGCAGCTTGAGGGCAAAGGAAAGCCCTAAGTGTTTGCGGCAACGCCGACGCTTCTAAATAAAGACGTGAGGCACAGAGTTATGAGGTGGAGTTGTCGCAACAGTGGAATACACTTGGACAGAAAGGCTGACCTTTTCGTGTTGGGGGTCAGACAAGGCGATGACAGGACACTCACTGGGACTCCTCCGTCATGAGGTGTTTTTAATCTCCACTCTGTATTCCTTTTTTAGAGAAAAAAAAAATACAGCTCTAGTCTGCAGCTAAAGCCATGTAAGTATTCTTAGAAGGCCCCATTTCCTGAAATCATAAATTATATGATTCGTTCCGTTGTTTATAATGCATGGGATTACATGATTTTCCAGTCGGCCTTAAGAGTGGCTTTTGACCGGCGAGGAATGTACGCCCTGCTGATACGCCGAGGCATTGATTACTGTGCTTGGCCTCGGTAGCTCGTCACATTAAGGGGCTAACTTGTGAAGTAATTTAATGCAGAAATGCAGAGTAATTTAACCCATTAAAACCGGGAACGCATCTGTGTAACCACTTTAACCATTATTTTATACTTTGGCTATTCAAAAATAGTAGATATGCAAGCGCATATAGCGTGGCACTGAGTGCCGGCGCTACTAGCTTGTAGAGCTGCTATTTATGTTTTTAAATCGTGAAAACTCAAATCTTTGCCTCTGGGGATTCTACAAATGTCTTCTAAATCTTCCAAAAACTGTTTTCAGATTTTTTTTTACTTATGTTGCTATAATATCAGTGGTTCTTAAACTTCTTTATGTCAAGGACCACCCAAAATGATATGTATTTGGCCGCGGACCCCCATCTCAAAATATTTTGTTCCAGAGCTTGTATATCTGCTATTTTTGAATAGCCAAAGAAATCTTAAAATGACACAGACGCGTTCCCGGACTGAACGGGTTAAAGGCTGCAACGCGGAGTGAAGGCTAGTGCCTCTGAGGGATGGAGGACGGAGCAGAGCCGGAGCTCTGGCTTAAGAGCCTGTGTCTGCCATGTCGCGTTTGATTAATGGCACCACAGGCCTCCTCATCAAGAGGCAATAAAATATGAGGGCATAAGTCAGACCTCATCCTAGGGTTTGGCAGGTGTTCAGGTCTCCTTATCGGTCGCAGGCACCTCCAAGCCAGCCAAATGCCCAATTTATACTCCACCGTACAACGGTGGATCCTGAGCTGAAAATAGCCGATCTACAAGCACACGATTTGTTGCATCGTGACACGTTGTGAGCTTCTAGATCTGTTATTTTTGGTCGTACGACTAAGCATAAATCATGCTTAAGACAAGGTACTATCTCCACCTCTATCTTATCCTCTTATTTTGTGGAGCACCATTGATCTCTCTTTTTAACAAACCAAACCACTTTCAAAATGCTATTTTAAATTCCTCTAGCTCTTCGAACCCATTATCAGAGAGTCAATTCTGGTGGGCCAATTTTCTGACAGGATTTGTGTTTTTAATATATAATTCCTCATTAATGGCAAATGAAGGTTTGGAAACTTCAATAGCTTTGTATTCCCATTTCCCCTTGCACACAATCTTAAGCAAATGTGGGGAAATAGTATTTCATAGGCATTCGTCCAAGCCCATTTTCATCTCGCTATAGTCATGAAAAATAAATACAATAATAAAACATATTTTGAATTTCATGTTCACATAGGAGCCTGCGAAAGCTCATAGAATCTTGTGATATTATTGATTGTGTAGCCAGGCACTTCGTTTTACCAAGGCTATTGCACTCCTCCAGTAAGGGGGAGGAATCATTTCATTTCACTCGGGTAGCAAAATCACATTGATTTTGTTTCACTAAACCCAAGAATTCCTCTATGAATTCACCTTCTCAATACATGTTTTATATATACATTGACCTGTATTGGCCTCTGTTAACTAAGCTTTAATGTATTTGGGATATTGCCAGTAACTTTTTTTGTCCCATCTTCATTACAAGATAAAGGAGGGGGAAAAAGAGGGTATTTCTCTCAGAATCAAATGACTTTGCACCAACAGCCCACCCACCTTCTGGCTAAATCAGCTGGAAGAAATAAAAGAAATGTTGTGGAGAATAAATTAAAAAGCTCACCAGAGAAAACTGCAGGTAACCTGGCTGCAAACAGCAGGACACAGCTGCAGTGAAGCTCAGAGGAATAGCTTGTGTGTGGGAAGAAAGATAAAGATATGCAAGGCTTAATTTATACTGTACTTTGTTGCGCAAACACGTCATAAACAAGATAAAATACAACGTATTTTGAACTGAAAAATATGTCAAGTCAATTTCACCTCTCTAGGACATTTCAAGCAAAACATAAATTCAAAATGTCCTCCTATTTTTGTTCTTATCCATACTTATTTCCAGAAGAAACAGAAAATGAAGAGAAAATGTACAGTAAGAGAATTTTAAGAGATGTTGCTACACAAGGCTCATTGAGTGAGAGGGAGCCACGGCTTATTTGGTCAACTTCATAGCAGCATTCTCAATTTTTCTAATGTCACACACCATAGAACAGGATATTTTCACTTGCCAGCCAAAGTAGCATAACTTGAGCCTCAATTTCAGATCTCTGTTGTAATCAGAAAAGCTCACTTCCATGAAGTTACCAACTGTAATCTGTCATTGTCATAGCAGACCACGGCTGTGTGGCAGCAACTGTACCTTGACAGCCAATGGAGGCCTGGACATATTTGTGCATAGTTATCTTATGGATTTGATTTGACAAAATACTGTACACTCTTGCATGTGTGTGTGTGTGTGTGTGTGTGTGTGTGTGTGTGTGTGTGTGTGTGTGTGTGTGTGTGTGTGTGTGTGTGTGTGTGTGTGTGTGTGTGTGTGTGTGTGTGTGTGTGTGTGTGTGTGTGTGTGTGTGTGTGTGTGGGTATACGAGTGGGTTGAGGAAACTTGTGCTGTAGTGCAATGTAGGACACTGCTAGTGCCTACATATATAATACTGCTACAAACTGTATTGTTGCGTGACTGACAATAAACACCATGAACCTTGAACTTGAACATTGATTCCTGTGAGTTTGTGTTCACATGCACTACGTGGCAGTGCATGTGTGGTGCATATGAAACACATTCACTGTAATTCTCGACAGTAACTATAAATCTTTCTGAAAGCTAATGTGGAAAAAGACACATTAAACTGTATCGCAACATTTCATATAGTTCACTGTTAATCTGTTGCGATCATTTACTCGCCTACATACAGTGTATGGGTAATCAAATGAACTGCAGTGCCTCGGGCTATAGGGGATCTCATAGCAAGGAAAAACATGCATGTATCATAATACAAGTGACACCTTGAATTAGGCTAAAAACTGTCTCACCGCATCTGACCGTAGGCTCGATCACCCCTTTTAGCATGCATTTCCCTGCGCACAGTTCCGGGCAATCCTGACATGATTGCATCAAATTGCATTTTGAATCCACAGGGACATGTGAAGTAGTGTGTTTTGAACCACTGTCCCATAATAGCTGGTTTGAGCCTACACGAGCCATGTGTATCGCCGTCCCTTGGGAGTCTACACTGGGCCTGTCATTTACGTAATTAGGGCCAAATCTGATTAGACTAAAAGGCTTCATCATTTTAGAAGGTCTTTCGAGAGAGCAGCCATTGAGATGCATTACAATGTGCGGATCGTTTACGTTCATCTTCATTGCAATTTGCACGTTCCTGTCCTCCTCTGTAGGCAAATCCCTTGCTGTCTTCATGTGTGCATGAGTTGGGCCCAGCAATTATTCAGTCAAATGGATGAGATTCAGCAGGCAGATACGCACACCTAATAAATCTATACAGTCACAGACATAATTTCCATAAAATAACAAGCTTGTAGATGGGTGGTTTTTAAATGAAAAACTTAAAAAACTGTGTTTGTTTGTTTTTTTGGAGTTCTATACTGTAACTCTAAAAGAGCAAACAAAAAGGCATTTCATTCACACAGTTCTTCTAAGGATTTAGAGGAAAATAAGGCCACAGTTTATAAAACAAACAACGATGGCCATTAAAGTTAGATGCTTAGATAATGAGTTGTACAAGAATCTTAGCTTTTTTCGCCTCTATTTTTCAGCTAGCTGTAGGAAAGCCACCTAATTATAATGTGCTCAGATGGACTGAGATGGCTCCTGCTCTCCCTGCAGAGACCCTGTCACAGGAGGGGACCCTGTAAAAGGGTGTCTTTCTGAGGAATAGCCCCGCTGGTTTCCCGAAAAGGAAGATTCAAGCTACAGTATATATCCTGTCAAGGACTTTTAAACAAGAGCAAAGACAGAATGGGCCAGTGTGAACGCCGCCCCATGCTATCTCCTCTGAGCACACGGCATTGGGGATGAAAAAGCGTTCTTGAGGCGATTCTGGACTTCTGTGCTGTTCAATGAGGACCTGTAGTGTTAGATAAAACCTCACATTCTTCACAGGTACAAAACTGATGAGGCGTCGTTAAAAGGTGCCACCTATTTGTTTTCGCCGGCATGAAGTATTGGTGGTGTTGGGGGGATAGTTAAACCCTGTCAGGTGTCTTGGGAAAGAATGGGTGAGTTTTTCATTTAGCCCTAAGCGCTGTGCGGGGATCCCAGGCCATGCTTTATAATGACATGGCTACACCTGACATCAGGTCTTGTAGTCATTTCAGAGTGTGCGTGTTCCAGGGACAAGTTGACCTCCGTTTGTGTTTGATTGTGTAATTTGTACCTTTAGTATGCCTCATACTACAATGACATTTCCAAGCAGACATGGGAAGGGAAGAGGAGGCAAAGGAAAGCAAAAACATAAAGGATAACAAGAGTCAGCAACAATGGGTGCTGTGGGGGCAGAAACCTTGTATCTCCATAATTTCAACTTTCTATGGGTTTTTTTTTTCGTAAATAAATGCCCTGCTTAGTCACACAAAGAGTGTTGCGCAAAAGTAGCAAAAACAGCTGATCCACAAGCTCACGTGTTGCATCACAGCGCTTTGTGAGCTTGTAAATCTGCTATTGTTGCTATTTTCAAAACATTTTGAAAGTGAACGTGGTTAGATCGATTGGAACACAGCTTCTTTTTTCCATTTCCTGGAACAGCTTTGGCCATACAAGGTTTCCGCCTGCATGACAGTGACAGTGACAGTATGTAAAACAGACGCTCTGGTGAAGTCCTATGTCTAAACCAGAGTCCTGCATGCTGGTAGCGCTCTGGGGGGTACATGATGGGTGACCAGCGAGTTTTGATGTAACGGGTGAAAAATATCCTGCAATGTAATTATTATTATGTAAGGTTAGAGGAAAAATACGGTGCAGTCAGACATTAATAATTAATAGGCCACGGGTGTCTACAGTCACCAGAAGGTTGCATGAGGAAGCTCATCAGCAATAATCTATAAACACTGTAACTGCAACCACTAACGCATACTGTCATTCCATTACGTTCTCATCTGCTTAAATCAGCTATTCCTGAAGAGAATACAAGAGGTTCGGGCCACGACATGGCCATCACACCTACGACGCACCACCAATCCAACCTGTTATGTCTGAGTCCTAGTGGGGGCTTTGTCAGAGTACCCATTGTGTCCCTTTTGTGCCCATATGGAGATCTCTGTATCTGTCTGTCTACCCTTGTCCCTCCTTTTATGCCCATATATGGAGATCCCTGTTGTAAACATCATCACAGCTTCAGTAATCACTGGTGGTGAAAGAATACTCAGATGCTTTACTTAAGTAAAAGTGGCACAATTTGACACAATTTGACTTGAATAAAACTACAAACATATTGGCATCCAAATATACTTACAGTACCCAATATAAAAGCCAATTCACAGTGAAAACAAAAAGATGATTAAATCATGATGAAAAAATGATGATCAAGATTAAATGTTGCAACTGGTAAAGGTTGTGGATGACTGTAACAACTTTATGAGTTGCTGGGTAAATTAACCTACTGTATGATAATAATACATCATAAATTATATGTTAATGTATGTTTTGTAATAACAATCTAAATATGCAAAGTAATTTGCAACTAAAGCTATAGAATAACATAGTACACAGTATAATATTTGCCTCTGAGAAGTGGAGTAGAAGTATTTACACTTACTTAAACAAAGTAAAGGTACCTACATTTTTTACTTCGGTACATGTGCTTAGTTACTTTCCACAACTTATTATCACATTATAATAAGTTCCTCACACTTGCCTTGAAGGCGATTGGATTTTTGCACAGTAGAGGCCACGCACAGGGTTATTTATGCTTAAATGCATCCTGGTGTCGTGCACCGAAAATAGCCTAGATCTACAAGCTCACAACGTGTGGCACTGCGACACGTTGTGAGCTTGTAGATAGGCCATCTTCAGCATTCGACACCTGCATGCAACCAAGTATAAATCAGGGGTAAGAAAGAGGGGGAGGCACATCTGACTGAGCACTGTGGGGGTCCATTGACTGTTTCCTTGAGAGGGAAAGGTCAGAGGATAGCGAACGAAGGGACACCTGCTGGAAGTAATTATTAATACGCCTGCTGTCCTGTCGGCAGCCCCCGGCTTCGCCAGATGTGCTCTCTTGAGTGGAGGAGGAGAATGTAGCAGGGGTGTCCACGCACGCCATTATAATTCTTGTGGGTTTGTCCAAAACCAGATGTTGGCATTCATGCAAAGTATAGAAGACACGCCACTGTCGGTACGCAACTGTGATTTAGCTTAATCTCTTTTCATTGGTCAATCTCTTTTCATAAAATTCCCCTTCCCAAGCTCACAACGCATCATGAGGTGATGCATTGTGATCTTGACTTGTAGATCGTCTATTTTATATACTTTGTGCGACACTCTTGTGCGACATAGGGCTTTAATTTACCAAAGAAAATTTTCAATATGTTTCTGCCCAACAACGACGTTATAAAAGACAGAGCCAACCATGCTAAGTGTTTTGGGGTGTTACCGGTTGAAATGTGTGACAAATTCTGACAATCACAGAACGATTAAGACTGTCAGGGCCGCATGGCTCCTCGACACCTCTGAAACTCTCCACATAAAAGGTCTACATCAGGTTACTTAGCAACCATCCCACACTGATGATTATCAAGGCTAACGATGTGCACTGCTAAGCAGTACACAACTTGTAAAGCAGTGATACTCTCGAACACTGGTTTGAAGCAGACTTGGAAAACATCAGTGCATGTATAACCCAGACATACAATTCAATAGCTTTTCCTTACACAAAATGGAACTCATTTGAAACCCACATCACATCACATCAAATACAACATCTTGCATACAACATCCTGGTTGTATGAAGAACCCCATTTGGTTATTTATTGCTGATAAGTGCTTTGAGTGTTTAGCATAAACACATCACACACGTATACATGTGATACACTCACTTTATCTGTCTACCCACAGTGATCTGTGTGCCTTCCTCTGTGGCATGACTATCTCGCCACTTTCTCTCCCTTATCCCCTGCTTCCCCGTCTCTGCCTCCTAAAAACCTTCACAGCCCGTCCCATGCAAATAAGGCTACTCCTGTGCAGAGGAGAATAGGTGGGAAACCAAATTGGATCGAATCTAATTCAGTTTGCCAAGGGAATGAATCGATAATGCTGAGAAATGGTTTTCAGAGGACTAAGTGCCCACCTTGTGTAGGAGGGTTGTGTTTAGAGTGCAATCTAAGCCTGATAAGTCTTGCTTCTGTATTCTACGACAAGGTAATCAAGAGTTGTTGTAGCCTACTCGCCGTTTGGTGCTTGACAACTCTCTTGTGTTCTTGACTGTGCAGCACTTCACTACTAATGCAGCTCACCGCTGCTAATGTGTGTGCTGTTAATACTGTTTATGTGTTTATTTTGTTGTACATCGTTTGTGCAAATTGCTCAGCCAAGCCCAATGCGCTTTCAGTCGTCAGGGTTTGCAGTAAGAGCACATTAGCAAACTATTCAGGTTTTGTTTGAAGAGCTTCTCGCTGTGTTTCTTTCTGCCTGACAGAGCTTCTTCAGCCTGGGAGTGAGAGGAGGGGGGGGGGGGGGGGTGGGGGTGGAATGGACAGAAGCAGGCAGAGAGGCATGGAAAGACAGATTGAGCAAGGGACACAAGGAAAAGAGGGGGGACGAGAGGGTGGGGTATTGAAAGCTTTTCATCTGTTGACAAGTACGAATGATGGAGGGTTACCTGAGTGAACGTCTGGGAGAGAGCAGATAGTAGAGCTGTGCCATAGACACGCATTACTAATCACCAGAGCTGATCCTTGAATTATTCTGAGGCCATTTATGTGCGTAGGCCCTGGTCATCAATATGGCACTAATAGCAGGGCTTAATTTGTGCCGGAGCTAGCCGGAGCTCGGCTCCGGTACTTGCCTGCTGCGCTCCCGGAAATCTAGAAGATGTTCCGTCACCTCAAATGCACATACAATACAATAACGTTTTATTTTATTTTAGGCTATTTATTATTAATTCAACTTTCACATTTTCCCCTGAATGTCCCTTCCTGCAATGGAAAAGGACCGTGGATGAAATGTGATCTGACTCCTACGCTCACTACGTTGACTTTTAGTCGGATTCATGAGCTCTGGCATCTAATCATTTACAAATTAAGCACTGACTAATAGGTTGATGATTAGTGTCATTCAAAAAAATTGCAATTAAAGATTGAATTGTGTTTTGGGCATTGAACATTGGAACATATTAATTCAAATGTAATTACTATTTGTCTTTTAGACTTTGTAAACAAAACTTGCACAGGGCAGATATGAAGAACAACAAAGCCTATTACAAATTAAAAAAAACACACCCAGTGTGAAGTGGGCGGTGTGGTCACAGTGGTCATCACAGTGATGGAAGTTCACTTAAAGAAAAGTAATATTTCTGAAGTGGGTGGTGCTATTTATTAACAATAAACAATAAATAAACAATGGTTGGTCCACAATGGGTGATTCACTTATGGTTTTTTTTAAGTGCATGGTTTATAGGGCTATGCACATGTGTCATGTGTTTCACTAGCCAATCACAGTCCTGAATAGAGTCAGCCAATAAAGTCAGCCAATCATATTACAGCTAGCATTGAATGTGTAGGGGTTAGGGGTGTACAATGGTGGCCAATCACGGTGCAGGGTTAGGGGGGTACAATGGTGGCCAGTGATTTGCATTGAATGTGTAGGGGTTAGGGGTGTAGGGGGGTACAATGGTGGCCAATCACAGTGCAGCGAATGTCGATGTCCAAACCTCACATATAGGGGCGGTGCACCGCCCAAAAAACATCACGTGGATGCATCTGGGACGTATCATCAGTGTTGTAGCCTGGGGTTGACGGGTGTTTCGGGTCTCGCAACATGCACCCTCGCCCAGGTGACCCAGCCGGGGTTGATCAAGCCCCGACTTACTTCCCATGCAGTAGCTACCCACGGTCAGTCCTCTTAGGGAAAGACAGGGGCCCTCAGTCCGCTTCTCCGGAACTACTGTGCCGAGACCGGGGCAGGGGCAGGCTCTGGCACGTGGAGGGACTAAACTCTGTGGATGGCCTCCTGTCCGGGCCCCTCCTTCGTCTCACCAGGTCCAGGACCTGAGCTTTGCACCAGACTCCCCCGGCTCCAAACATTTCACTCCAGCGTGATGGTGTTTTGGGCCGTGGTGGTACTGCAGGGCTCCACTTGCGGCTTGCCTGAAAGGCCCTCCTTAAAGGCCTCACCGTGGGTTTGTGGCCTTCTTCCTCTCGGAAGACACAGGCTGGGGCGCCAACGAACCCATACTGCTCCCGAGTTCCGTCTACATTCCGGCTGTCAACTGTCTCTCCGGTGGTCACCAGACTGTTCCTGGTTGTGTCTATTCCTATGAGCCACTATAAATAGAATAACTATAAATAAAAAAAACATCACGTGGATGCACCTGGACGTATCATCAGTGTTGTAGCCTGGGGTCGAAAAATACACCGAAATTACTGACAATGACCAGTACCAATAATCAAAATAAATAATGCACTATGACCAAAACTTTGATGCAATGTGAGCTTGTAGATCAGATATTAATTTAAAATAAAATGTTTTGTTATGTTTTGTGCCAATACCCAAGTGACGGCAAGCTGAAAGTGTTTAAAAGAGCGTGGAAATGTGACATTCATCAAGCTTTATACAGACAAACGGAAGCAATTCTAATGATTGTGATAAGCTCGAATAATTGCAATCAGATGATTATGTAATAATTGTGACATGCCTACATATAGGCCTATATGGCACTTATATAAGCCCCTCTGACAGACTGAAAGGGAGGTGTCCGCTATACCCGATGAGTACTGTTGTCACGCAAAGCAATGCCTCCTCGTCCATCAGGCAGGGTCCATGACAAACAAGCATGTCCTACAAGGTGGCAGGGACTGTCTAGCTGCCCTGCTTTCATGTCTCCAAGCTTAGAGCTGCAACAAAGCGAAAGGGAGGGATGCAATCAAAAGAGTGAGGCGGAGAGAAAGCAGGGAGAGCCAGGGAGAAGGGAGAGTAATCACAAACTGAAAGAGAGAGCAAAAGTAGGGAGGGAGAACAAGCTAGAGAGGGAGGCAGAGGAGAGGGGGTTTGGAAGACAAACAGCAACACTCAAGAGCATCGAGGCCACAGTGTTCGCAAAACAATGGATTGGGGTTTAATCCATTAAGACCGGGAACGCATCTGTGTCATTTTAAGATTTATTTGGCTATTCAAAAATCTTAGATATACAAGCTCATAACGCGGCACCGACTGCCGCTCTATGAGCTTGTAGATCTGCTATTTGAATATGTATATATGTTTTAAAGCGAACATTTTTAACTCCGATCTGTGCTTCTGGGGGTCCCTGGAACAACATATTTTGAGATGGGGGTCCGTGGCCAAATACATATCATTTTGGGGGTCCTTGACATGGAAAGGTTGGAGCACCACTGATATAGCAACATAGTTAGGATTTTTTTTTTTGTAATACTGTATGTATTTGGCCGCGGACCCCCCATCTCAAAAACTTTTGTTCCAGGGACCCCCAGAAGCAAAGATTTGAGTTACAAATGTTCGCTTAAAAAATATATATACATTTAAAAAATTGCAAACATTTTCAATATACATTTTTTTTGCAGATATACAAGCTCATAGCACGGCACCGAGTGCCGTGCTATGAGCTTGTATATCTGCTATTTTTTTGAATAGCCAAGAAATCTAAAATGACACAGATGCGTTCCCGGATTGAATGGGTTAATGGTTGGTCATAGTCACTCAAATGTGATGCGGCATTGGCTGTGGCAGGCACCAGAGGGCCTGAGTGCAATTAGAACTGGTTTTGGAGCACTGATTTCTTGATAGACGGCTACTTAGCGGCCCTACACACCCTGCATAAAAACGCACTGTGGCTAGGGCTATTACATCTGCACTACCCACATAAGATAGGCTACAGGGAATACAGGGTTGTGAAATATCGTGGTATTTGGAGTAAACCTACTGCCGTGCAATGCACTGCAGCTCAGTACAGTGCACAGAATGCAGACACATAACTGTAGAAACGAAAAGAATGAAGGGGACATAGTGAGCAAAATCTGTCATGCACGTGCGCGCCCACAAATATGCTTTGAGTACGGAAACAGGCATTGCAGCGTCATGGATGTCTTTCAAACAGCACGAACAATAAAGCACTGCCCTCGCTATTCTGTCCTTGCTGAGTCTTCTTTCAGCATATCAGATCAAATGCTAATGAAGCCCATATTCTAAGCCCCAAACATTTTTTTTCCACTGACAAAGTGTGATTACACCAGTATGACAATGCAGAAGCAGGACATGCTGAAAGGTGCTGACACTGTTGCCTTTAACCGCAGGAGAGCCGGCCTAATTGTGAATTTTGTGTAAATGTACCTGTTCCTGCAAAGCCAGCAAGGCAACTTTGCTAACAAAATAATGGAAAAACATGTTATACTAATAAAAACTCAGACTTTTTTTATATACCTCATGACACTCTACCATCTAGGGCAGGGGTCTTCAACCTTTTCAGACCAGGGACCCCCAAACTGATGGGGTGATGGAGCAGGGACCCCCTACCTCGTAGGGTAGGGGGTAGGCCACCACATATATTGTATATTTATGTATAAAATTGTGTTTTATATGTATAAACATGAACAAATGGTTGCCTGGAGCCTGCTCCTACCCACAGGTTGTCCCAGTAGGTGTGCAAAAGACCTTTTCTTTCTCTACAAAATATGTATAAACATACAATGTTATTGTGCATTCAATACTAAGCTATTCAAATATGTCATGTTATGTTTAAAGACATTTTTGGAAAAAAAATAACAAAACGTTTTTAAACTTTTTTTAAAAATCAAACAATTTCGCGGACCCCCTGCAGTACCTCCGCGGACCCCCTAGGGGTCGCGGACCCCCTGTTGAAGACCTCTGATCTAGGGTTAAAGGGTTTAAAGTGACTAATACTCTAATTATTTTTTTATTCCGGACATTTAATTGTAACAGAGTAAATCTACGTTGCAGTATTGCAAAAAAATAAATTGAAACACACACAGACTTTCGCATAGACGGCTAAACTTTTGCAGAGCCACGGTGTAGTGAAAATAATAATACACCGTTGGCCAAAAAAAGTGGTTTCTGCAGTAATGCTGACATTGTACTACTAGGCCGCGATGGTAAAGAGAGAGCAAAGATGTTCCTGCCTTCGTCTGAGGTCAGGAGCCCTTGGGAAGAATGTACGATCGAGTGATCGAAATGAGTTTTCGCTGCCGGGTAGCTGTGCTCACTCTCTGCGTTTGGTTGAGGAGCTCAGTGATCTGGCAGCGACCTCGTTGTAGAGTCTGTTCCTCCACATTGAGAGGAGCCAGTTATGGTTTGGGCATCTGATAAGGATACCCTCTGGGTGCCAGACCCTCGGGGTAGACCCAGCTGGAGGGATTATAACTGTATCTCCCGTGTGGGCCTGGGATAATGCCTAGGGGTCCCTCAGGAGGAGTTGGAAGTAGTGGCCTGGGCCGCAATGCTTTCCCTGTCGCCTCTGTGACTCTGATGGATAAGCCTTTTTTTTAGATGATGGATGAATGGGTTTCCTCGGGCTATTATTGTTTGATTGTATTGTACGGGCACCGCTGTGACCGGCTGCCTGTTTAGTAGCTCTCCTGTGTTTCTACTTTCTTTATCTTTTTCACAGTGTTTTTTTTTTTGCGACTGTCTACTATGCTTAGATCTTTGATAGATACACAGTAGTATTTGTTTTTCAGTGTCGATAGTAGGAATGCACACAATGTATCAAAACGTTACCGTCATTGCAATATCAACAGGCACAATATGCATATTGCAAAAGACTGCTTGAACTGCAAGTTGGTACTTTATTCACACTCTGCCTATCAATACATTTGGAGCCCTACTAATTATTTAACTTCTTTTCAGGTATTTTCAACAATCCACGTATAAAGGATGTTTTAGTTTAGTTTTGAAGAAAATGTTTTAAGGGGAGCAGTGAGAAACTGTATTGCTAGGTTGGTGGTATATATTCATTGTCAATATATACGACCAACTTAGCAATACAGTTTCTCACTGCTCCCCTTAAAACATTTTCTTCCTGGATTGTTGAAAGGTGCAATGGTGCAATGTTTTTACTTAAAACATGGTGCAATGTTTTAAGTAAAAAAAACATGTTGTTGGAATGGAAATATACAGTAATCCATTTCTTTCTTCTAACTCCGATTAGTTTGCATCATCAGGTGCATAATTTTTTCAACAACTTCATAGCTCGTCTTTCACTTTTCGAATAATTATGCACAAGCGGCACATTGTGAATTACTGCACTACTTTAGGGTTAGGTTGGTCTTTGCACCGTGCACATTAAGGAAAGGATTCCAAATAAGCCTGCCGGCTTCTTCCTCTCCTCCTACAGTAACTTGTTTTCTTTTCTATGTATCGTTTATTTATTTTATATTTTGATATATTATAACAGTGTGCTAATAAACTAAACTAAACTTTGTTATTTTGTGTGTCAAACTGTGTGTCAAACGGACAGATTTTTCTTCCCAGCCAGCCCATGGTAGTCAGCAGCACTTCTCAATAGAAAGGTTCAAGGTCACAATGAAATGGAGGTCAGAATGGAGAACGGATGGATGGGTTTTCATGAAACTTGTAGGCAGCATTGAAGAGATGATTAACTTTAAGGTTGAAAAGGTCACGGTCGCAATGGAGGTCTACTGTATAGGTCAACATGGAGAATGCGTGGGTGGATTTTCATGGTATTTTCACTTGATGAGGAGGATCGGATCATGTTATCACATTAGCATTATACTCTCAGTGAAAATTGTTACAACCTGCGGGTGCAAATTCGTCCAACACTTGATCAGCTCGTCTCTGTCTAGGGTTCTGTTCACAACACTCGTTTGATAACATTTATCTAACTTGACATCTCAAAATACAGGTGTACGTAGTGCATGCTACTGTGGCTGACCTGGCTCTCTTGGACATTGCGTGCAGCCCGGTTTGACAGACACTCTTCCCCTGGGATGGCGTCTGTCTGTTTGGCCCCTCGGTCTGTCTCTCGGGCCTGCTCCGGTTTCTCGGTCGCCGGCATCCTTAAGTCATCGGTGTCGTTCCTCTTCACGACAGATCAGTTTGACGTACAGTAGGACAAACACAGAACACACTCCAAGGGGAAAAAGGGGGTAAAGGATTGGAAGGGCACTAACAATGACTCTGCACAGCGTATAATGTATATCCCTTATGTCATCATGACAAAGTCCATTAATCTGTGTGTCCAATTAACGCCAAGCACAGCTGTGCTTCTCTGTGCATAACCACAGCATAGCTTGTCTCTCTCTGCGTCTGAATCACTGTCTCTGTCTGAGGATCTCTCTCACACAGGTGGAACGCTTCAGTCATTATGAGGCCTCCTGTTCATCAAACTCATGACGTCACAGCACAGGCAGCTCACCACACAACAACCTACTGGAGATGTCAAATGTTCAACTACGAATGGGACTTTAATTATATACTATAGTATAGGCCATTAGACATCGGATTAGAATGCGCGTGCGCGCGCATGTGTGCGTGTGTGCGTTTGTGTGTGTGTGTTATATACAGTGGTGGAAGAAGTACTCAGATATTTTACTTACGTATTAGCAATACCACAATGTAGAAATACTCTGTTACAAGTAAAAGGTCTGTGTTCAAAATGTTACTTGAGTAAAAGTACAAAAGTATTGACATCAAAATATACTTAAAGTACCAAATGTAGGTGCGCCTGCTGGCCTAGCGGTCCAGGCGCATATCACATATGCTGTTAATCCAACTTGGAGGCGTGTCGTGGGTTTGACTCCCGACCCCGACAACCATTGCTGTCAGTCCACTATCTTATCAATAAAGGCAGAAAAAGGCCAAAAATAATTATCTAAAAAAAAAAAAGTACCAAATGTAAAAGCACGAAAATGTTTGAAAATAGCAGATCTAAAAATAGCCTATATATAAAACAGGGCTAAAGTGGTTAATGTATGTTCTATAATATTATAATTTATATCTGCAAAGTAACTAGTAACTAAAGTTTTCAAATAATTGTAGTGGAGTAAAAGTACAATATTTGCTTCTGGAGTAGGCCTAGAAGTGAAAGTATTGAAAATTGGAAATACACTTGAGTTGATAACAAACCCACAGAGAGCGCAACGCAACACATTGAAGAATTGAAATAAGCAGCAGTATTTATTAGCAATTAAAGCAAGGAAGTTAAGTTAAATAATTACCCTGTTCTCCTGCAGCGAATGACAGATAGAGATCTCCATATCAGTTGGATCACTGGTGCAACGTAGCTGTGAGGTGGCTGTGAGGTGGCTGTGCGATGCGAAGTGGACGCTACGTCACGCTAGATGTGAGGGCGGACTTTTAATAATATTAATTCATTAAAACATATATTTCCAAAATCATTATATCACAAGCAAAATACATGTAACATGTCGAACCCTGAACTTGCACTCCGGTCTTACGAGGTAAATCAAACGAGCGCAAGTGTCAGAAGTGACATTGTCATCTACCATTCCAGCCGGCTTTGAGGTATATTTCATATTTTCTGCAGAAGCAATCAGGGGGGGGGCTGTGTAGTGGGGCTGGATTGTTGTGAATGTGGGAGAAAGATGGATGCTTAAGTCCAGTCTTGTGGAAAACATGATTCCACTTCACACCTAATGGACTGGCAAGCCTTTCCCTCGAGTCTTGGAGAGCGGCTAAATGAAGGCCTGGGCAGGTGGGCAGGCTGACAAGGTGCCTAGCCAAACACTGCTGCCATCACAACCAAAGCTTGTCTCATCTGTCATCACTGGCAGGGTCAGACAAATATTCTTTCATATGGCGGCGCGTTTGTATAACAAAACGTAAGGACATATTGTTACTGTCGGGCGGAAACCTCTTATATTCATATTTTAACTTTGTATGTCTTTGTGTAAATGAATGAACCTACTTCATCATACGGTGTCACACAAAAGTAGCAAAAAATAGCCAATCTGCAAGCTCCAAACTTTTGAGCTTGTACAGTAGATTGGCTGCATTTGTTTTAAAAATTGGAATCCTGCAAAAGTAACAGTTTTGGACATATGAGGTATCCACCCCGACAGCAACGATATTGAAATATGAAGCTGCAGTAATTCGGCTGAAACGATTATGGCATATTGAATATTTGATGCAGTGAATTGTGTATACTTCACATGCACAGAGTTGCGGTGTAATGAGCGCGTACTAGTACACGAGGCATTTGAATTTGTTTCGGCCAGTATGAATAATTCATGAAACAGTCATGCATCGGGTTGTTTAATGGTTTCAAACCATGTTACGGAAAATACCTGCAGTCTTTGTTCTGGTTGGGGTCAAACCTTGGGTGTTAAGATCATGAAGCTTCAAAGAGAGCTAATCATATCTGTATATATAAGGGTTTCATATAATCCTCCCGGACACACACACACACACACACACACACACACACACACACACACACACACACACACACACACACACACACACACACACACACACACACACACACACACACACACACACACACACACACACACACACACACACACACACACACACAGTGTCTATATGTCCACATAAATACAGTACAGTACAAGCACACAAAGTACAAAACATTATACTCCAGGGTCCCCCAGGGTTCTATGATATCAAATCTCTTCGGCAAAAATAGCTGATCTATAAGTCCACAACGGGTCATGTTGCAATGCGTTGTGAGCTTATACTGTAGATCTGCTATTTTTGTTAAATGTTCACCCCAGTATAGGGACTTATCAACCACATTATATCATCACATGATGGTAGCAAGTAAGTAAGTAAGTAAGGTGGTAATAGTGACAGATAACAGTATTAATTTCATGGTTATATGAAACAACGCCTCCTTAATAATGAGTGGCTATCAATGATAGCAGATCCTTTTTTTTGGCACTGGGTGAGAAATTGGGTTACAAAATCGTAGGATAAAAAATAAAGTAAAAAAAAAAAAAAGATTGCAGATACTGAACAATACCTTGCTAACTTTCCTAGGAGACCAGCCATCTGAAGACCCCTCACAACCACCTTGTGCACATAATGCCCTATAGCCCGCCAAATAAAAACTAAAAGTGTTACACCTGTAGCCTAGCTGTGAAATGGTCTGCTTCCAGCTGAGTTGATATTTCAGTATCTTGAAAGGCTTAATCTCTAGGCTGTAGTCAAAAGTACAGCCAACCTCAAGAACCAAGTTTATCTATGATTTTCATTGACAATAACAGCATTTTGGTGTTAGCACACACACACACACACACAAGTGCACACACACACACACACACACACACACACAGAGAGACACTCTACACACAAATGGCAGGCTGTTTTTAACCTTTTCTTAAAGTCCTCCGACCCGGGGCATCTAGGCATCACAAAGATAGAAGGGGAGCGGTGGGCAAACTGAGCGTCTGGCCTAGGCTGACCTTACCAGTGATGGAATGACTTTGATATTCCCAGGGTGTGCGGGCGAGGTGCTCAGATTAAAAACCTTTTATTCACAATGACCTTTCCCTTGCTTCCTTTCCTCAGAGAAATCTTCTACCCTTCTCCTCCCTTGTCACAGTGACGGGCCATCCCCTCCGAAGCAAAAGGCCAAGTGGCAGTTTGACACAAAGTCAATAGGGTGGACTTGTTTGCGTTTGAACACATCACACAGTAGCCTTCTCTGTGAGCCTTCGGAGGATAGGACCTCGCCCAAGTAAAACAGCGCAGAGTTGATTAACTGTCCTACACACTGTACCAGCCTGGTCACCAGAGGAAACCTTGGCACTGTATGTTTCACGAAAATGTATAATGTGGATGTTTTTCGACCCAAAATGCACTGCATATCAAGGTTTTGATGCCGACGCAATGATAGATTTCGAAGTCAAGTGCACATTTCGAAGGAGATTGTATTATAACTGACAGTGGATTATTTACTATTCTCTGCATATCGTTATGCAATTAGAATGGCGCTGAGTCGGCAGCAGCAGCGGGCTTGGCACCGCTCGCCGCGGGCACTCGCTCGACTGGCGCCGAGCTCGGGCACGCCTCGTAAGGCGCCTGCTTTGAAACGTGGAGATGCAATATCTGTGGTTTACAGGAATGTACAACAGCAATGTTTTTTGGTCTGGCGATTGGGTTGCACAGCTGATACCTGATGCATTTTGCAATGCAAGATACTGTAGATAAGCTGTATAATAAAGCACAAGCAGTACATTACATACGTTTTTTATCCCCTAAACAGCTACAATAGTTTACTACATGATGCAGATTTCTTTAATTTTATTTGTAGTTATTTTTCTTACAATAAGATAGCTCTTCTCTCTCCAAACGCCTGCTATTGTTGACAGTGACTCAATGTGACAAAAGCCAGATGGAGTTCCCTGTCTCCATCTTTGATACACAGACGTCAGCCATTATCACCCTCTCCGCGTGGATGCGACCTCTCACCCTGCGATGAGTCACCGGCTCTGCAAGTCAATGAACGATACTGCATGACATCACTGTGGTTACATCATCTGTGTGTGCGTGCGTGCGTGCGTGCGTGCATGCGTGCGCGCGTTTTTTGGGGGAATAGAACCTTCTGCCACTTTCAATATATTTCATAGGACAGTGTCGCTCACTGAAAATAGCTGATCTATAGCAAAAGAGTAAAGTGTCTGTGAAAACAAAGGCTGTGATACTGATATCTGTCTTCCAGTTTTACAGCTAGTTTAGTCAATAAATAATACAATGCATGCATAGCCTACCATACATAAAATGTCCTCTGAACAATTATACGCATTAAGTCCTGTCTGGATGATATGTCTGTGTGCACACCTTGCAGGCATTCATCAAGATTTGAGCTACTGAGCATCTGAAACCCTTGAATGGTTTGCCAGGAGGGCGTTCATGTTTATGTGTGCATGTGCATTTGTGTATAACATACATGTCTGTTGCATGTCCATGTCTGTGTAGTGTGTGTCTGTGTCGTGCGTGCGTGCGTGCGTGAGTGCGTGCGTGCGTGCGTGCGTGCGTGCGTGCGTGCGTGCGTGCGTGCGTGCGTGCGTGCGTGCGTGCGTGCGTGCGTGTTCATGGATTTGGGGGATAATCTTTGTATTGCCCACAGGCTTGCATAGCTGATTCTTGTTGAGAGAAATGTGGATCTTTTTTTGCCTGTTCTGCACAACACTATTAAGTTCATGCAGACAGTTTATGTACAGTTTGTTTGCATGGTCTGACTTAAGAGAATAATTAATTCGTTTTGGGGGCAAATTTGGAATAGACGTGAAATGAGGATAAACAACTGATATAATTGCTTTGTCTCTAACTCGGCACACATCCTGAACATACTAACGCAATCCGACAAGGGTGGTGGGTCACCATTATGAACATGACAGTAAATATGACTGGAATACTTTTTCTTTTCATAGTCAAATATTTACAGTATTTGGTTTCCTTTTTTTCTTTCTTTTTTTTTAATAAAAGAAACAAAAACAAAAGTGCTTTGAATGATCATAATTAAGTTTAAGTGATATGTTTGCCAGTGGTGCCTGCCTGGGGACACTGTAATTGGGCAGAAGAAATATCTCTCCACAGTGGTAACTGTAGCACATCGGCATGGAAAATTATCACGTGTGGCAAACTGGTCTTCTTGCAATTACATTTAACAGCTATACAAAAGCTACTTGGCATGACTAAAATATCACCCTGTGAAAGTAAACATGAACACACACACACACACACACACACACACACACACACACACACACACACACACACACACACACACACACACACACACACACACACACACACACACACACACACACACACACACACACACACACACACACACACACACACACACACACACACACACACACAGCGCTCCACCTTGGGCTTATAGATAGAACATGGAATCATCATAATTCCATTTGGATGCACATTAACACATGTGCCATCCCCCTCAAATTCATTCTGGCAGCACTTCTGGCGAGGGGGTTTTGTTTGTAGCTGTCCGACTGGTCCATGCCACCCGCTACTAACTTTATCTCTCTGTCCAGCTTCCCATCTGCCACGGCAGCCGCTGCCTCTCTATCTCCCTCCACCCAAAAAAAAGCTTTCCTCTTTCCACGGGGCGCCCTCATTCATTCTAATTAAGCCAATTGAAATTGAATAGAGGAAGCGTGTTTACAAGGGGGCTACTGCTGCTCAGCATTCCGCGCACGAAGGCCGCTGTCGTTGAGCCTGATTTATACTTAGCTGCCCGCCGGTGTCAGGCATCGAAAATACCAGATCTACAAGCTCGCAACACATCGACGTGTCGTGAGCTTGTAGATTGTAGACCCATTTTGTGCGTGACACGATCCGCAACCAAGTATAAATCAGTCATTACAGACAACCAGGGGTTTACCTGCAGCGACACTCGGCTGCTTCCACTCATTTGCATTTATGTTCTCTTCCCACCTATTTCCATATCTGCCGCTGCAGGGCTAGGAAACACCAAAGCGAGATATATCAATCATGTTTCAAGCTATAACTAACAAGGCTGTGTGTGACTGAGTAATACTGTAGGTGGTGGTGGCTCGCTTTAAACCATGCCATGGCGTTGGTAGGCATAATGTCTATTATCTGAAAATGAATGCATTTTAAGCAGTGAAGATGCTGAGCTGGAGAGAAATTAGGCTAATGTATTATTTTGATTTAATTTAAAAATTATGAAATGTCTTTTTTGTGCAGTGCCATGATTCCTGATATGCCTTAAGAGAAATATGTCAACTAATCACTAGACTAATTACTAGACAGACAGACAGACAGACAGACAGACAGACAGACAGACAGACAGACAGACAGACAGACAGACAGACAGACATATTGTATGCATACACTGTACATAAAAATACATGATTTATATATAAAAATACATGATTTATATATATATATATATATATATATATACACACACACACACACACACACACACACACACACACACACACACACACACACACACACACACACACACACACACACACACACACACACACACACATACATACATACATACATACATACATACATACATACATATGTACTGAAATGTTTTCCATTTGTTAATTTTCCTCTGAGATTTTTCATTATCATATCTGCTGTGGGGCAAATGAAATATATATATCACTAGCTGTGAGCAAACACTGAATATGGATTTGTCTGCTTTCTCAGATGTTGCTCAGAATCAGATAGAGCATGGAAACACTCTCCGGTGTGAGAGAGGAAGACAGAGAGACAGAGCAGGACAGACGGACGGACAGACAGACAGACAGACAGACAGACAGACAGACAGACAGACAGACAGACAGACAGACAGACAGACAGACAGACAGACAGACAGACAGACAGACAGACAGACAGACAGACAGACAGAGGCAATGAGACAGAGAGATAGGCAGAGAGATACAGGTAGGGTGAGACAGGCAGAGTGACAGGCAGTGAGACAGAGAGGAGGATCGGGAGGTTTAGCTTAGAATAATGATTCATTGATTAAAGGGAGCATTTGTGCCTCCCTTGACAAAAATGCGGACGAAGGAACTCAAAAGGCAAATCCATCTGCATCTATATGATTGATTAGATAATACTGTGGGCAAACGACAACACACAGAAAAGATAAAACCCTGAACAGGCCTTTTCAGCAAGACCGTCTATCATCATCATGGCCAAATATAGGCCAAAGACGTAACTTTAGGGACGCATTGTTTTTGTTTTGTGATGCCGGTATATTTACTGAGTGCTGAGTGTCCGCTTTGCATTTAACCCATTCAATCCGGGGAACGCATCTGTGTCATTTTAGATTTATTTGGCTATTCAAAAATAGCAGATATACAAGCCCATACATAGCGTGGCACCGAGTGCCACGCTATGTATATCTGCTATTTTTGAAAGAGAAAATTGTGAAAATGTGTGCAAATCTTTGAATATATATATATTTTTTAAATATTTACTCAAATCTAACTAAATATTTTGAGATGGGGGGTCCATGGACAAATCCATATCATTTTGGGTGGTCCTTGACATGAAAAAAGTTTGAGAACCACTGATATTATAGCAATTTTTTTAACTGTTAGGATTTAGAAGACATTTGTAGAATCCCCAGAAGCAAAGATTTGAGTTAAAAATGTTATGTATATTCAAAGATTTTCACGATAAGAAATAAACAAATAGCAGATCTACAAGCTCGTAGAGCTATAAGCTTGTATATCTGCTATTTTTGAATAGCCCAAAGTATGAAATAATGGATTGAATGGATTAAAGCCAGTTCTCTTATCATGGATACTGATACAATCAGTATGCATACAACATTATAGCTGCAGTTATGCGACCTAAAAAATGTGAGTTTTACAGGTTACGGTGTAAATGTCAATTGCACTAAGTCAGCGGTTCCCAACCTTCTCTGGATCAGGGCCCCCACTTGAAAATCTTGACAGTGGACGCGCCCCCCCCACCCGTCTGACCACTTTAACACAGCAGCCGCTCGGTTGCCGTGTTAAGTGGTCAGATGGGTGGGCCAGGTGCATTTAAATGTTCCTTTTAACGATCGATCGATTTAGTTTTCCAGCTTGGATCAATGGAACTATATACTTTAAGTTCCTATTTATCGGTATCACAATGAGAAAAAAAAAACTGCACACATGCATGCGTGCGTGCGTGTGTGCGTGCGCATGTGCGTGGGTGTCGTCTGCACAGAGGTGTGTTTGAATCATGATTTTAGAGAAAGAGCAAGCGAGAGAGATTATGTGTCATCACGTAAAAATTATGCAGTTTTTGGCCTCTTGTTGGCCTCATCTTCAGTCACTCTGCTGGCACATATTCAGTGGTGGACACTAGTGGAAAGTACTTTTTTAAAGATTTTCCGGAAATGTTCAAAATATATCAACAATAGTGAAAAATAGCAGATCTCATTAGAGCAGCGGGATCTCGTCTATGGGTTTGTACCACCTGAGTTTATTATTACTACGATTATTTTCACGTTTGTATGTGTATTGATATTTACAGTTTTTGCTATCACAATCAGTTTTGCATTATAACTTGTTTATGTCCGAGTCTGTTGTACTTTTCTAAATCTTTGTTCGAAAAATCTCAAAATAAACGATTAAAAAACTGAAAAGAAAAGAAAATAGCAGATCTACGAGCTCACAACGCATCGCACTGCGGCGTGCTGTGAATTTGTAGATCTGCCAATTTCAAAATATTTAAGTAAATTCTTATGTAGCCTACTTCTTCTTTTTTTTTGGTCAAAAGTCAAAAGTACATGTTTGTCTTGTCTTGTCTTGGCTGAAATGTGGTGGAGTGAGTGTCAAAAGTATCTAAAAAATGCAAATACCCGAGTACAGATACTAGTAGGCTACTTAAGTACAGTACTCAAGTAAACGTACTTCTTCATTACTGTCCACCACTGCACACATTGCATCAGTTAATTAACGAGACAGGAATACCCGTCTGTATGAAGGTTCAAGCTGCAGGCGATGGATATAAAAATTACAGTACAGCACACAGTAACAGTAACAGTACAGCACAGTGCAGTTCAGTATGTAGATGTGGGAGAGAAATGCACTCCCACATTGTGTGCAGATTGGAGATGCAAAGCAAACAGAGAGAAGCTGTCTTCGGCGGTTCACATTCCCACCGCCTGACCTTGCCTTATGCTATAGCATATAAAAAAAGGCTCCTTGCTGTGAATGAGAAACTTCAAGGCTGCTGTTTGTTTCGGGCTGGAAGCTCCATCCTCCTCTTATTTTGTCGCCGTCGACCAGAAACCTTGTATCTCCATATTTCATCTTTTGTATGTTTTTCTTTCTTCATATACTATTTATGCACTATTTAATACTAGTACTTAGTACTACATTTGCACGACACTGCAGTCATCTGATGAGATGACTGCAGTGTCGTGCAAATGTAGTGAAAGTATTCAATCTAGCCGAACCGACGCATTGCATCCCACTTGTAGATCTGCTATTTTCGCAGCTTTTGAATACATTTTTTTTTTGAATGCCAAGGTTGCCAGGATGAATTCTGTCTGTCTGTAGATTATATAGATATTTAACGAATGTAAAGTATTAACAAGAGCTTGCGACTAAATAATATTGTTTTCCTTCCATTTTGTGAAAAGTAACAGTGTTGAACATACAAGGTTTCCACCCAACAGTGATGATTTATTTCCTCCACTTTTTCCATAGTGCCTCCACCCACATTCTCTACACCTCCACACTGTACCTATGGCTAGGGTCTAGTTCTTCCAATTACATGTTTGATGTAATTAAGGGCTAGGATGTGTCGCCTCAAGCTGTTGTTATTGACGATATTCACACGGCAGATATTCTGCTCTTATGTATACTCGGGTAGGTGGAATACTTTGCCAATGCCCTTGCCAATGAACTTGATAAACTGCTGAATGCTGAATGGTGGGCATGTTGTTCATTCATTCTAGGGTTGAGGTTTCTTGAACCCAATTAAAATTAATGTACTAGGGATTAATGTGAAACTAACCAAGGTGCTGATTATTAACTTTTCTGATGCCTTTTAATAATACTATAAATTGTAATAAATATAATATAATAAAATTAAGGAAAGGAAAGACAATTGGGGTTAGTTTCTCTGTCCTAGAGAGAGTTGCTTAATTGTTTGTTTTAGCTGCATTATTCTTTTAGCTATTCAGTAGACTTCACCCCCCTAGTACATGTGAATGGGGGAAGGTAATAGATGTCAGGTGAGTGTGTCGGTGCAAACAAAGGTGCTTCTTGTGTGGATTTTGCTTCTTTCCGTGGTTCAAGGACTTGAAAAATGATTATTCGACTGTCTTCAATTTGTCATAAGATGGTGGTTGTGGCAGGTCCCTGGCAGTGCACTATAATACTTTACTGAGCTTTACTCTCAAACAGAGAAATATATCAATATTCAAGGCTGAATACAATCCGTCTCACAAACGCAACACAGGTGATTTGTAAGCCTTATCAATTCCGCAGGGGAAATTCAGTTTGAGCTTCACCCAGCTGATGGCTACTCAGATAGTCCTGCTTGGGGGGGAAGCAGCTATATAGGGGTTAAGTGTCTTGCTTAGGGGACACTGTGACACATATCACTGGGCGAGCCGGAAGGCAAACCGGTGACCTTCTGATTACCAGACTACTCTACCAGTATAATAATTAGCCGCCCCAAAGCCAAACCCCTTTGTTGTTTGCACCTTCAAGACGGATTTGGTCAGGCCCCCAAATACCAGTATGTGTCTCTCAAAGAATGACAAGACAACTTATGTTCTCCCCACCTAAACAACACTGAACAAAGTAACTGCTTCCCCACTAATGTTGTTTTAGTAATGTAATTTCGCAAACATGTTTATCATGCTATACACATAATATTTTCATCCTCTTCTTCGGTATTGTGTTAGGCACTTAAAGCAACTGGAGACCTTCTAAAAATGAACTGTGCAAGTGGCCAGAACTTCACAAAATCCAATGACACGTCCAGCAGCAGCCATATGACAAATTTAAAATCAGTGCCATCTCAGTCAGTCAGTGAGAGGAGCAGCCAGCAAGTGTAGAAAAAAGGGAGCTCAGGAGGACGAGGAGATGGAAGAAAAGAGAAAAAAGCTGTATCATACCACTCCTGAAGCGTTTGGGTCACACATCAACTCCAGAGGTCTCGGAATATTTTTTCGAAGGAATGGGATTTGCTTCTAGCGCACGTTGCAGCGTATGAGTTAGAGGATTACCTTGGTCTGGGCTGTGGGTGCTCAGTGAGGTGTGGGCCGGCATATGGGTGTGTGTGAGCGCGTGTGTGTGTGTGCGTGCGTGCATCCGTGCGTGCGTGCAAGCTATTTTATGTTCCATTTTAGACAGTGCTGTGTACCAAAAATAGCAGATCTACAAGCTCACAGTGCGTTGCAGATGCAATGCGCTGTGAGCTTGAAGATCTGCTATTTTTGGTGCACGATACCATTGTACGACAAAGCATAAAGAGAGAGAGAGGGATGGAAAAAGATAGAGAGACAGAGAGAGAGAGAAAGACTGACTCTCCACACAATCTGAACATGTGTAAACAACCTGTGTGCACCACAGTGCCTCAGGGTGTGAACATCTCACGGAGAGGCAGCTTAGTCTGGAGGAGAAGTGGCTTCAGTCATGCACACACATAGCTTCCTGAATTCAGAAACGCCCTGAAAGCTTTACAGGTCACGATCAATCACAGATTTGGTAAACCTGTTTGTCTATGAGCTGAATATTGAGATAGCAAACGTGAATTAAAATAAATCGAAGCATGTCAGATGTAGGAATAAGATTTTGGCTGCATTTAAATGGAATATCTACTGCTGTGGTAGATCCATACATACTGTATGTAATACAATTTCCTGCTCCAGCCTATAATTCAGATAGGCCTACAATTTCCTGTTCCAGTATGGTTAATCTTAGATAAAAATGTACATTTTAATACAGATTTTGAGATTTTTTAGACAGCCCAGGAAAAAGCCCATTCAGAGAGAATGGAGAATATGGCAGCATCTAGTGGCAGTCAAGAGACACTGCGGGTGACTGAATTCTGTAGGTCTATACATTTTCCTGCAGTATCTACCGAAATCCCATCAGCTGAAAATATGTGACAAGAATGAAATGGAGGTTAGAATAGATTTTGTCATTTTTATCACAAATTGTTTTTGGTCAGAGAGATGGAACCATGCTGTAAACAGTAAGGCATCATTTTGTTCAGTGACCCAATAGAGCTACAGTACTGTATAGTTAGATCTTGTACACACACACACACACACACACACACACACACACACACACACACACACACACACACACACACACACGCGCGCGCGCGCGCGCGCACGCACGTGCGCATCACTCAGGGATAAATTACATTCACCAGCTAGGGTTAAAAAAAAATGCAATACATCACGTTTGCATACAGGATCCTGGGATCTCAAGTCTAAATGCTTCCTATGTCACATGAACAATGTAGTGTTATAGTCATATCATAGAATTAAACACACTTTGCATAAGTGAATATTATGCATCTAAAAAAAATAGCTCTAATAAGGGTAAGTACAGCGGACAATAAAAATATGCACTCTGCTTAATAAGAAAAAATACAGATTCAGCACAATGTATACATATTTCCCAGCAATAAAATCATTGGACTATGGTAATGAGTAGCTGGGGTAATGTGTTGTGATTAATTTTAAATGAACATTAATATTTTCCTGGGGTGAACGACATATATTATTGAAGCTCAACATAGTTCTCTGGGAGAAAAAAAACTGCAAGATTCTCAATGGTCCCTTGCTAAAGGCTACTGTGCTTTCTGAATTAGCCAGTATTGAAAGCCTAGCAACAGAAGGTGTACATAGTGCAATGATTCCTTGGCAACAACAAGGACGATTTGTTTTTGTATTCAGAAATAATTATTTTTACATTCACTGTGTGCAGAAGAGGTTTTAAAAAGGCACAGTACAGCGCTGTACACGGCTATGTGTTGATTGCTTCACTTTAAAAGCTTGAAAACACTGTGGTAGAGAATCTACCTTCCTGTCTGTCTTTGGATTTCATTAAGTTTGTTTTAAAATGTTTTTGCATTGTGGTTCCTATAGGGGCCGAGATGTGTGTGTGTGTGTGTGTGTGTGTGTGTGTGTGTGTGTGTGTGTGTGAGTGAGAGGGTCTGCGGGTCAGTCTGTCTATCCGGGGCTGGTCTCGCAAACCAATGGACCAATCAGTGTTACATTTCTTGTGCATGTTGCCAGTAAGCCAATGAATTAACTCCCCACACTATGATTTACATTATATTTCTTAAAAACCAGCGATTCCCAACCATGTGGTGGGCCATCAGGAATTCAGGATGTTGCAAGTGGGCCTCCAAATAACTACGAATTCAATGACGATGATATACTGTAACATTAATATGAAAAATGTATGTGAAGCAAATGGTATTTTGTTTTTAAAACCAGTTTTCATTGTTATATCATATCAATAAATAGGACTTTAAAGTACACTATGTTAGTTCCATTGATCCAAGTCAGAACATTCAGATAAACATGCTCTGAAAACGCACGCAGCCCAACCATCTGACCACTTAACACGGCCGCCGCCATTCGGCGGCGGCCGTGTTAAGTGGTCAGATGGGTGGGCCACTTAACACGAGGTTGGGAACCACTGGCATAAACTGATCACACTGAGACATTTGAATTCAAGCCACATATTTACCATGGGAAACATGGACACACACACGCACGCACGCGCACGCACGCACACACACACACACACACACACGCACGCGCACACACACACACGCACGCACGCACACAGCTCTAGCTGTGCAAGGCCAAACAACATCTCCATTTTTAGAGCCGGAGGCGGCCTCATTTCAAATCAGACAAAACAGCCAGAGGACAATCCATACACATGTATTGTGCTTCAGCGCCATCCCTGAAAACAAGGACGTATCTGGAAGCCCCACAAAGACTATTTTTTCTTCTTTTTTGAGCGGTGCAACCGCTCCTATAAGAGGGTTTAGGACCCATCCGTGGTGAAAGTTTTTCTTTCCGTCGTGAAAATGTGTCTTTCGCTGTGACGCCATGCTGTGGAAAACACGCCCATAGGCTAAGCTTTGCAGGACGTGCTGTGATTGGCTAGCGAGACACATGATGAAATTAACTTCAAACTTCGCAGACGCGCTGTGATTGGCTAGCGAGACGCATGATGAAATTAACAATAATGTAAAAAATGTAAGCACGTCACTTCGCAGGACGTGCTGTGATTGGCTACCGAGATGCATGATGAAATTAATAACTCATAAATAGCACCGCTCACTTCACACTGGGTGTGATTTTTCTTTATTTTTATCAATCAACATTTGTCCCTTACAAAGTTCAGACACATACGTGACTCCTATTCCTAAGATGATAATATCTTCCATTACAAAAGTCTCATTGAAGGCTTGTGTGTTCTGGGTCAGTCACGAGGCAAGATGTTCTAATGTATTATTGTTCTGCAATTAGCGAGGAGAAGATTGCACACAGATGGTAAGGAATAATGTACAAAGCACTTAATCAGATGAAACACCTACATTATTTAATGCATGACTGCCTGATGGGAATTTAACAAATCATTTCGCCAAAGCAAATCGTGCCACATCCAAGCCAAGACAGGGTATGTGTATAGAAAATTGTTATGGATGTTTTATCAGATCTCAGTGGATTTATATCATCATAAAACCTGTGTTATAGACCTTCTAAACAAGCACTCTAAAAAGCTGAAGCTGTGCAAGATGGTATGGTATGGTATGGTATGGTATGGTATGGTATGGTATGGTATGGTATGGTATTGTATTGCATGACTGCATGACTGCAGGTCAGATAATGAATCATGTGTAATGTGGATGCATCACCACACAGGGGCAGAAAAGTCAAATTTGCCACCTATTGACATGACAACAGTAGTTATTATGAGTACCCCCATGCTGATAGTTTGACCACCAACATCTACACCATTCTACAAGAACAGTGCCTTTCAGTTATATATAGTAAATGCTTCTGGCTTTTCATCCTGCGATGGCCTGTGTACAGTGCAGTGTACTATACTGTGTTTTAATTGGTTTCTACTCTTGGGAGATATGCTACCAGATACACTTTGCCTTCTGTAGCAATATTTTTTTCTAGGTTTTGCTTTTTATCAGAAAGCTATTATCTTATTGCTTGCAAAAGAATCATTCATCAACAATGTCCATTTCTGTAAGAATGTTTTTTTAAATTCATTTTTATTAAGATAATTTCACAAAAGACATATTTCTCCAAAGAAGCAAAGAAATAGATAGACATTAAAGAAGGCTCTCAATTCAGGCGTGAGAACCCGCCAGCTACACAATAGCACTTCATTTACCACTCTGTATAAAATCATGAAAGACCACAGATTTAGAACAGTCTTATCTAGCCTGAGTGTTGACATTCTGTGTAAATGCATTATACAGACACAAACAAGCTATGTTATGTAAGGCTCTTTTTTTTCTCCACAGCAGTACACCTCAGATAATTACGATGAGGCTATGAAAGCCTCTATTCAAAATGATTTGTTCCTTCCAAGAATAAAGAGAGCTGAAATACAAGTGTCATGGTCGCCACTCCTGCGAATGGTTTTTGTTTGAATGTTTGTTTCCGCAAAGGAACTGAATGTCTTGTTCTATTTTGAAGGATAACATAAATATTAGTCAAGATATGCAAATCCTAAAACACACAAACGGGCGCGTGCGCACGCACGCACGCACGCACACGCACGCACAGACACACACACACACACACACACACACTCCTCAAACAGACTTGAGCTTTTGATGAAACGATTGCTACGTAATATTTAAAAAACTAAATTGGTTGAAGAGTGTGTACTTTGTGATGTGTCGTGTGGTGAGCTTGCACTGTGCTGATCGTCTATGTTCGGCGCACAACACCACCGTACGGCCAAGTATAAATCACATGGACATTCATGGACTAACACAAGTCT
The DNA here is from genome assembly GCF_963280865.1 of Gymnoscopelus braueri. Lineage (NCBI taxonomy): Eukaryota > Metazoa > Chordata > Actinopteri > Myctophiformes > Myctophidae > Gymnoscopelus > Gymnoscopelus braueri. The sequence goes on from NC_137624.1 coordinate 27,522,056, forward strand.
GACAACTTCCTTCCTCCTCCCAGTAAATCTACACAATGCACACGTATACATTCCATGTGCCGTGTGCAGGTGGTTTTCATGGTGGTTTCCAGTCTATCTCTGAGGAAAAAGCTCTTGTCAAGAGGTTGTAGGCAGGGATCTACAGGGTTAACAGGAGGATTAACTGACAGCACGTCTTGTTTTCACAGTTTTCTGTCAATGCCTTGTCAACAGGGGCCAAGGCAGTCAGTCAGGCTGGATCTATACATGGTGCATCTGATATTTAAGAGTCTGAGTCTGTCCACACACACACACAAAATTGTGTATTCTTCAGCTGTAATTTGGGATGGTTGAGCTGCTGCACTGCTGCTGTACTCAGAACATGTTAAAGGGATACTTCACTTTCACATAAAATAAACATTAAAAAAATATATTTTAAAAAAATGAAAGAAGTTATGGCAAAATAAACACATTAGTAGGACACTCTAATGCGTGAGGGGGGCCATGAATTTTCCATTACTTTTTTCATTTATTTTTAATATATTTTTTAAATGTTTATTTTATGTGAAAGTGAAGTATCCCTTTAAGCCCCTATAGCCTATATGGTTCTTTAGAGGCTCTGTACTGGTTCTTCAGCTTAGTTTAGGCATCTCTAATGGCTCTATATAGCACCATTAAATGGTGTATATATACCTTTTTTGGTGCTGTGGTCCCCAATCTTTTTCTGAAATAGGGGTCAAGGTTAAAAGTGGATTTTTGTCTAACATGTTTTAAAATGTGGACTACGGTACTATAGGCTTATATTAATGCCAAAACATTTTGTGCTTTGTAAAACATGACTTACGTTTGTAACTTATGGTCTGTGTTTGTAGTTTGTGAGTTGAACCTGTTATCTTGTTGCATTTGTGGACATAACATTTGTGAACAGACAAATCTTGCATGCAAACCAGTCGTTACATGCAACACCGCCTCTACAGATACAACACACAGTTTGCTCGCATACAGACTTTTGTCATGAATTCTGTACAATAGCACCTTTTAGGAGTTATATAGTGCCAAAAGAGATTTCCCTATAATTACGAGCCAAATAACCATGTTTAGTGCTATTTAGCACCATTTGTGCTTAGTGTGATACTGCCAGTATTCCTCCCAACACAGACAAAAATCAACCAATAATTCCTCAGCAGAGGGGTCCTCATATTCCCTTGTTTGGGTTGCACTGATATATTAAGGCGGGAGTTTCACATAAAAACGAGGGTAATGTTTGTGCCAATCAATGCCGGCCCGGTGCAAAATCTATGTTGAAAGATTCGGACAATTAGAATGCATGAGTTCCATCACACCCGCCAGGGATAATACACAGAGCATAACACAATGTCAGGATGTCTGCCGAGACAGTTTGTTATTGGACAGCAGGGGAATCACACACAGTAAAATCATCTGTGTCAATTTAACTCAGAGAGTGTACAAATGTAACCAAATGGACCCATGAGGAATAGTGGTTCACAAAGTGGGCCCCCCAGCAAGTCAGCTAATCAATAGCATCAAAATCAGTATAACTAGTTTAAAACTATACATATTGGCCAATTATTACATTATTACATTTTCACACTCTCTGAGTTACAATTGGATACATTAACAATGAGAACTTTACTGTGTAAGGCGAGGGCTAAAGACAAAATGGTAAAAGTAAGTAAAATCAGCAATAACGGTATATACTATCACACTGTGTTTGCATTTTGGTTTACACATTGTAATGGATGTATACTGTCTTTGACAGTATCCATTTAACAAACATAAAATAAAAAATAGAAATAGAAACCATTACAAATGTCAATAGAATTAAGAACTGTAAATAAAATAAAAAACATCTTTGTGCATTTAAGTGCCATAAAAGGGAGTTTTTTCCCCCAGTTCATTGGGAAATATAAAATAGTAATAATAATAATAATAATACAGATATGGATATAGTAGTAGTGGTATACGGATATCAAAGAAAAAAATGAACTCCATAGACATAACATTACAATACATATATATTGCACAAATACTCAAGAGGCAATTTATCCTGTTTAATCTCTACTCATGTTTCTAGCAAAATATGCAGGTATGCATGGGTGCACACGCACACACACATATACAGTACACACATGCACGCATGCGCACACGCACCCTCTCTCTCACTCACACACACACGCACGCACACTCACACACACACACACACAGTCTCCACTTCATTGATTTTATTTGAACTTTAGTTAAAATACAGACAATGAAGTTGAGTTTTTGAATGCAGCATCGGTTTTATTTAGGCTCACGTGTTTATCATTTTTGGAATAAAGTTTCACAAATAAAAAATTATTTTCCAGAATTAGATGTCTCCATTAACCAACTACAAGGCGATAACGAAGGTCTAAGCAACTAAACGTATCAAAAAAATACGGTATAGAGAACATCAAATTTACAATTACAATTATAATTATAATTTATCACTACATGGTGATTTGGTGAGTAATCTTTTTTTTTATTTTTTTTTATATCTGCCTATGCCACATTGTTTACTACTGTACATATTACGAGTATTTTCAAAGAGGTAATAGAGAGGTAATACAATTATAAAATGCATTTACATTTGTACATTTACACAGAGAATGGGTTCACACACAGACACACACACACACACACACATACACACCGCATCAATCAACTGTGGTAATATCACAGAAATCTGTCATCTGTCCTTTAGCTGTTCTCAACATGGGGTCCTTGTGGGGGTTCCAGGGGTCCCCAGCTAAATGATTGATAGTTAGAAACCAAATGGACCCTTTACAGTTTTGTAACACAGAAAGTGTACAAATGTAACCAAAATGTAAGTAAAAATCATATGGTCTGGTGTATATTAAACTGGGGGTCCTTGAAATTAAAAGGGTTGAGAATCACAGCTTTAGACGATAGCTGCTATCCTTTCTCACATGTACAGTAGCAAGTACAGTAAATGGGCTTATTATAACACAAACTCATGTCTCCTAAGCAACAGAATAGTTCCAGATAATTATTCATGCCTGCAATGTGAATATCTTAACAAAATGTCTCATGGGGTTAGGGGTATGTATAGCCATAGTACATTATATTATCAGTTCATCTGTAGTCCTAATGTGGTACAGTGGTAGTAAGGATTATTGTCTTTATTTTAGCTTACAATAATGAGGAGTGGTTATCGTTCCTGAGATCACATTCAAAAAGAAAAGTTTTCGTCACTAATCCTAGTTCAGAATATCTTAAGTAAGCCTTATTTTAATTTGTTCGGTAATTTGGAATGTAAAACGTCTGCCTCTTTAACTCTGAATAAAAAAATAAAATAAGATTGTTCCTTATATAGACCTTGGATTGCATGAAAAATGGAGTTCTACATTTTGCCTAGGAGTTAAAAATTGACCTGGAGCAACAATATGTGATGCAACGCCAGTGAAACAGAGTTTTTAAAAAAGCATTAAAAGAAGCATAGAAAAGTTATTTCACTGGAGAAGTCTAGTGTTAAATTTGAATTCAACTCCAGACTTCTAATCGATAAGAGGTAGCCATGGACCCTTTGTGCTAAAATTCTAAGACGAATACCCCTTGGAATGGGAAGTGCACATTTTCTTCATTTGTGAGAAATCCGAAAAGTTAATCTTTATTTTGTCCCCAAGATGTCGATGATTATATTGAAGCCTTCTGGACAAGTTCCTTCGTCAACATGAATGCGAATCCCGTTTCTCTTCTAATGTTTTCAAAAGTCAATCTTTTGACCGGCTTTTCCCCTGACTGACTCTTATTGTGCCTCCGTCACGTCGGCACAATCCATTGAAAAGAATGCCGTGAATTTCCTGTTAGTTCTTAGGGGATATGCTTTGTTTTTCCTGTTGCTGGGAGCCAATGGGGTTTCTTTTCTTTTTTTCTATTGCCCTCTTTAACTTCCTGTCTGGGAGCCGGGGCTTTACAGCGAGGCTAGAGAGGTTAGTGTCAGGAGCCATAAACCAGACTCCTGCCATCCTTCAAACCATCTCTGCTCACCCCGCCGACCCACCCCCACCCTCCCCCAGCTCCCCGGCCGCATTGATTGGAGGCTCCGCGGGTCACAGATGAGAATTGTGCTCGTTTATAAGAGTGAAGGATGCAGGCGTAGGGCGGGAACGCTTCTTAAGCCACTTAAAACCTAACCCCGTCGTACAAACGGAAATAGCAGATCTACAAGCTCAAAATACGTGTTGTGAGCTAGTAGATCCGCTATTTTCGCTGTGCGACATGGTCGTATGATGTATAAATTAAGCATATGCCTAGGCCTTTTTTTTTTTTTTTGCCTAGAACAACATGCCCAAAATAGGGGCTGCCGGTGTTTATGTGCTTGAGTAAAAACTACAGCACAAAACCCATATAAGTGACATAAAGAAAGATGGTGGTACTTGAAGAGTGCAGGTTATGATGGCAGTAATCTCATGCCATGCTGCTGGTCGGCGTGCTCTGGGTGCTGCCGATGCTAGCATTGGCGCTACTGTTCTCCGAGGGGGACGGGTTGGTCGATACAGGTTGTCGTTTTGTCAGAGAACAGGGACATCCTGGAAGAAAGGAAAACAAGTTAACCGATAAGTCAATATGTGATGTGAAAAGCATATCTTTGTAGAAGGCAAGTTGGATTAATTACTCACCGGCAAGATTCGCTGCAGTTGAACTCACATCCAGTCCAGATGGATATCCTGAAACCCGTAACAGCAAATATTATGAGCGAAATTATCCCAATTAACACTAGGATCTATGTAAGTCAGAACGTGTAACCTTGAATAGGACCTTTACCTGTTTTGATCTTGATAAACCACAGGGCTCCAATAAGCAGCACTCCAATTAGAAACCCACCAAATGCAATCCCCAACACAGCTGCCAGGCCAAAGTCAAAACATGGTGGTGCTGAAAAACATAGCAAAGTCATGTACACAAGCCTCTGCAAAAGTAATATTATAAGGTAATTACTACTAATAATACTACTACTAAAGAAAGATGATAGTGAACTTTATGCAGATTTTTCTAAACAGAAATTACAGTGTTTTACAATGAATGCAAAACTAAATTATTACAAAAAGATTATATACAAAGTTATTTACATACAGAAGAGGAATGAAAAGCAACAAGCAATTTATAATATGACAATAAAAATAAAAAAAAGATAAAACATTGCAGCAAAATACAGATTCAAAAAATCTATTTTATAGTTAGTTTTTCAGAGAGATTTAAAAGACACCACTGAGGTCGCTACTCTGATCGCCTCTGGGAGGTCATTCCAGAGCTTTTTAGGGGTCTTGACTGAAAAGGCATGGTCAATCTTTCATCTAATTTAGCTACTTGAGAATGGCCAGGAGGGCCATGTCTGAGAATCTCAAGCTGCATTAAACATTGAAGTTTTTACACATTCAAACCTCTGAATAATTGATACAAAATATTATTGCGGTTGTTATGTCACAGCCCAGTTGAGGGCTGTGAAAGTAATCAGTGTATAGAATTTCTGATTTGGTCTAATGCAAATTGGACTTCATAGTCAAGTGTGGGTTAGTTCTTCACTAGCCATCATTACTGCAATTACAGTGTACAAACAAAATAGCAAGCAAAACAACTAAACGGCTACCAGCAGAGTCTCAATCACTGTTCTGCAGCAGTGCTGACATCAGTATTGCTGCTGATAAGTGAGCAAACATTCAAGCCCGTCTGAAAACAAGAACTGAGACTGTCTTGCATGGTGAGAATAAGAATGGCAGAGGAAGCAAACCATCCGTCTTAAGCCTGATTTATACTTCACACGGTGGTGTCGCTCTCTGAAAATAGCCGATCTAGATATGCTAGAATAGATCTTCTATTTTTGTCGAGCGGCGTCATACAACCGCGTATAAATGAAGCATTCCCTTTACCCCATCTCACTCTGGACCCTCTACCTATGCATAATGGCTAACATTTTAAAATAGGCTTCAACCCTCTTTTCCTGGAGTATAGAAAAGAGACGACAAAAAGAGAAATTGTATTTAAGTGTATTTGCTGTATGTTTGGCAGTAGCTCCTGCCACCATCCAACGAGATTCGCGTCTCCAAATCTGTAGTCATTAAGTTGGGTTCAAGCCAGGTTAAAAACTTTTCCCATCAGCAGGGAGATAATAATCCTTTCGAGACATGCACCATTTAACTGAATTGTATGGACACTAGCACTTTAAAGCCTAATACAGTTAATACAATTCCGCAATAGTGTCATTTTCATTATAACGTTATCAGGAGGTGGCTCTGAAATATTGACATTCTATTTAAGGCTAACAAGCACACGGATGCCGGTCCAGCTGGAACCTTGACCCGTTTGATCTGCCAGAATAAAGTGGCCCCCTGAGTGCTGAGCAAGTGTGACATCTGGCGGTCATTCTGGCTAACAGGACCCCAGAGTACCAAAGTTTTATGAAACTGTGTCTCTAAGTCATTGTTAAAGCAGAATTTATACTTTGTCGCTCGCCATAGGTTGGGAATGTATGTATGTATGTTTAGTTTGTATTGTTTGCATATTTGTATACTGTTACAAAAAAATACCTATTACATAGGTAACTATAATTTCATACTTGATCGGATAGTTTGCTGAGTATTGTCTTTGTTTCCTTATATTTGAACAAACAAAAACAGTGTTGCTCTCTGAAAATGTTCAGATTTTTCCAGTTAACAATCAAACACATCTTATTGTGTTTCTATAAAAAAAAAGTAGACGCCGTTCAAATAGGCTTGTTCCTCTGGTATTCGCTTTGTTCTCTTCATTTTGTTTTGCACCGTCAGTCACGTGTTAGCTAAACTATGTGCAGCTTTTGACAGCAGAGCTGAATAAACAGTGGCAGGAAGAAGAAGCCCCCAGTGCAGGTGGACAGGAGGGGATCAAGAGTGGGCCTGTTCTATGACTCCTGCTAGACCCCTGCAGGGACGCCTACCAAACAGGAAGGATGGCTGAACAGGATCCCGGACCCCCAGGATCCTGGCCAATCAAGTGGCACGAGGGCAGCTATATCACGCACACTGACAAACTCTAGCCAATGAGCGCGACTGACTCACATAAACAGCCAGCATGTAGATCTGAGAGAGTTGGGTGTGTTGATTAATTCTGTGAGCAATTACTTGGCAGGCAAAGGATGAAAGAAACTTTTAGGTCAATGAGGAGCTGCTTCTGTTTAATGGGAGGAAGCATGATCCCTTGCCACCAGCCCCGTTTCTCCACGGTCTCTCCAGAAACTTGAATATCTTACATGACTCAAAAAAAATGCACACACAAACACTAAAAAGGAGAGAAAAACAGGACACAGGAAAGGCTGAACGAGCAGACAAGGCAGCTTCCCGGCCGCCACCATTACAACACTGATGCACCAACTTGTATCTTTTTTGTACTCCCACGAGAAATAAAGGAAATAGGAAGTCGAAGGAAAAAAAATTACGAATTCACCGAGCCGGCAGCAACGTTTGCCAAGCCAAAACATGATACTACGGTTTATCAGCGTTTTATTTTTTGCTAAGAATAAATTAAAAAAAGAAAAAAAAGAATGGGTTCTCCCTCTGGGCGACATGCAGTCACTGAGGAATGTGAGATTTGTTCCTGTCTCATCTGCCCGGAGATTGTCCTCCCTTTGAAGAATGACACCTTCCCCTCTTTGTGTTAAACATGCTCAAGGCACCAGGCCCAAAGCCCGCGTTTGGACGGCTGTCCAGCTAGACCCCTTACTTACTTACACACACACACACAATGGATCCCCCCCTCTCTCCCCGGGGGGGTCATTAGTCCCTGATTGTGGCCACAAGGTCAGACTGCAGACCTTCCTAAAGGAGGAGGCCCCACCCACACACACACCCCCCCCCACACACACTCCACAACATATCCTGACCTCATCTCCATGACGACAACCTGTGTCAGCGTCAGCGCGGATGGAAAGCAACGGTAGCCATGAAAACAAGAAAGATTACGCAACTGGGTTTGTGAATTATGCCTAAAGCATGGCAAAAAAAATAAAAATACGTATGTTTAATGCTTTGTGTACACAATGTCGTGTGTAAAAAGGACTGAATCTAAATAATGTCCCTCGTTTGAAAAGATACACAATTACAGGGACGGAACATAACTCACATACAAATGAGCTGGTCTGTAATTAGCCCCATAATGAAATTACTCACAGTAACATAGATATAAATCTAGTCTGCTGGTGCACAAGAGTAACATCTGCACATGTCCGCTGACAAAGTTAATTGAAAAACGGCAACAACTGGATTTTGAAGGTCAGACTGAATACAGTAAATTATCCACACAAACGCTTGAAGGATATCTTGGAGTTAAAACTGAACTCACTTGGTGGCGACGTACTCGGCTGGGTAACCTCCAGGTTCCTCTTCACTCTTCCCCCGACTCCACATTGCTGATGAGAAGGTCAAAAAGAACACGTCATTAAGTCCACGTGGCAGCTCATCAACTACACTTGAAAGGCCTGAATGTCACAAGCTTTGAAATATCAGAGAAATATTATATACCAGTGTGAGTTCACTCTGGATGCTGCTTACTTTAGATCAAAGCTTAACATTCGTATTGTTTCTGCTGCTACCATCTGGCGTGTGGTTCCGCAACTTGAAGACCAAGAGCAGTAGCGCTCCAAGACAGCTACTTCCCCCAGACAACCAGTTTTATGAACCACTGACACTAAATGCCCGTTGACTGTCTTGTCTAAACACACACACTCAAAGAGGCAGCTACAGTACGCACACACACAGTCACACATACCACCCCCAACACACCCACCATATTATTTAACACATCCCACAGGCACTTGACACTTTATATAAGATTGCACACAAGTACTCTTGTGTACTTGTATCTGAGATGTAAAAGAAAATACAAATCTTGAATCTAGTTTTGTGAAAAACAAAGACGCGAATACTGTACATGTCAGATGAAGTTAACAGCAGGCCCAGCAATATTAATATAACAGCTGTTGTTGTGATTGAGCAAAATGAGGCATTAGAAAATAATCTGTGATGTTTTCGGGTTGACTGTTAAAGTTCAGAATCTCACATCATCACTAACAGTTAATACTGTGGCTGTGAAAAGGCACACTATTAATGGGAACCCAGAAGATAATTGAAATACAAAGTCTTCTATTTTAAGTCTTCTTATTTTGACAATATTTTGTTTTGAATATGAGTTGTATCTCTCTGTCATGCGTTTCATGCCTACTGTGGTGCTGCTTTGACACCATAATTTCCACACAGGGAACAATGAAGGTCTGTCTGTCTGTCTGTCTGTCTGTCTGTTTATCTATCCATCTTCTTGGCATTGTCTTGTTATGATGCTGGAGAAGAGCATGTATGTATGATTGCATCATAATCATAATCGTAATGCTAAATGTAGTTCTGGCCATGCTTGCCATGCATACGGTACACTTTAACCCCTCTTACCTCACTGTAGCAGAATTCAACAGAGCATTCCAGGTCCCAGGTGGTGGAGGCCAGCTCCTGAAGTTGCTCCAGAGAGAAGCTGACACGTGTGCTGTTGGGACACACTTTAGAGGAGCACGCCTCAGGCATGAATGGCATCTCCTTCTCCACCGGACACGAGTCTTTGGAGCGTACGAAACACCTGATCACCTTAATGGTCAGGACGATCTCCCCAATGGTCTGCCCAGAGATCTGCAGAACACACACGCAGTCAACATAAAATAAACATGATCCCATCAGAATGGAAATAGCAATAATTTAAATAATCTTGCATACAGAGTAGGTGTGGGAGGAGGACTCTGGGTTTTTGCATGTGCATTGTCAGTTTGCATTTACATAAATGTATTGACTTTCTGTGTTCCATAGATGGTACAACTAAACACAAGCTTTGCAAGCCTTTTCTTTTCTTATTGGTCATACTGTATCCTGGGCAAATGTATGCTGTTTTTGTAATTGTAAAACATTAGGTGATCTAAGTATAAAGCCTTCAGTCTTATAGCAAAATGACACTTCGGTAGTGGTTTGGGTTGTGTAGTTGCATTGCCATGATGCAACTCCAAATATTGGTGAAAGATCTTCAATTGATGCTGCAGTGATGAAAAAAACTTACACTGCAATCAAAATCACTATTTTAGCACACAAACAATGTTTGTCCAAAGTGGATTCTGCCAATGTTTAACATTTCAAAACCTGGCACAGTGTTTTTATCAAAAAAAAGTAAACTACCTGTTTACACTATTTGATTTAGGAGGAAGATCCGGATCGGGGTTGCACTATGACAAGGTAACTACACGACATAAACCTCTACCAAAGTGCCCTTGTGCTTTATCTGTTATGCTTCACACTAGCATGTTAAAGACATGCATCCCTCCCCCACAATGATTTAATGTAAGTTGCTTGCTTAACATCCTTATTCTATGCAAGCACTAATGACCTTTCTAATGTGTAGTCCTATAAAAGACGGTATTAATAACTGAAGAATCCCACCTCTGCGTAGATCCTCTTGTCGCTCTGCACCTTGGTGTTAGGGTCCAGAGGTGAACGATAGTCAGGGGAGGTGTACAGCTGCATCAGCAAGGGCATCTGGTGAGGGGGGATAGTTGTAATGGTAGTGTCTGGTGCCTGGGTGCCTGGTTTTGAGAAGAGGGTATAATTAGCTACACAAAACCATATTTTAAAAAAAAACATACACCATACCATACCATAAATGTACTGTATGTAGCATGATTGGTACAAGGTCCATCTTTTTACGGCATGGCTGTGCAGGCTGTCTAGAAGAAGGTCTGTCTGTCTGTCTGTCTGTGTGTGTGTCCGGAGCTAATCTTTAAAACCGCTGGACCAATCAGCGGCACAATGACTGCCATATAAGTGCCTCCACTAATGTATTTATTTTTTCACATATGTATTGTACTTTTTGAGATATTTATCTTACATTTTATAATGGGAGTCAATTAGAGCTCTGCCTCTGATCTGGCTGAAGCCTTAATCAACCAAATTTGGAGTCATAGATGTGTAGATGACTCTCATCACAGGATGGCCACATGAAGTCCGAGATCCACATTGGAGCCTCATGGATTCCATGTGGATCCCAAGATCCACATGATTCAATTTCTTTCCATGCAATGCCGTAGTTTTGCACCACTGTTTATGACTTTAGAAAATCTTGTGTGTAAGCACAGCTTTTAATTGTAACAGTAGTAGCTTAGTGGGTAGAGAGGCCATCTGATAATCCGATGCCCTACGGTCCATCCAGTATATGTGTCGAAGTGTCCCTGACTGAGCAAGACACTTTACCCCTAACTGCTCCGTCCCGAGTGCTCATTATGACCATCTGAGCAGCCATCAGCTGCTCCCTCGCGGGATTAATAAAGGTCCACCACGCTCTTTATTTATTTTACCTCCTGTTGGGTGATCTTTCCTCCTTAACACCAGCGAGACCATAGAACCCTCGATCAGTTTGATTTCAGTGTAGCTCGTGAAAGTTTTGGCTTTAAAATGATCCAGTGCCTTCTTCTGCACATCTGCAAAGCTGTCACTGGTCAACGTAACTGATGGCAGGAGAACATGCGGGATGCTCGGCAGAAGGATTTCATTATTAGACTGTTGGGAAGGGAGAAAAAGTGAAGACGGTTCAGTGGAAGGGGGGAAAAAAACTGGTATGGTGTTGATTGACAGAAAAACAGATATGTGGTGGAGTTTCAATGACATGGGATAGGCTGGCTGTCAAAGACAGATCTTGTTTTTCTCTTTCTTTTTTTCCCATTTAGTTGTAAAGGGAGTTATGTAACAGTACTACTGCTACTGCTTACACAGAAGGAGAATAATAAATGGTAAAGTCTGACGACTCAAGAGTCTGCAAAACCGGGTGGTGTATGAAAATATATACTGTATTGTATTTCCCTGTATATACAGTATAGCATCTATAATTATGGAATCTGTATGATATATGTATATACGGTACTATCCGTGAAATAAATACTTGAGTGTGTGCACTGATGCTTACACCCAGTGTTGATTTCGTCGACTAAAACTATGAAGAAAAATATTCGTCGACTACTTTTTTTCACTGACGAAATCTAAATAAAAACTAAGCTACGATGACTAAAACTAAGACTAAATATATTGACAATTTCGTCAACAAATAAAAACTAGAATAAAATGTTAGGGAGGGACTAGTGGAAAAGAGATCCAGTAGAACTAAAATACGAGTCATTTTATGCTTGGTTGCGCTCGAGTGTGGCGCTCTGGAAATAGCAGATCTACAAGCTCACAACGCGTCGCAGCTTGTAGATCGTCTATTTTCAGCATGCAACCAAGTGTAAAATCAGGCTTTGCGACGCCATCAAGGCCCGCCAAAATAGATGTTCAACTAAATCAACTGTCAGATTACTAAAATATGACTAAAACGGAATCAAAATTTGCTGTCAAAATCAACACTACTTACACCAAACTTAGTGTGTCGTGCGTTAAGGAAGCTCCAGGTAGTGCCCTGTGGCCCTCTCAGGAACACACTGATGGTCTTCTCAGTATCCACATGAACTGATACGTTGCTGCAACAAGAACCACCAAATCATTACGAGAATGCAAACAAGAAGCGGCGGAAGACTTTGTGCCACTACAAGGCTACACTTCATATGGACTTGACATACTTCATTGTGCGTGGTGTCGCAGATTCAAGCTCACAACAGGATCTCATCGCAATATTTAGTCAGATTAGAGTTTGTAAAAATTATATTTTATATGAAAAAGACAACTGGATTCATATACCGTAGAGGTAAATGTACAAGTAACACATTATGTAAAAACTTGCTACATGCATAGGATGTCTCAAAATGTCTGAAATTAAATTAATATTTTGTTTAGCCATTTTCTTTCTCCTTATGGTTTTTGTGGCATGGTGGTTTTACTAGTGAGCACTTTATTGCCCAATTGGTTTTATAAATACTCTTGATTGTCTGATATCTATCTCATTATGGAACAGTGCATTGTGTCAGCTACTAGAGCTAAGCCATATTGACATACCCTAACATATAGTACTAGTGTAATAAACGTCATATATTTTACCGAATGCTGGCATTCTCTGGGATATTGATTATGTGGAGCTCTGTTTCATCACCAGGGTCCTTAGATTGGGTGGAGCAAGATTTTAATGGTATTGATGAAAACTCCATAAAGTGCTTCAGAGTTGGATCTTCATGTTCAAGTGTGCAGTCCCTAGAGCCCAGTTTTGTTCCTGCAAAACCAAAATAAATGTTCATAATTTAGTATTTTTTCTATTTACAAAAACAAACATGCAATTTATCTATGCATTTAAGCACTTTCACCCCGGTGTCCCTATTTTAGGCATGACAATATAGCTGAACATTTTCTAAAAGTTTCTCAAATATTCACACATTTTCAAAAAATAGCAATCTACACACTCGCGGTACGACACCTTGTGAGCTTGTAGATCTACTATTTTTTGAAAATGTCTAGGGCTCAAGTAGTTAAGCTGCAATCCGTAACTTTCGTTAGGAAGACCAACTACAACCACCACAGTTGTGCTAGTTATATTGCATTAACATACTCTACCATACGGATTGGTTAAAATGTTGTTTTATTCACAGTTATAAGTCATAGATTGCCGCTTTAACTTGGGACAAAAATTATTCTACATAACACACCAGTACAGTATGCTATACTGTACCTTCTCTTCCAGTAAAGGTGATACTGGTTGGGTCTCGTAGAGTGGTGAATGAGGAGACCCCGCCAAACTCCTGTGTTGCCCATTTGACCAACTCTTCAACCTCAGTGGGGAAATCTCTCTTGTGTTGTTGACTGTCTGCGTTATATAAGGTAATTTTAGAGTCTGTCTGTACCTGGAAGATATAAGAAATATCCAGAAGATTAGAATTATTGATCGAGAGGATTACTTTCAAAGGCAACAAAGAGCAGAAACAGAATCCCTTTTATTGTGAAGCTACAGTATGAACAAATTTGCCCAAAAGGACATAAAAGTAGACACAGAAAACTAGTAAGCAATAAATAGAGCAAGTCAACAAGACAGACAGGCAATACCTATCTATTCGCCGGTGTCACAATAGTGGGTGAGTCAGCTTTTTATATAAAGAGCTTTAATGCTTGCCAGATGTTTCAGACAACAAACAAGTTAAGCCCCATCTCCCTCACTTTCTCTTTCTCTCTCTCTCTCACTTTCTAACACTGTGTCTTACGCCCACCCTGCTCCCTCGTTCGCCCTATTCTCCGAGCAGGGTCCATTTGAAAAGGAATGTTTATTATGGTAAAGTGTCCACAAGTCCAGTTGCACAACCCCGTTGGAGCCAAGGTCTTTCCTTCACTTCCTGAGTGGGGCCGGGAAATGGGACCTTTTTAACTTTGTGCGTCAGCGGGGTCGGCTGGAATCTGGCTCCATACGAGGTATAAATATATACATCCAGACCATAGACTAGACGCTCTGCTTTTTTCCCCTGCCTGGACCAATGGGAAATAATGGACTTCAGAGCACTTATGAATGAGTGTGTGCGTATAATGTACTGTATATGTGTGTGTGTGTGTGTGTGTGTGTGTGTGTGTGTGTGTGTGTGTGTGTGTGTGTGTGTGTGTGTGTGTGTGTGTGTGTGTGTGTGTGTGTGTGTGTGTGTGTGTGTGTGTGTGTCTGTGTCTGTGTGTGTGTGTGTGTGTGTGCCCCAGCGTGCATGCATGCACGTACGCACATGTACGTGTGTGTTTGTTTGTGTGTGAGAGTGGCCAGGGTATGGCGGACTTTATGGCAGACTGTACAGTATGTTGTTTGTAGAAAGCTAACAATTGGAGCAATCTCACTCCTATTGACATTCACTCACAAGTCAAATATTTTGCTTAGGGAAGCTATAGTTTTATATAATACCATATTAGCCCACATAACAGTCTGCACACACACACACTGAAGCTGAATAGTACAGTGAGACCCATACAGCCTTGGATCCTGACTCAACAATGGCTTCATTTATTAATCCCCATCAATGTTGCCATCAATATTCCAACTAGCATGCTAACATGTTATTTTGAACTAGAAATGGACCCCCTACTATGGGGTCCATGGGGTACATGGGGTCTATGGGGTACATGGGGTCTTATACTTCATGGTTCCATTTACAATAAAGCAACACTAATTAGCAATGCCACATTGCACAAATACATGGGCGGTATACAGTATGACCTGTGCTCTGGTGAGAAGGAGCAGAGCTGGCATTCATTAAGGGGATTTTTTGTTTTGTTTGAGGAACACACTACTGATTTATGTTTTGGCGACCGAATGGCGTTTCGACATGTCGCTCAACAAAATAACACATGTTCAGTGGAAACAGACTTCTCTCAACTGAAAATACTTTGCTGCTTAAGCATAAATCAAGCTTAACCCATTAAAACCGGGAACGCATCAGTGTCATTTTAGATTTTAGCGTTGTCTATTCAAAAATAGCAGATATATAAGCTCACAGTGCGTCACTTCGTGCCGCTCTGCGAGCTTGTACATCTGCTATTGTTGAAATTTTTTTCTTAATCTTGAGAAGTTTGAGAACTACAGATTTTGAAGGCATTGGTAGAATAGGCCTCGGGTCCAAATGGGTTAAGGTGTATTAGGGTGTGAAGATTAATAAATATACAGAAAGTGTAATTTGCTTTCAACTACTATAGGCTACTACATACAGCATGTGTGGTGTCGGGAGATTGAGAGCTTATTTCTAAGTGAGGGGATTGTTGTTGCGTGTGTACTTTAAGTGGGTCTACTACAGTAGCATTTAAGTTCAGTACTTTCAATAGACCTTTTTCACAGCAACTATAATGGCATGAAATAGTAGGGTAAAAACAGGTAATACCAATGATGCTAATTTAGGTAGTGCTGCATTCAGGTCCAACAGAGTCGGAGTGCTGCTATTGTGCATGCTGACTCACTGGGAAGACTCTGCTAATGGAACAGAACCTTAATTAGCATAGCATTGGTAAAACCTGTGTTTACCTTACTATTTAATATGTAACAGCAATAACTGTTGGCTGCCTGGCCAACGTTCTTTTTCTGAACAGATGCAGCATACCCCATATTATACAAATTCCTCCTCTAATTAATTAATTTCTAATCCAAACACTACACTTCCTTCCTACTGCATCATGCCAAATTCTTAATTGTGACTGCGCCCACACAGTGACAAAAGTATGAATGAATATAATTAAAGAAACATATTTTAAAATAAACTATTTCAAATAAGCCTCTAGAGAATCAGCTTGATGTTGTGCAGCCACAGGTCAATGTATTGTATGAAAGGAAGTAGTCTTGACACAGGGAGTGGCTCTGTCTTCTCTAGAAAACTCTCAGATTAGATTTCCTTCCCCCTCAGTATTATAGCTGCAATAGATGAACAAGACTCAGATGGTTGTGGTCAAAGTCATTTATTTATCTTTAACCTCCGAAGGACCCTTCCATGACAGTTAAGATTCCATAACCCTGATGCTGAGCAGACACCATTACCCTGACACTCAGTCACAGTATACTGTTTGTTCTAAGCTGACAGCTATCAGAACACGAGAGGGAAACACAATTCGCTGTCATGAGTCATGACTATCTGTGACCTCTTTGGCAGAACTGGCTGAAGAAGTTGGGCCAGGAGTCGAGGCAGTGGCGGGTCAGTCGCCTGACTGTCTGTAGCTTTAGCTTGGCACTCACAACGCTTCCTGACGTGTCTACGATGCGCGCGCGTGCTTCGACGACGAAGGTATTTAGGGCCAAGATGCAAAGGTTGCAAAAGTTTCTGCTGAGCTGTGGTATTTCTCAACGTTATACGCAGCCCTGTGCAACCGGGTTGCCTGTGGGAGTCCAAGGAGGATTGTCACTATCACAGCTGGATAGTGAACTGGGCATGCCCCCAACTGAGCTGTCAAGTTGATGACGTATTTCTTCAGACACAGAGCAGATGCTGTTGTTCACAATCTGCCCGCAGTAAAACACTATTACTCCCCCAGTGATACTGCTCATCCCACAAAAACATCCCCTAGTCAAAGGCAATGTTCTCACGGCCCCGAACAGGACATGATACGTGATATAGTATCACAATTTTGTCAGCTTATATCAGTGATTGTTGACAGGACTGTAAAGTTGTCAACCGGTAGTGGTCCGTGGTATCGTAAAGCTGCAATCCATAACTTGCCACTGTTAACCGGGATTCGAACCCGGTTCTCCTGCACGAGAGATCAAATTTGACCAATTCCACGCTGCCAATAAGGCATGTCCACTTGGTATGGGGAGATATTGTACTTTGAGCTTCAGGCTATACTAGTTATCCACCAGTAGGTGTCCTACCCAGGGACACCATGGTCTAAATTACTCTTTCAAACAGTGAAGATGTAGTTTTATTGTATTAACATATTCTACCATACAGATTGTTTGAAATAATGTTTCAGGGTTAGGGTAGCGGTCCGGGCACCTCGGCTCTAATGTAGCCTGACAGAGCATTGTGGATTCGAGTCCCGATCCCGATGGTCTCCCCCCATCTCTCTGCTGGATGTCTCCCCCCATCTCTCTCTCCCCGTTTTCTGTCCATCTCTACAATAAACTATAAATAAATTAAGAAAAAAGCAGAAAACCCCCTCAAAATATCAAATAAATAAATAATTAAAATATCTAGATTTTCATTAGAATGTGAACATTATGACAGAGCTACGCCTTTGGGCCTTCTCATTTTGTGACCAACCCAGCACTTTTGATATAGTTTTAATTGTACAGTACTGTATGTAGGGAAAAAGCTAAATCACACACACACGTACACGTACACGCGCACCCACACACACACACACACACACACACACACACACACACACACACACACACACACACACACACACACACACACACACACACACACACACACACACACACACACACACACACACACACACACACACACACACACACACACACACACACACACACACACACACACACACACACACACACACACACACGTACGTCCATGGGGACTGTCAGAGTAAACAAACAAGGTTAATTGTTTCTCCAAACTGGCCCAGAGGGAGGCACAGCTGTGGTTGTTTGATTCTATATAATACAGCTGATGGCAGATAGCAGCTTCATAATGTATATCTGGACAGACATTACCCAAGAAGATCCTCTAAAAGTTGAAAAACATACACCTTCATAGCCTATAGCCTACTGAGAGGGCACAGATCATAATATTTGGATTTCAAAAACTCAATTATTTAAATACTTAAACCCATTAAACTTAGTTGACCTTAGAGTCCCCCAGGGCTCCATACTAGGCCCCTTTTTTTCTTTTTCCTTCTACACCAGTGGTTCCCAAACCTTTCCCCCCAAAATCTCGAAAGTGTGCGCGTCCAACCCATCTGACCACTTAACACGGAAGCCGAATGGCTGCCGTGTTAAGTGGTCAGATGTTTATTTTAATCATCAATCAATCGATTGTGTTTCAGCTTTGATCAATGAACTAATGTAGAATACTTTGCTTTCCTAATTATATCACAAAGAAAACAGATTTTTCAAGGTTTGAAAGAAAGAAATACTGTCACTTACGTTTTTTTTAATTAATGTTATAATATCAATACAATCTTAGTGTATTGCCAATTATTTGGGGCCCCACTTGCAATATCCCTGACGGCCCACCAGGGGGCCCGGCCCATAGGTTGGTAATCGCTGTTCTACACTAAATAACTTCACCAGAAATAGCTGCTATGCTATCTAAAGTGGTTAACCCTGGCGTCCCTGTTTTGGGCAGGTCATTATAGGCGAAAATCATGCGTTGCAGATCGATTATTTTTGCCATTTGTCATACCACAAATACCATATAGGGCTTAAGTGGTAAGTCTATCAGGTGAGGTGTATCAGAGATGGTACTGTACTTACATAGATGTTTACAGCACTGGAAACGGAGCACCATGCATATGCGGGAGAGTCTGCAATGAGGATGAGGTTCATGGGCGATGTAATGTTCACGTTGATAGGAAATAAATTGTTTTCTTCTTCCTGCAGGGAACAACACAATAGTTGTTAAAAGATGCTACAGGTATATATATATGATTAGGATCAAAACAGTGTGAAACAACAAGACTTAAGGCTCTGTTCCATTTAGAGCCCTTCAAGTGAGTCAAGAGGCACAATAGCGGCACCATAGATACTAGATAAAATGTAGATACCGCACTGCTGCTGCTGTTCAGTGGAGAAAAGTCACAACATGGCCACCATATTGGTCCAGTCAAGCTGCGCCTCCAAATGCATAGGCTACGTGTACGTCTATTACACAATTGAAATGATTATAACTCAATGACGTTTGTCACAAATATCAGCCATGTAGTTACTGTATGTTATGATACAGGATATTTGGTTGAATGAACAATGTGGGTTTTCATTCCAAAGCATTTTTCTCTGTATCGTAATAGCAATGCTATAAAACAAAACAAAACGTTTCAGTTCCAGCCCAGGTACAATATACAGCCCAAAACTGCACATGACTCAGGCATATTTCTTGCAGTGGAGTTATGGCAAGTTGCCCAGAACAATATGGCAGCGACGTCAATCCGGCGTCTACATATATTATGTCTATAAGCACTCTGTTTGACCTGAATGGAACACAACCTTAATTAATATCATTGGTAACACCTGTTCAGGATGTGACATTAAATGAGACCCCGGATGAAACCCAGTGCTGATCGCTTATATGTGGCCCCCTGTTTTTTGTTGTTTTTGTTTTTTCAAGTCGATTCCCACAGATAGCTTAAAAATAAATCTATGATAAACAAATCCACTAAACAAACATCAGCAATTACCATATCTAATACACATTGGCATATCAACAATTGCTCAGAACTCAACAGCAGCACGTCCTACAGTATGTACAGTAGCTGGAGTATAAACAACATATGTGGCACAGGCACAGGAAGTGTGGCGGTATAGTGTATATTCCCACAGGAACTCTGTCGTGATTAGGAAGAAAAAGAAATCAGGGCTTCGTAAACATTTTTACCGGAGAAAGGGTTACACAGGGGTCACCAGCAGGCATAGAGCGCAGATGGATTATGCAAGCTTATTTACATTTTACAGTTGTTTTTAAAGACGTTCTATATCAAGCATGTAGTTAGAAAAGGGGAAACCTGGTCGATGTGAGACTTGTTGCAGTGTACGAGAAAGGACACACTGTTTCAGTAAGTGTATGTGCTTTTTATCAAAAACGATCAGGCTCTTGCAAACACACACACACACACACACACACACACATGCGTGCGGGCGCACACAGTCACAACACGTGGAGTATATTGTTAGGAATAGGGAAACATGGCCAATGTAAGACTTGTTACAGAGCACAAGAAAGGACACGCTGTTTCTGCAATCAATGGTTACGAGATTACTTTTTTGTGTGTGTGTGTTTGTGCATCTAGTTTTTACACACACACACACACACACACACACACACACACCCCCCCACACACACACACACACATACACACACACACACACACACACACACACACACACACACACACACACACACACACACACACACACACACACACACACGCACACGCTCTGTTAGGTATTTCCCTCACGTGCAAGCTCTCCACCTTAACAAACAAACAAA
>NC_137624.1:27547684-27700184 GCF_963280865.1 Gymnoscopelus braueri
CTGTACACAACCCCCGCCCCTGCACTAGTAGCTGATAATAAAACAAAACACTAGTCTGTGAACTGTCCCCCGTTTGAAGATTTTATTGTCTGACAGGAATTGTAGTGACATCTTCACCAGACCACATTAAAGGTCTGGTGAAATGAAAAATACGTTTCTCACAATTTTAGGGCATATCCATGGTCATCTTATGGATGAATAGATGCCTTTCTTTTTGTGTTTTTTTTGTGTATTTTTATATGAAAAGTCCCCTAAAAAAACCATCTTAATTACTTCCGGTGCACGAGAACGTGCTGCGCGATGACATAGATACACTTTCACGAATATAAATGAATCTTGATTTCGTTCACCTGTGATTTCCATAGCTGCACGTTCCTCCAAACACAGCTGATTTAACTATAGAGCTACATCCAGAAGGTGTATTACTCATTGTAAACTTAAATCAGCACACTAAAATATGTATCTGAAAACATTTTAGGTTAGAAATAAGCAACTTGGTAACAAACATTCTGGACATTGGCCGTCTCTCTCTCCCTTGGCCAGCGTGTGCCTGCAGGCTACAAACAAGAACACTGCGCGCCACATGAGTGAGGTTCTACCGTGCCATAGCCTGAAGGGATGGAACCTTCTGATTGATTGCAAGGCCATTTCAGACTGAAACTTCAAAATAAAATGACCATGGGCTGTGATCACAGATCCCCCGGCTGCGGATCGAGAGTGTGATTGCTGACTTCCAGCTGTGGATCAAGGGTTTCCATGGAATATGGCTGCGGACAATATTATCATACGTAGTTTCCATGGAACGTACCTGTGGACCCCCCACCCCCGGCTACGGATCAAGGGTTTCCATGGAACACAACTGTGGACAGCTACTATGTCATATTGAAACCTTGTATCTTTTCATAAAGTAATGCCCTACTTCGTCGTACCAGAGTGTCGCACACAAGTAGCAAAAAGCTTGTTGATCGGCTATTTCTCTGCTCTATTATGTTAAGTGTCTTGAGACAACTTGTGATTCGGCACTATAATAACATTGAATGGAGTTGAATCTACAAGCTCACGGCTCGTCACATGTTCGGCTAAGGAACACGACCATGTGATGTAGTATAAATTAAAGCTGCAGAACTTATGCTAATGAATAAAATATTATTTTACCCTATCTGTATGGTAGAGTATATGGTCTCCCTCCTCTTCCTTTGAGAAATGTAGACCCTGGTGTCAGGTAGGACACCTACTGGTTGACAAGTAGTACTGCCTGAATCTCACAATATCTTGCCTAGGCAGGTAGGCAAAAAGGGATCATTCTTGAATGGAAAATTCAAGAAGAATTCTTGGCTTACAAATTTTGTCTCGCATAACCAGGACACTCGGGTTCGAATCCCGGGCAGGACATATAGATTGCATGAACACTGCTTTAAGCATTAGCATGCAAAGAATGGGTGTATCAGAATAATATAAGTCCAGTGGATGTCAGATGCAGACACATTTCAACAGAACTCACTGAAGCTTGCGTTTAACAGTCCGTCCTACTACTTCAACCCGTTAAGACCGGGAACGCATACTGTGTCTTTTAGATATTTAGCTATAACCATTATTTTATGCTTTGGGCTGTTCAAAAATAACAGATATGCGCTACGAGCTTGTAGATCTGACATTTTTGAAAAATCTTGAACATTTTGTGAAAATCTTTGAATACATATATTTACATTTTTAACTCAAATCTTTGCTTCTGGAGGTCCCTGGAACAAAATATTTTACAAAGGTTCGCTTTGAAAAACATATAACACACATTTTCACGATGAGCTTGTATATCTGCTATTTTTGAATAGCCAAAGAAATCTAAAAATGACACAGATACTTTCCCGGTCTAAATTAGTTAACTATCTCTTCTCATCATCTACTCTTTATCTCCGTATCAATATATGACGTTGCTCTTTTGGTTGGATCTATGAAACATGAGAGGTAACTGGCCCGTGATGATATTGTGCCCCTCTGCTATTTTTGTTCGAGAGCTTTCATGATACAATTGTTTTTCCTCTTCAGACTTTTTCCTTTTTTTTTCCTGGGGAGCATTTTCTTTTTTTTTCTCCTGCGGTACTTTGCTGATGCACAGCGGTTTCCCGTTATTCTTACGGCTCTCTTCTCTTAACTGGAGTTGTGGCTCCGTTGGTCCGGTCTCGGCCTCGTGCCAAGAACCCGATGACTGCCCCCATTCCGATGTGTGACATCAATGGACCCCGCAGGACGGCTCCTCCCTGTCAATTCTCTCCCTCTCTCTCTCTCTCTCTCTCTGTCTCTCTCTCCCTCCCTTTCTCTCTCCCTCCCTTTCTCTCCCTCTCTTTCTCTCCCTCTCTCTCTCTCTCACACACTCTCTCTACTTCCCTCTCTCCACCTTGTCCCTCTCCCCTCTCTCTCTCTCTGTCTCCCCCTCTTTCTCCCTCTCTCCCTCTCTGACTCCCTCTCCCCCTCTCCCTCCACTGTCAAACTGAGAGAGTTGAGCTGCCATGCGGAGGCTGCCAGGCCAGGCACACTTCCCCCCAGTCTGACCTCTCCCTTCCTAGGAACACGCTTGTCCCACCTCCCTTCAACAGAGGATGTAGTCCATCATTGTTGTTTACCGTGTTCCAATTGATATGAAAAATTGCTTGAGGTGAATCCAGGTCTGAGGTTGGTGGCATGAGGGGACCCTTGGAATAACTTAACAGTCCATTATTCGGTCAGTACGGAGTCTATGCAGGTGAGAGTCAAGTGTCACTGACAGGCATTGTATCGATCTTTCTAACAGAAGGGTTGATTGTGCTTTGTTGCACGCGGATGTGCTCTGTTGCCGGAAATAGACGATCTACAACTCACGACAGCCGGCATGCAACTAAGTATAAATCAGGCAAAAACTGACGTAGCTTCCATGTGGATCTTGGATGTCATGTTGATGATGTTATTGCCACTCCATTGACTTTCAATATCAAAGTAAAAATGTATGTTAAATATTTCAAAGAGTATCAAATATATGTTAAACATATCAGGCCATTTACTTCATTGGCCTAGTGGCCAAACAATTTGGCGCTGATCAGTCCAGCGGTTTGCTAGATAAGCTGCAGACACACACACACACACAGACATAGTACATGCGACGCCGAAATAAGACAGCAAGAGGGAAACGCTCCAATCACATTGAACAGTTTGGCAACAGATGAAGACATCCATCTCAAGACACTCGTATATTTACAGGAAAACTCTGCTCTTAATCTGTCTTATTTTTTTCTTCTTTTGCTCGGTTACAAACAGACGCTGTCAGGCCCAGATAAGGGAGCCATGTAAGAAGTCGTATATGACCTCTTGCTTCTTTGATTTCGCAAAACATTTGCGGTCCCACAGGAGAACATGATATGCTGTGGAATGTCCAATGGCTCACGTTCAGCTCAAACTCCCAACTCCCTTTGTGCACCCAACTACCCCACTCCTCAAACCGTTTTGAATATAAAAAGTAATTGAAAAATCCTGGCAGCAAGATTCCATGCGCCACATTACTTTCCAGGGTTTCGCAAAGACATCTGTCTCTGTTTAGTGGTTCCCACAAACAAAACATTGGACCTCAGTGTGTTGTTCTGATCTTTAGGCCCAAGTTTCTGAATTTCTCCTCTGGGCTCAATAGAGTTTTATCTTATCTTATTCTGCTGCAGTACTCCCTTAGAAACGTATTCAGTGAGCGTACAAATGATATACAATAGCGTATTAAATGAACCCACTGATATATGAGGAGTAATACACAAGAGGGAGATTGCTGTAGCGTGAGATACTGGTACTGGTGTATTGAGGTCGTAGGCATGAGACTGCAAACCCAGTGGCATGAAAATCTGCATATTATGTCGCAATATTATGGTATAACTCAATCTTGAGTGTATTAATACTATTATTAATTAATAATACTAGACTGGTGCCTTTCGGGCACTGGCCTACTTGGGGACCACGCAAGTTGGGAATGATACAAGTCAGGAAGGATGCAAGTTGGGAATGCATGCCCCATGCGGTTTTGCAATACCCGTTGTACCTGTTGTCAGAGTACTTGCTGAACCTGTTGTTAGAGTACCCAGTGCGGTACCTGTTTCCACAGTACTAATAACATTAGATATTACAATCAATGGGTTATTCATAAACTGTAATGAACGATGCAAGTTTGGAACGATGCAACATGGGAATACATGCAACGAATTCCAACTCGGCACAAACCATCCCCAGGTCATCTGTGACGCATACGGCAAGTTTGAATGCAATTGGTCAGAAGGTTCCCGAGTTATGACCGGGCACCTTGCCCAGACAGACACACACACACACACAGGTTTCTGCAATTTATAGATAGATTTATGATTTAAAACAAAACTACCTTGTTACTACAGCTTGCGATGGCCGTTGCTGGCAACAGGTAAGGTAAACAAGTTGTATGTGTTTAAAGAGCTGTTATTGGGAGATATTGACACTCAATGCGAGGTTGGAAAAAGCTGTGGTATAATTAAGCAATAAATCGCGATGGGCCATGACATATTGTCATCATATCACATTTAAGGGTGTTGTTTGGCCCATCACGATGAGGCAGGCCAACAACCCCCTTAGCTGTCATATAATGACAATATACCATGGCTTGGAGTGGGTAACTGCTTTTATAAGTTTACATCCCAGGCTCGCATCCCAATTAAAACAAGGTTTAATAACATTTTCAGTACTAGAGGTTTGGGCCAATATGCGTCCCCTCACACCTACGTCGCACCACATCTGACCGATATGTCTGAGTCATAGTTTCAGGGGATTTGTCAGAGTCCCCTTTGTACACCCGTCTATCCTTGTCCCTTTGATATCCATATGCCTTACGACATATCGGTCGGATCGGCGGTTGTGGACAACCACTTAACCAAACAACTCGGCGGCGGACACCGCACTCCTTCGAGTCCTTGCCGATGTGCACGTGACCATATATGGGCATAGCTGTCGGATTTGTGGCTCAAGACAACCGGAGCTCCATTTATGCCTATATATGGGAATATCAAGTTTGTTTATGGTTATGTCTGAGTCATAGTGACAAACCTATATATGAATGTATCGGATTTTCAAGAAAGTAGTCCCCGACTGCCTGGACAAAAAAGGTGGTAACTACGCAACATTAAAATTTTCATCTTTGTGACCTCTGCCTGTTGTCTTTTGTTGTTTCTGACAATGACAGAGAAATCTCACAAAATGTCATTGAGCCACACCTTTGGTGCTGTTTGAAGATTTAAAACGACACTGTTTTCCAACATTCTGACTTACTACTACTATCATATATCTCAATCAACGTATTGAGTTTTAATCAACACAAACACTCAGGATCATCAAACAACGAATTCAAAAAAATCATTATTTTTTCAAACATACTGGGCCGTTTTCTGGTGGCTATACGATCAGATGTATAAAATCAGCTTTATGTATTCGTTAAATCTCCCTTTAAAAGAAATGAGAGGATTCAACGTAGCATTCCACTTGACTGTTGAAGAAGGAGAGGGCTCCAGGGCCTCCCTGTGCCTTCATTAATTTTATAGAGTTGAAGGATTCGGGCAGCCGTCTTGTGAGATACTGTATCATCCTGTGATGGTGTCTCGACGGGTGCACCTCGCACATCCATGTCGGGGGGAAACCTTGTATGTCCAAAACTGTTAACTTTACAGAAAATGGAAAAAAAGAACCTGTGTTCCAATGGGTCCAATGTAGTTATTTATATAGGGTGCGTTCGAAAATTGCGCACCGGAGCGTACTCGCCTATTAGTTTGTATTGGCCAGTGTGCTCAGTGCTGTATTTCTGAACGCACCCTTAGTCACAAGCTGTTGTTAATACTTTTCACTGGTTCAATATAACAATATTTAGAAAACTCACAGACTCAATCACTTTCACCTAAATGTTTAGCAAAACAAAAGCTTGTGACGCGTTGTGAACTTCTAGATTGGTTATTTTTGCTACTTCTGTATGACACTGTAGTATGAGGATGTAGGACATTAATTTACTAAAACACATACAATTTTGAAATGTGGAGATACAAGGTTTCTGCCTGACATTCATTTACCCCCCCTCCCCCATCACTTATGGGTAATTCATCCCACAACCCCTGGTGAGCACTCTTTAGTTCAGATTAGAGAGACAGCAATGGAATGAGCGAGTGAGCGAGAGAAAGAGAAGAGTGCGCACAAAAGAGGGATGAGTCTAAATGAGTAGATTTATAGGACATTTAGTAATGGTGTCTGAGACAGGTGGATGTAATATGAACAGTGTGGGGTAGAAGAAAAAGAGAGACAAACAGATTGAAAAAGGATACGTAAGAATAAATAGTGAGGAGTTTTATAAAACAAGATATATGAGAATGTAGTATCAACGGTGTCTTAAGTGAGAATAAAGAGGCAAGCAGTGCACACTGATAAAGAAATGACTAATGCTAGCTGACCAGACAATAGAGGACAGTGAAAAATGAAGTCTGGCACGGCAATAACAATATAGATTAAAAGTTTTCTAAGGTACATTTTTCGAGTCATTTTCCTGAATCCCTGATGGTAAAAGTTTTCAAATCGATGCTAAGAAATCGACAATCAGAAACGTGCAGCCTGCCTGATGGTTTTCTCACAGAAATGTAAGTATGAGAAACCCCAGGGCCTCGGGGGATACACCGTCTCTCTGTTATGTCTGGCATGTGTTAGTGGTTAGAAAGCTATCAAGCTGACCAGAAGTGATGTCCCTCGTGTTTACATTACACCACATGGGGAGGCTAGTGTTCTTGCTAGTTCAGCAGTCATCTGGTATCACTCACAAGCATTCTACAGAACAATTCTTGAGAAATGGCAATAGCGCCTACTCCAAGTACTCCATATAGGCTCAAAATATTGGAAACCATGCAGACCATGCATTCATAAATACTCTCTGAGAGCGCTGGAGCGGAGTCAGCGGACCTGGGGTTCTCTCTGGTGATTGGGAAATTCGGTGCGCTCTCTGAGCGTCCGCTGTTTTAGAAATTCACAGCGCTGGCCTCTGGGAGCACTCACAGTGTACACTGTCTGACCACTCCAAGTGAAAAGTCTGGCTGTCTACTTTTCACTTTTCTACTCTGACCATTTGTCTATATTTATATTATAACTGATATCAGAGATTCAGAGCGCTCTATGGCGTCAACGCTGGAGTACATTCTCAGAGCGTATTCACTACACTAGAGGTTCGGGTCACTACGCGGCCCCTCACATCTAGAGTTCGGCCCTCACACCTACGTCGCACCGCCGATCTGACCAATATGCCCATATTATGGAGATCTCTGTATCTGTCAGTCCTTGACCCTTTAATGCCCATACAGTATATGGGCATGCCCCCTTTTGTGCATATATGGAGCTGACTGATTTGTTTGCGCCTGATGCCATGACCACGTTGAGGTTAGACAACACACTCCATATTTGGGCGTAGGTGAATTGTCCTCCCTTAAGCCATATAAGATTTGTGATTGAAATCCCTTTCAAATCTGAGATTGAATGAATAAATAGTGTGTTGGCAAAATGTGCTTAGCACATACAACATCAAAGCTGCAAACCCCCGGGATTCCCTGTTTCCCTGCGAGAGCGCTGACATTTCTACTGCTGAGCTAAGACAGTAAAAGTCTATTTGGGCAGAGGATATATTGCACTTTGAGCTTCATCAGCAATACCTCTTGTCAACCAGTAGTGGTCCTATTCATTTCTCAATAGAATAACAGGTAGACCAACTACAACAGTTGTGTTATTTAAGTAGATCGGAGAGGCTTATTGCCGGTATAAGCCGAGAACGCGGGACTCTATCCCTGTTACAATGCACTAGACCCCTGGGAGATGGATTGCTGAGGTGGAGCGCCACACCTACCATCAGCTCCCCCTCCCACGGACCAAGCCGTGCTGCTCATACACTAAGTTCGGCGGTGCCCGGGGTCGAACCCATGACCTTGTGGCCCAAAGGCGGGAGCACTACCGACTGAGCTACCCAGACACTGTTTTGTTAACCAAAAAAAAGTTATGAATTGCTGCTTTAACCACTTAAACCCTATACTTAATTTACCGGATTCCCAAGGGCTCTATACTCGGCCCTCTGCTGTTTTCACTCTACACTAAATATCGTCGGCTTGAACAGCCGATCTACAATTTTTGCAGAACGCTAGCACCAGAATAGGGATGCTATTGTTCAAGTGTCTAAGAATCAATGTTAACATTAGCTGCTTACCCTGAATTGGAGGTTAAGGATGTGGACCTCTGCCTTGTCCTCTCTGAGGAAGCTTGTCCAACAGCCAGTGGACATGTCCTTCACCTCGACCCAAGAAGGGTTGGTGGAATCCTTCCCCGGTACGCATGTCTGGATGGAGGCTGAGGAAGAGACGGGTGCAAACAGTTAACCACATGAACCCTAGTGTCCCTATTCTGGGCATGTCATGATCAGTGTTGCCAGATTCTGCGAGATAAATAAGCAACCAGGTCTTGTATGGGGGTCCCTGGCAACAAATATTTTCACATGAGAATACGCAGACAATTACATATTAATTTGGGGGTCGTGAAAATGTTTGAGAACCACTGGTTTAAACAATATTAGGAACCAAGCCCAAATAAGCAACTACACTTTAGAAACAAGCCCCAAAAAACGTAACCAGCTAACTACCAATATTTACAAGTCCCCTCCAGAAAAACAAGCTCAAAGTCGCTTATAATAAGCAGACATGGCAACACTGGTCATAAAAGAGGCAGGCGACTCGATAGCAGAGTATTTAGGCTGTGTACCACAAGAGCTCTTACACCTGACAGTCACTACAGTCTGTCCGCTATATACAGTATCTATCAAATAAAGGCTCAGAAAAGCCCCAAAATTTACTTAATAACAATAGCCAAACATTCTGCGAAAATAGCAGATCTACAAGTTTTAAGGTTGTAGATCGGCTATTTTTGACAAAGAGATGTGGTGTAGAGGGAAAAAAAGGGGGGACCCCACTCAACTAAGTGGTTTAAGTGATTAAGAAGAGGAGACCACCACTATGTGACGCTTACACATCTGTGAATGTAAATCCAGGAAATTTAATTTAAAAAAAAAAAATTGCATCCTAAAAAAATAGGAATTAGGATGCAGTAAACCTTCAAAATGTGTTTGTATGTATTAATATTCCTAAGATGTCTATCAAGTAAATTCAAATGGGACTGAATGCAACGATGTGATCTGAGAGTGCTAGTAAACAAATCTATTAAGGGCCAATGAATTATTCATTATTCATCATGATTCTCCTGCGTACCATTTATTTGTAAGCCTAAATGTTATTGCTAATGAAAATATGTTGTGTATCGTTGACGTAGGGCGGAAACCTTGTATGTCCAACACCGTTACTTTTCAGAAAATGGAAAAAAGAACTTAAGAAAGAAAGTATGTTAATACAATATAACTTATACAATTGGAAGGGTTGTATTTTGTCTCCCTGCTCTCTTCTGTCTCTCCTGCTCGCTTCCATTGAGATATTTAGATCGTGTCAAAGGTCATGTCTCACTGAACGGATCTGACAAGAATTGTGAGCTGATGGTCAAGATTCAATTTATCCCCTGAGCAAGCAGGCAGGCTCTATTTAGCTCAATGGTAAAAATAAATAAAAAATCAGCCGGGGTAGAAGAGGAAAGTAACATAGTGCAGCTTTAACCATTTTCACTTAAAAAAATGTTTTTGTATAGGGAATTAATTTACGAATAAAACATAAAAAGTTTAAATATGAAGATAAGAGGTTTCTGCCCGACAGCAACGATATGTATTAGAACCACATAATATTTACATGCTTTGATTCATTATGTGAGCTATACTAGAACTGTCAAATTTTCCCAAATATTATCAAAGAGTCTATTGAATCACAGTCCAAAATACGGACCTTACTGTTTCACCCATGTCCCCTTTCTTCTGCCTGCTCTTTTATAACTGTCACAGCACAATCCATTAGTACACTAGGTAAATGAACATTAAGGATTTTACAGTGTAGGGTGGAGTAATGCAATTCTGAAATGTGTGCCATTCTAAATAATGCATTGATGCTAATTAATTAATAAAATGAGTAACAGTTTAAACACTTAAGCCCAATTGAATGTTTTGGCTATTTAAAAATCGCTGATCTACAAGCACACAAAGTGTTGCAATGTGACGTGTTTGGAGCTTAGATCAGCTCTTTCAAAAAAAAAAAATCTTCTCTTATGGGGGTCCCTGGCACAAAGCCTTTTCAAATGGGGGTCCGCAGCCAAATACATATCACTTTGAGGGTCCTTGACAAGAAAATGTGTGATAATAACTGCATTTACCTCCTGAAAAGTGAGCAACAGTATAGTCAAAGTGTGCAGTTTAACTGAGCTCTGGAGGCAATCAGTGGTCAGTTCATTAGCAGAGCCACGTGCATGGTCTATGTGCATCCTTGCGTCCATCACTCTCAGCACTTGGTGGTGGAGGGGGTTGGCAACGGGGGGATACACTCAGATCAATCAACGTTATTACTCTCTGCGCCTCAGAAGGTTGTAGCTGTACGACCTCTCTCAAGAGAGACAACAAAGCAGATTAATTACTCACTGTGAATAATATCATTGACTTATGCATAACTGGTAATAAATACTGTGGGACATTTTGATTCACCAGACCTTGAATAACAAGCCAGTCTCAAAAGTACAGTATGTGCTGAATCTAAGTCAAACTCCAAGAGCAATTGTAATGTAGTTTCCTACTTTCATACCATTATTTTATTGCTATTGTTTTGCTATTTTCGTGTGGTGTAACTATGACAAGGAGTCAACACTCCAAGAATTTTACTCTCCTTATACTTTCTCAGTTCTGTGAGAATTCTTAATTCTCACTGAACACGTTACTTAGTTTGACTCAAGTCCAAGTCCTGATGTGTGCACGTATTGATATAATTGGCACGTGTGTGTGTTGTTAAGAATGTTGGTAAGTAGTGGAGTATGTGTCAGCTGGACAGGCATTGTGTCAAAATCATCACAAAACTCCATTAAAATAGTTTATTTGCTTTATCTGTTCCTTTTCTCTCTCCCCAGGGGGCATATCCTGCCTTGTTGGTGGTCGATAAATCCTCTCCACCAATAAACTCCCTCCTTCCTCAGGAAGTGCAGGGTCAGGTGTCATTTCCTACCCAATCAGTGGACTGGGCTCCGACCCACGCCCCGCCCTGCCCGATGAGAGATGGGAGGGTCTGATTTGGGCTTTATCAGAGCCTCGCGGCGTCACTGGGTGGCAGACATCATGGGCTGAGGCAGTCTCTGATCTGGACTGGCTATGCAGAGGAGATGACCAAGCTGTAATGCCTGCTAATCTCAGACTGTCTGTCTCCTGACTAGGGGAGATTGGGCTCCGATAGGATCACAGTCAGGACAGGAACTACTCTACGCTGCACCCAGCCAGCCTCCAGACGGCCATATCCAGCCTGTATACAATACACACACACAGTCGGTATAGGGAAGTTGATTTTATCGAGCAACTACAGCCCCCAGTTAAGGAAACATTAATGAAGTTGGTCGGCGACTGAGTAATCTATAAATAGTTAAAAGGGTGTAAGTGATATTTTTTGCTAAAATAAGTGTTATATAGCTCTGTATTCTGATGGCAATCATAGCTATAGAGTGTTTGTTCAGTTACAGGGGTCTCCCCGCCTCTCTAGCTCTTTAGTAAACAGAAAATACATTTTCAGGTTGGGAGACCAATTTTTTTATCCAATCATGAGAGAGCTCATACAAGATACAAGATAGAACAAGCGAAATTGGAAGTGATGAAAAAAAGAGCACACACAATTGTAACTGGGACACAAATAAATAATCTTTGTGTGGTTCTCTCATAATAAAATTGCTCTCCCCGACAAAATATACATTTTCTGTTTCTAAAGAGCTGGGGTGTTTGGGAGACCACGGTTGCTGAACAAAGACTATACTGTGTCAATGATTACTCGGAATAGAGCTTTAACATTTTACCAGACAAAAAAAGAAATGTAACAAAAACAAACCACTTACACCCCCTTTAACATAAAACAATCTAGTTTTATAATTATGAAAAGAACGCATACAGTATAAGATAGCAGGTGTTTAGCAACAGGTTTCGAACGCCTGAGTAAATATAATACTGGAATGGAAGCAGTGTTTATAGCAAGTGCTGCATACATGAAACGACAAAACACTGACCCACTGTTTCCTTCTGTGAATAAAGGGGGGAGAAGAGTGGGACAACAGGAAATCACAAAGTTTACAAGGACAACAGGAAATACCATATTTAGATGGGGACACTTAATGGTGATGGAAAACCTTGGTTGAAGCAGTTCCATCACAAGCAATTGAAGAAGGGATAGACTGAGAGAGACTGAGTGGTAAAATGAGATAGAGATTGAAGCAGATACAATGGGACAGAGGAGAGCAAAGAGGGTACAGACTGTAATGTTCTCTTGTTCTTGAGCAGGTTTTTAATGCAGTGAATCTCAACCGTTTTAAAGGACTCCCAGTTTGATATGCATTAGGGGTGCAAATGGAACCAAAAGAAACCGTAAGGTTATCCATAAGGTTACATTTAGTTCCTACTACAGTAGCTAACTATCAATCATTTTGCTGGTGACTCCCCCTGGAACCCTGTCGAGGACCCCCTGTGGGTCCCAGATCCCACGCTGAGTGAGAACCACTGCAGTAATGGACGGTGGCTTTCCCCTTGCCGATCGAGATGGAAAGACACACTCCTGTCTCTCTCATCCCTCTCTCCCTTCGCCTGCCCTGAAGGTCAAGGCCAGCTTCCTGTTATTCTGGCCATGTGTGTTCATGTCTATCGCTCCACATCCACATCCATAAAGAAATAGTGGATTCTCATCCCCCCCTGTGACGGAGTCAACAGCCCATGACTGCAGCCCGCTGGGGGGACTTGAAGTAACTCACAATGAATATGTGCGTGCGTGCGTGCGATAGAGAGAGAGAGAGGGAGGGAGGGAGAGAGGGAGAGAGAAAGAGACAAGAGACAGAGACAGAGACAGAGACTAGAAAGAGACATACACGCTGAGGAAGGCTTGACGCCAAAACGCCTCCGTGTATATGCTGTCCGTGCATCTATGAATTAAAAGTACCAGAAGGACTTCAGAGTGCTGGCTATTACTTTCTCACTAGAAAGAGGAACAGAGCAAGAAATCACGTGACACAGTAATGTCCTTATCGTTAATTTATCCATTTGTAACTCTGAGTGTGTAGAAATGTAACCAAATGGGCCCATTTGGACGCTTGTGGGTCCATTTGCTCACATTTGTTATACACTCA
This sequence comes from Gymnoscopelus braueri, assembly GCF_963280865.1. Classification (NCBI taxonomy): domain Eukaryota; kingdom Metazoa; phylum Chordata; class Actinopteri; order Myctophiformes; family Myctophidae; genus Gymnoscopelus; species Gymnoscopelus braueri. The sequence continues at coordinate 27,561,002 of NC_137624.1, forward strand.
GAGTTGAATTAAACCTCAATCCATACGTTTCATGTCCTACCCGGGATTTGAACCTCGGTCTCCTGCACGGGAGACCAAACATTTACCGCTTTTCAAGAGAGAATCCCCCGCTTGGGCAGGGGAAATATTGCAGTTGTGAGCTTCAGGCAGCACTACTTGTCAAACAGTTAGGTGTTCTACCGGACACCAGGGTCTAAATGTCTTAATGGAAGAGTGAGGAGACCACCTCTATCCACTGCAGATGTGCTCGTTACATTGTATTAACATACTCTACCATACACATTGCTAAATAACAAATATTCACTGAAATAAGTTCCGGATTGCAGCTTTAACACTCGAGGCATTTGCTGTGTACTGTGTATGTGTCCCTCATCCTATTTATCAGTCACCATAAGCCATGTTCATTCTAGCCTCCTGACCCCGGAAATGCCAATGGCCCCACTAAGTGGTTTGGTGGTAAATGGGGTATAGAAGCGCCGGTCCTTCCATTCCCTCTTCTTCTTTTTATTTTTATCAGTCCCCCCCCGTTTCCTGTTCCATGACAAGAAATGTTTAGGGCTGGCTGGGAATTCCATTTAGATCTTACAGTAGCTATGAGGGGGCTAAACGTGAACGGAATCCATTAAGGGCAGATGATAAAAACGATGACAAGTGTGATACATCATATGCAACCCTGTAATTATCCAGTGTTTTACAATTGTCTGCACAGTAATATCTAGAGCATTGATTTGATTTAAGATCCTTACACACAGAGCGTGATTCATTCGCCCAAAGTCATATATATATTTTTTAAATGTTGTTTGTGTCATATCCACATAGAAAGCAAATATTACGTGGGGAGTGAGCGGCAGAAATTTTATTCGGACCAAGGTCAATTCTTTCACCACGCATAAAGGCATCAACCTGCATGAATGAGGCATCAACAATATGAATAGTTTTGATGCAAAGCATTCGCTGGCAATTTTTGTGTCTTTTATGTGTCGTTGCGTGTGAAAAGACCTTGAGAGCATAAAAATTGACCGCAAAAAGTGGTGTAAACTCCTGGTTTATCCATTGAGCGTGCGCGTGTGTGTGCGTGTGGAAAGTGCTGAAGCAAGGCATTTGTCTCATTCTGACGCTCTGTATGAGTGAGAGCAAAAACATATAGCCTGGATAGGGGGAGGAAGTCACCACTGGGGATAGATAAATGTGATTTTCATGAGAGGCTTGCCGGTCGGCACTTTAATATATACAAAGTCCCTTCCAGAGAGACACATGAATCCAAAGTTTATCTGTGTGCCACTGCCTGCCTTTGTGTTATATGGTTGGAGCAAAACAGCAGCACGGTTGATCAACTGATCATGTGTATATCTACTGTAAGTGCAATACTTTTATGATGCAGCGAAAGCCTGATTCATACTGCATCGTACGACAGTGTCACACTCCGTGTTTGGGGTTGTAGATCTGCTATTTTCGGCATGTGGCGCGGAGACACCGCTGTGAGACAGAACATAAATTAAGCATGGCTTGTCTAATCCAAAGTTATACATAAAAAGACATCAACACAAAAGTATACGATAGCCCTTAAGTCATGATGTGCCTTGGTGGCTCAGGCAGTAAAAACGTAGGCCATTCAACATCATCCTCAGGGGAGACGTGTTGCATGTCATCCCCGCCTCTCTGCCCTTCACCATTTCCTGTCTCTCTCCTCCACAGTCTTATCTTATTCAATTAAATCTTTTTAAAATAAAAGTCATAACCCCTGTATGCTATTGTGGCTATTTCCGGTCTGAAACTGACTAACAGATAAAGTAGAAACTCTTACTGTAAAAGGATGACTCATTTCCTATGCATGTGACCAGATTATCGCTTCTTCTTTCGGATATGACTATTAATACTAAAACAATATGAGCTGGTTGCAGAGAGAATGACACATAGTTGGACCTGCCGAAAACCACCAATTCCATGGAAGCATAGGTTGTTTGTTTTTAAAAACCCGGGTGTCCATGGGTGTCCCACCCTCAACCTATCCGATTGTGTCACCTCATCCTTGACCCACAAAGCACTCATAATCAGGGTACAGTCACACATACTGTATGCGTCAGAAGGGGAGTAGCCAACACATGCCAAGGCATTGAACACGTCAATTAACCCATGTCGTCCTGCTGATTGTGGGCAATGCTTGTTTTCTGGTGTGTGGTTTTGTTTGACTAACGTTGGAGTAGTTGGCTCTCTGATTGAGAACTACATGCAAAATGCTTGCCAAGTGGGGTCAACGACACACTTCTCTCCTATTCCTATCACCAATGTTGAACTCCACGCACCGCAACAGCATGTTCCACCCCGTTCGCTCCCACAGAATGGCAGTGAAAGGGACGCAGACGTGTGACCGCGCCCTCGTAGGTTGAGTGATGGTTGCTTTAAGCAGTCACACCAGGCCTGACTGAGTCAAACTAATTGGACTCAGAGCTAGGTGTGACAACAGATGCACACAGGATAAATCAGCCACCCTCACACACATTTAGAGCGAGAGACAGAGCTTCTGTCATGACAAGTTTGCGTTAATCTGCCATCACCCATCCTACACGTTACCAAGACTACGGATGCACTCTATCCACATTGCTCTGGCTGCTGCCCACAGCCATACGAGAATTAAATAAGTAACCTCCTCTTTACAGTTACAAATATCCTAGTCTGAGGAGTGTGGTGTCTGTCAATCCATGGCTCTATCTGTGACCCCTAAATTAACTCTTACCCTGCCAGAGTTTTTTCAGAACAGTCTGTAGCCTCTGCCAGGGTTTTGACCGATTTTGGTACCTTTTCGCATAGCCACAAAATATTTTTCTCAAGTATGATTGATCCCCAGAAAATTTCTAATCACAGATGAGATTCAGGTGTGGTTTCACAAATGTCAACGAGGTCAATTTGACCTTGTTGTCATGTGTTGTTTGATGTTTGAAAATAGCTCAAAACCAGTGGTTTCAAACCAAAAAACATTGTGAATTGTTTGTCCGTTTCAATTTTAACATTGAAGTGGATGGAGCAGCAAATCTTTGGAAATTGTTATCTCCTTATTCGTTTGGAATATCGAAAAGGTGTCAATACTAAATAATTAGAGAATCTTTTTTTTTTCCAGGACGTTTTTAAACGTCTTTGGCAGGCAACAGCTAATTTCTCAAAGACGTTTATAAACGTCTTTGGCAGTTAAGTGTTCCTGTAAATAATGTATTTGTGTTTAATGAATCAATCAATAAATCAATCTTTCTGTCTTGCAGATCAAATAATCAAAGCAAAAATAGTAATATTAGTTTACAAATGATTCACTCAACATTAAATGTTGAGTGAATCATTTGTAAACCAATATTATTATTTTTATTAACTTTTTATTTTTCTATTAATAAAATTTTTATTCAGAACAAAGGACATGTTGTGCAGGTACCACCACACTCCACATTTGACCCAATTTGAATATTTTATTTCTTTGGGGATTGTCTGACTACAACAAAATATTTATTATTAATAGAACTTTCTAGAATAAATATCCAAAACACCCCCGCACTGTAAATGCAGACATGGTCCCTTCCCTATACGCTATGACCTGCACTGTGCTATGGCACTTTCTGTACGCAACCATGTCACTCAACAAAAGTAACTTATTTTCAAATGAAAACAGTGTTGATTGTGTCTTTTTTTTCCATTTTTTGTCCTGGTAGCGGCAGAGCTTTACAGATGGCTAGATAGGTCAGTCTGTCCATCTGTCTGTTTGTCACTACTTTGGTCCCAAACCACATTATCAGGATCTCATAAACTATTCACTGGATTGACATGATGTTTTCTGTACACCTTCATGGACCCCAGAGGATTTTGGTGACCCTGTGGCCCGCCACCATTATGCCAAAGTTTCCACTTTCACACAAGTTATCTCAAAATCTAAAAGGGCACATTGCCGTGAAACTTGCCGAGTGCATTCATGCTCACTGTAAGATGAACCCTAGCTCTCTGATTGACCCCTTGACCTTTACCAATCTAATAGGCAGATTCCAGGATGAACCCCAACTAACCTTTCCTCTACTGCCTCCCATCTTTCAATCAGAGATGGGACGATGATCGTCATTATCGTTTATCGTGATAAAAAAAAAACTCAGCTCACAATAATCGTATCGCAGAGATTTTAATTTATCGTGAAATTGTCTCCTGTCATACACTGGGATGAATTAGCTTTTGTTGAACTGCAAATTCAGTACCACTTAAACCCTCTATACTTGACAAAACGGACCTGTAAAGAGCGCATTTGCTACACGCATTTGGTACGCACCAAAAATAGCAGATCTACAAGCTCACAAAGCGGTGTTGTGAACGTGTTGTGAGCTTGTAGATCGGCTATTTTTGGCGAACATTCCCCCAAAATAGGGATACTGGGGTTTCAAGTGGTTAACAAAAGTGGCATTTTAAGGTTTTAGCATAATTGGATTATCGCGATAATATCGTTAATCGCAAAAAAAAATTGCCACAATAATCGTGACATGTAATTTTCATATCGTTCCAATATCAAGTTGGATGTGCGGAGCAGCATGGACTCGAGGGGGTGCTAGACTGGGGCTTTTAAAACTATAGTCTTGTTTTTTCCTAATTCCCTGCACAGTGCTACTACAGGGAACATAGTGGCCCTTCCCCTGTAGCATCCTGGCCATTAAACAACCCCATAAACTCTTCTCTCCCCCATGCTCCCTAATGGTGGACTGACCGTCTAATGACCTCCCCACCTCAGTCACAACAACAAATTACTTAACTGTTTCCTGTCATTACCCGATAACGCTCTCTTCAACAAGACAGGGGTCTAATAACGGCATGACTTCATGTGGCCAGTATGTGACGTCAGTCACCTATGATGTCAGTACTATGACATCAGTATGTCAACTCCATATTTGGGGCAAAGTTACATCCCAATTCAACTGACTTCCATTTTTTTAATTAAAGTCAAGTATTTCAAAGCTTAATTAAACAAATGGGAAAAGAACGTCATTGGCCGACCGGTCCAGTGGTTTAGACTAGACCCAGACGCAGTGATACACACACACAGACCCATTTCTAGACAGCTTGCCTCCTACAGACCCACACCGTAAAAAGACAATAATAATGATATTTACATATATTTACATCCCATTGTCTTGTCTTACAAATAAATAAATAAAGCTCTGTCTTTACCAAGTACCATCCATTATAATTCTAGACATAGGAATCATCGTTAAGTCTATTGTAAAGGAGCTGTGGGGCTGATCTTTGAACGTATGACTAATTGTTTGTTTGGACTGTTGATGTGCAGGGAATTCAGGCTTTTTGCCCTGTAGCACTCATTATCATTGGCTCCGAACAAAAGCATCAGCATGCGCTAAAAGTCTCCAGCGACTATATAGATTGAACCCCAGTGACACGAAGCCTCTATATAACACTGAACGCTTCTCAACAGCCAGGGGAAACCCTGGCAAAACAGAGGGCCGCGTCAAGTCTAACCGTCTCCCATGGCCCCTCAGGGCAAAATAAACTGTTAGTGTCCAGGGTTGAGGGGGTGGTGATGGTCTTTGCAAGAGCTGGTTGGAGGGGAGATCAATGGGAGGGAACAACAGAGAAATGGCGCTTCAAGGCTTGCTCAAGCCTCCATAGACAGAGACAGACGCACACATAACCACCCTACACACACACACACAGACACGCACACACGCACGCACACAGACACACACACCTATTGTCCCGGCGTTTCCGCAGCTGCAGACTGAGGCCTGACCATCCACAGGAAGGTAAACAAGCTCTTATCAGTTCTCTGCAGGGGCTGACAGTGTCCCCTGGCCTCTCACCCCGTGCATACTGCATACTATTACATATTACATACTGCATACTACATTCTACCTACTGCATACTACATACATAATGTATACCACTGTATAGGCTACATACATACTGTACTACATTCTACCCACTGCACACGGTACATACTGTATACTACTGTACTGTACAACATTCTACATACTGCATACTACATAGTGCAAAACTACATACTAACTGCATACTACAGTACCACATACTACATAGACTCCCCTGGCATAGTGTACATAGTGGCCCCTGGCCTCTCACCCCCTGCATCCTATGTACTACAAACTGCATACTACATACAGCATATTACACAATGGATGTAGATCCGCAGTTTTTTTGGTGCGCGACATATTCCATTACATACTCCTGTCTGGTCCCTAGGTTGGGAGTTATGTGCATGCTTGTGTGTGTGCGTGTGCGTGTGCGTGTGCGTGCGTGTGTGTGTGTGTGTGTGTGCAGTGCAGTGCACGCGTGTGTCCTTGCATGCATGCACGTGTTGACTGGGAGCTCCAGCGCTTGCCAAAAGAGGCGGTGATGATGCGATAGCTGGTCTGGAGACAGCTTGTCTTCACACTAGCTCTGTTTACACCTCTGGGAACCATTCGTCAGACATCTCATCATGTCGTCGTGGAAGTTCACGGAACAACAGACGCAACGGCGCGCGAAGTGGCCAATGGCTCACTTACTCACCCATTCACCCAGTCACTGCATGTCCTGTCTGCTGCCTGCTAGACACCGTTGGACACCATATTCTCGCATACAGACAAACACGCTTTTGGGCGGTTGATGTCCTGCTTAGCAGCGGTCACCCGGGTGTCATCCAGAACATAGTTTACCACCATCCATAACCTTTCAGTTAACCACTGTTAACCTCGGATGTCTCTATTTTGGGCATGCCCATTGTAGGCTACATTTTTCAAATACTTTAAAATATATACTTTATATATATATTTTTTTATAAATATATATATTTTTAAATGTAAGTACATTTTCTCAACATTTCCAAAGATTGCTAAAATAGCCGATCTACCAGCTCACAATGCATCGCAGTGTAAGACATTAGCCTATGAGCTTGTAGATCAGCTATTTTCACTATTCTTTGTATGACAAAGTATATAGGACTTACGTGGTTACGTTTTGAAAAGGGTGTGACAAATGCATATTATAATTTAGTGGTAAGACACTTCATATTTTCTGATACAGACAAACGTGTCATGTTGTTTGTGGTTCTACTTAGTGGCAAACATCGTCTGCTGTCCACAACTTAGTTAAGTTTTGAAAAGGGAATGACAAATACACCATAATTTAGTGTTGATGAACACAGACACATGCTCCTATCTGTTATGTTCAAGACAACACCAGTTAGGGGGACACAGTATGTCTTCTATTCACTAACGTAGTAGACTCTTCACTCAAACTGACAAGGTGTTCGATAAACACTTTATTAGTCTTGTGTCTTCAGGTTGCTGCACCAATGCAGAGAAATTAATTCATGGCAAAATGATGAGACATTGTGAAAGAGATCTTGTGAGACTCTATTAATCATCTCAGTGTTAATTAGCTTCGCTGCTTTTGGAAGTAAAGACTAATTTAGTGAATGTTATGCTAACTACCCTCCACCGAGGCAGATGGAGGCGTCAGAGATGCATTGCACACTGGTTGCTCCCAATCATTCAAGATTGATGTAGCTTTGCACAGCATATGCTCCTCATAGAACCAACAGAGATTACCCCGTTTTTCTCCGCTGATTTTGCCTGAAAATATTAATGACCTGCAACATGGGGGAGGCATAGCAATGAGGCGCTTTGATTTATTATTTTTTTTACTCCATTTGGAGAAGTTAGGAAAGCGAAAGTTCTGTATAGTCAGATGAAAGGTAGAGAGATTTGTGTGCCTCTCAGCGGTGTAGGATTTAGACTAATGGAAATCTACTGACTGGCAACAGTTGCTCAACAAGTGTGGCGTTATTCCCTCCTGAGTCTCTGCAAAGATGATAAAGTACTCTGAGCTTTGCTTTGGGATGTAGTCATTCGCTTTTGTTACAGTCATATTACTAAATTACAAATACAAAACTCGTTTTGGCACGGTGGCGCAGTCGGTAGCGCTGTCGCCTCACAGCTAGAAGGTCCTGGGTTCGATTCCCGCCGGGGACGCTGTGGGCGCTAGGGGCGTGTCTTCTCCTCCGCGTCATCAGCGCCCATACCCTAGGTGGGGTTGGCGAAAGGGCCTACTCTGTGTGGAGTTTGCATGTTCTCCCCGTGTCTCCTAGGGTAGTTAATACCCTCACAAAAACATGTAGTAATCCTGGTCGCTATACCTCCTCCCCCATGACAGCCGGGGCGCCTGATGTAGGGGAAGGGAACTGGTTGGAATAACGTGTTCCTTCCACGCGCTACGTCCAACCAGGGAAACTCCCCCCTGTCGGGTGAAAAGAAGGTCAGTTGGCTCTCATGCCTGAAGGAAGCATGAGCTCGGCCCTGGCCTCCCTACTGTAGGGGACTGGTGTAGTGCTGGTGTAGGGCTGGTGTAGCGCCCAGGATCACTTAGGAAATTGGCACCGGGTGAAAAAAAAATGGGTTACAAAAATCGCGGGATAAAAAATTTTAAGTAAAAAAAAAAACAAATACAAAACTCTCAGGCACTCGAAGGCCCTTTCTTTGAGTCCCATTTTACTTCTCAATGTATGTAATACTACCAGTAAATGGAATTACAGTAAATAACAGCATAAAGGTATTGTGTTACATCAAGCGTAGAGGCACTGTGCGTACGTGTTTTGTCATCAGCGAAATACACGCATACGTGCGCGCACGCACACGCACACGCACACGCACACGCACACGCACACTAACACACACACACACACACACGTATAAACACACACACGTATATAAACAGACAGACATAAATCAGTGGGAGATTTCAGCTCTCCACCCCATGAATATGGATTGATCAATGTGACAGATGAATCAACAGGAAAGTCTAGCATTACCCACCCAGTCCTCGAACCAAGAGGGATCTGCTGTTCTAGCATTGACCAGTGTGTACAGTACATAACAAATGACTATGTCAAGTGCTATGAGCTGTCCCATGCTTCATTTATAATCTGTCATACAATGGTGTCCCTCTCCGAAAATAGCATGTCGGTAATACAATAGTTCAAGGGTCAAACTTAGCGTGTTTGCATGAATTGTATTAAATGTGTTTTATTTTAATTGCATTTTTGGTGTTTGTTGAGAATCCAAATGCAAATGATATCAGGGTTGTGTAAGGTTTTTTGTCTGCAGGCTAGCTACTGGCAACGTCTCTTCCAGTAACTTTGATAAAGCAGCAAATCCGCAGTATACCGCATACTGAATAATCTACTCGATGTTGCGCTGGCTATGCCAGTCAGAAAATGTATCCTCTCTAGGCCTAGGTAAAAGTTACAAAATAAGTTTTAAAACCTTTTCCTGGCTGAGATTTCTCGTCAAAGACAAAAGTCACCCCAGTTCGTTCAATTGCTTTCCAGTGGAATCCCTTTACTGTTTATTATTATTATTACTATAATATAGTACATATTATGTGCGTGAAATAGACACATATTTATATTTCCATGGTGCATGTTAGTGCAGGCCTGTGGGTTTGACCACGAGCGGTCGGGCCCAGAGATAAGAGACACATAATGCCTGGCCTTATCTGGGTAGACGGCGGGCATGCTGGCATGGGCACAAATGGTCGCCAGGCTGACGAGGTGTTTATCTCACCCGCTGCTAATGAGCCGTTCAGCGCTCACGCCACTGCAGACTGACCTGGCCCAGATGGGACGCGGTCTCACAGTCACCCAGAGAAGATGCACTGCCTATTAGCCACTTAAACCCCATCGTTAGTAGACCATATTCCCATGGGCTACACTACACAAAATGTCTTTGCTGAAAATAGCCGATCTACAAGCTCACAACGCTATGTGAGCTTGTAGATCGGCTATTTTCAGCGGATGCCCCCACCCCCCGAGAATAGGGACGCTAGAGTTCGAGTGGTTAGAGAGACCGCCCTAAGGCAGGACGTCTGTATGAATTAGATGCTAAATTGGACGTACTAAATTGTTATTTGGGATGTTCATTGTTATTCTTTGGTTGCCACTGAGACGACAACCGACGCAGAAGTGTCTTTGTTTGACCTTTGGAGAGAACCGTGAGCCCCATTTGCAACTCAAGTGCAAAGTCAGAGAAAACTTGCTTGGGGCAAGAGCATCTCTTTAGAGATGAACAATGATTACGTGCATGCAAAGCAAAAACAAGGCGGTTATAGTTATGAAATATTAAACAGTGCTGAAATGAAATGGGGTTTTCAGGATGAAAATGATCCTACAGAGCTATTAACACGGGGGAATGCATCGCCCCTTTATTATGGCGTGAGCTAAAATGTGTTTTGCATGTTTTTGAAATATGTTTTAGTACATGAGGAGATTGCTTTGTTAACAACCTATATCACGGGCAACATAACTCAAGAGCTGAAAACAATCCTACACGAACAACACACCACTCCACTGTCCTGGTTTTCAACAGAGATTAACTACCGCACGTCCACATCATTCATAAAACTCAAAATGAGAACATTAAACCCATTATTTAAAACTAATCATGTGTTGCCAAGTCTAGTGCTACGGTAGCTTTCTGGAAAACAAAGGAGGAAAAGGCATAGGAATGAAACACACGACTGTGTGAGGCGCCTCCACAATGTTCTCTGCATTCAAACAGAGGAAAAGCAAGGCATTCAGAAATGGATTGTTATTTGGGAGGGGCATCACAGGGAGAGATAGAAATCGGTCTGAGGGAGCGACACAAGGACGCGTCTCCCTGCCACCCAGTCTGACTGCAGGCTGAGCCGAATCACTGCAGTGCTGGAGAGAGGAAGTGCAATATTTAGACTCAGTGTCATGTTTAATGGTGGCGATTGCTTGTTGTTCCCTATTGAGAAAACCTCATGTCATCCATTTTCCTCTCTTGCACCCTCATTTTCTCCTATCTCAAGTTTGCAGGTGTAGGAGTAGATGAAATTATTTTCCCTACAATCTCCCAATGTTCTGAAGTTACAAAATATAGGCATTAAGAATAGCGAAGCAATAAAGGAAGAGAGTTAGACAATAGGACAACAGTATCAAATATATATAAGGTTCATGCAACAAAAAAACAAGAGGCAGAATAGCAATGTCTCTTGAGAAAATACTTAGCAGCAGGTATATTCATAGCAGCAGATATAACAGTCTCTTGTGCAAATAAGAGCGGGGCGGCAGTGGCTCAAGATGTAGTGCTTGGGAATCTGAAGGTTCCCGGTTCAATCCCGGGATCCCACTGGGTTAGTGTCCAAGTGACCTTGAGCAAGACACTGCAACCCCCAACTGCTGAGCAGCCCTCTGTTGGGTGAAGCAGTAAAAGTAATTTCCCCCTCCCCTGGGGACCAGAAAAAAAGAAAAGAAAACACCCCTTTCCTTTCCTTTGCAGAGTTACATAATCCAGCCCGCCCGTGTCTAAAAGTTGTCCCTCAGCCTTTTTTCCCCCTCTAACCAGCTTCTATCACAGCTTCCTGAGGATGCATCTCCCAGCATGGGGCCTCCCTCACCTGCTGTTTAGCTAGCTCGTCCCGCTCTCTCTCTCTCTCTCGTTTGTGTCTCGTCTCACTCCGTCTCTCTGTCTCTCCGCACGTCAGCTTTACTCCCTAGTCCCCGGGTCATCTTCCAGACGCCGTTCCTCCCTTCTACCGGCAGCTCGGTAAATCGCTTTTGTACTTTTTTCCCTACCGACTGTGGAGAGGAGACACTGGGATGGACGGAAGTGCACAAAGGAGGCGAGCTAGTCAACGCTGTGATGCCAGCAGGCTCCCGCAGGGAAGCTCGCAGCAGCGGGAGTCTATTCAACATGGCCTCCCCTGCCAGAAAGAACTGTGGCGGAGCTATATGAGGCGACTAACACTGAAGAAGACAAACACAGTGAACAAAAAACACTAGCGCAGGCGGTTCAGACGGACCCGGAAAAAACACACCCCCTCTCGATCATCAAACAGCTACAGCAAAAGAAACGAAAGCCTGATTTATTTATACTTAGTCCTATGACGGTGTCGCACGCTAAGAATAGCCGATCCACAAGCTCACAACGCGCCACATTGCGACGCGTTGTGAGCTTGTAGATAGGCTATTTTCGTATAGAGTTATAAGTTACGCACAACTTTCTGATGAGATGAATTCATAGGGATCAACGCACTGCGAACAGCTCAAACAAAGGCAGCGGTGGGATCAGTAAAAGAAGCTACACAACAACATTGTAGCTTAAAGTATCAACAGAAACCTCCCATAGGCACCTACAGCGCTGCTGTGAGCACTAATCTTCAAAGTTTCGTCAATGTAAACAATAGTTTGAGACAGATCCCTATATGCTGCATGTTTAAAATTTTGGAAATGCTGTACTTGCGAGTAAAACTAATAAAACTAAATAATTCAGAGGCTTTCAACATCTAAGGAGTTGCTATATGGTTAAAAGTTCCCTTACAATTATTACTTTGAAGACTGAATACAATGGCGACAAAGTCTTATAAGGTCCAATCAATAACCCTTACATTTCCAATAGTCATATTTTCCACGCCAGCAATATTGGCATGAAATAGAAGCGTAAACACAAGGTATATTTAGCGATAGTATTCAGATAGTGTGCTGATATTAATTGATACTAAAGGTTCTGTTCCATTCAGGTCAAACAGAGTCAGATGCTGCTTTGGCAGTGCATGTTGGCTCACACTAAAAGGCTCTGCTACATTAAATGGCACAGAGCCTTAATTAGCATCATTGGTAACACTTCAGTTTTCCCTACTTTTTAATGTCAACATGGTTGCCGTGAAAAAAAGGTCTATTGGAGTTCAGTTTACTGTAACATTTTCATCAACAAAGATTTAAACTAAGCTGAGAGGTTACACGGCCTGATAACGGAAAAATATATATTTGTATTTGACATTTGAGGCCTTTAGCCTTTAGCTTATTCTGCTTACTCAGATTTTGCACTTGTAAGTCGCTCTGGATAAGAAAGTCTGTTAAATGCCTAAATTGTAAATAAACATTACAAGCCACCATGGCCGCTGTAAAAGTACTCCTGTGTTGGAACTCACTCCCAGCTCACATCAAAGATGCCCCCATCCTCGCCACGTTTAAAACCACACTCAAAACCCACCTTTTTAGACTCGCATTCCCATCCCTACCTTATCATAATCCCCTCTAGTTTTTAAACTTTTAACTAGTTTTTTTCCCCAATAAAGTGGTGGTTCAGGTGAATGAGTGGGCATGGAAATAGGGAATTATGGTTGTAATTGGGGGCTCAGATGGGAGGAGGAGAGTATGAACAAGTGGAATGACGGCCAATGCTTCTACAGGAGAAAAGTTAAGCCTAAAGCCCGATTCATACTTCACTGCATGACAGAGTCACCTGCCGAAAATAGCCGGCCTACAAGCTCATATCTACGATGCGCTGTGAGCTTGTAGGTCTGCTATTTTCAGCTCGCGATGCCATCACAATGGAGCATAAATTAGGCATAATGCATACTTCAGCATAAAACCTGCGTTGCTCGATGTGTTGCATTTTTTACTTGAAATTCAGTTATCTTTGGCGAGCAACGCGGGCCGTATTAGAACGTAAGGATAAGGCTTTAAGAACCTGGTGGTAGCAGAGCAAAGAACACAGACAGGGTTGTTGGTCCTGACCATGGCCTGGGGATAGAGGGGGATTCAACTCCCTTAGCAGCCTTGTATGGCAGCAACAGCATATTGAATTTAATATGAGCAGCCACAGGCAGCTGCTAGATGGAGTGGAGGAAAAGGCCAGTGTGGGAGAGTTTGGTTTGGCTAAAGACTAAATAACATGCAAAATCTATGATCTAGCTAGCCATATCTTTTTTACAATTCCTCCTTGCCTGCAAAACTGTAAAAAAATATGTATAATAATAAAAATACTGACCACAAAAGAAAGGTTTTGTAGAAAATATTGTAATTAAAGATCCTATCCTTTAAGCCTTCTTACACAAAACGGGCTTAAGGAATACCTGTCACTAATACAACGAGATGAAATAAAATATGTTTGAACCTTAAAAAAAACCTATCCATACCCGTTAAGCCCAAATGTGTCAGAATCCAGCACAAGAGCTGCACAAATTATAGACCTTCAGATCTGAGAACAAAATCAAGTCAGAATAACCAACACTTAACAGGGTACACTGGCAATAAATGGCCTCAAATGTTCCATTCACTGAAATCATGCAGTGGCAGGTCAATATTAACAACTGTTGATTGGTTTATGTTTTGTTTTATGGTCAACAGATAACCACTTAAGCCCTATTTTATACATTGTCATATGATGGTGTAGCAGGAAAACAGCCGATATTTCCTGTGGAAAATGTTAAATGTTGGAAATGCTGCAAATCAAAAACATCCTACCTGAGGTTGCCATGGAGAAACACAGGAGCAGGGTGGACAGTGTTGTGTAAAGCTCCATCTCGTAACCGTTGGAGTTGGAGGTCTTGGGATCTAACCACTCTGGGTCTGCAGCTGCTGAAGCAATCGTTTTAAGTCTTCTCGTCCAATGGTAGTGAGGCAGTACTGACTGTGGCAGCGTGTGTGTGTGTAAGCAGGCAACTCCAGCCTTCAAAGGTCAAAAGGTCAGCTGGGAGGGAGAGAGAGAGAGAGGGGGGGGGATTCATTATGTGATAAGGAGACTTTGCTGTACTGAAAATCAGGACCATGGAGATTTGCATTAACATACAACGAAACAAATTAATACGCGCAGTCATATCTCTTCATCTGTGGTGCAATACCATCAGGATATGTAACCTATTCTGTAGCAGAATGTTATCAAATAAATAATCAATGAATAGATCATCTGTCTGTCTGTCTGTCTGTCTGTCTGTCTGTCTGTCTGTCTGTCTGTCTGTCTGTCTGTCTGTCTGTCTGTCTGTCTGTCCGTCCGTCCATCCATAGGTATCCATCTCCCTTCATCAACTATAGTGTTCGAAAAAGTTCCATCCTGGCCTGGGGCTATTCCTAGACAGCTACTAACATCAGTCGCTATTCTGAAGGACACATCAAATATTGCTCATGTTGATTTCTGATCAATCTGGCAGGTACAGCAGGCTACTTTCTTTTACTGAGATGTTTGATCAAAAACAGATGTAAGCGTACTAAACTTAGATTCAAAATGGTAATCGGTCAACAAGATAAGGTCATACAATGGGCATTGGTCAATCAAATGGATACAAGTGGAGTGGGCACTAAGGAAGAGTTGGCACCTCGATGTAAAATGTGCTATTTTGTCCAAAATGTTAAAAGATAAACTATTTGAAAAATGGTCTTAAGTAGCGTAAAGTATACATAATTTTAACATGCACAGTACATCATTATCAGACTTAAATTGACCCTTCAATTTCTTGTTTATGCCCAACATGATCGGATATACAGGTTTGGTAGCAATTTGTAGCAACTGTAGAAATATTAGACCTTAATTGTAAAATGTTCAATCATGTTCTAATCATGCATACTGTACATCACTTAAGACCGTTTTCCAAATAGCTTATTTTTTTACATTTTGGACCAAATAGACATCGAGGTGCCCACTCCTCCTTTAGTGCCCACTCTTCCTGTCACCAATCAAATGAACTCTGTGGTAGCGGTAGTTTTATCTGAAGATCAGATCTGATCTTCAGCTGAAATCAACTTTTTTTTAAAGCCTAACTCATGGTCAGTGACCTCGAGGTCACTGACCATGAGTTAGGCAAAAAAAAAAGAAGTATTCGGTTTGAAAAAGGTCCTCCAGAGTTTGTTCTTGGACTTCCCAGTGTGAGCTCAAGGGTCATCCGGTCAGTCCGGTGGTCAGTGGTCACTCTGTCTGTCAGGAAGCGCTGCTGGCGTCGCTTTCTTTAAATAATATCACAATGTGGAGATCTGATAAGGACTGCAGACTGCTCATGTTATATGATTCATATAGAACCAAGGAAAGGCCTGTATAAACTGTTTATGCACTTCCAGAAGAAACAATGACTCACCGTTATTTCCCCAGACTGGAGCTTTACAGTAAATAATAAATTTTGTCCCCAAATCATAATCTGGGTCTACTCTCTATATAAATTCACCACATGGTATTCCTAATTAAAAATAGCCTATTTTGCCTATAGCTTAATTAGCCTGAACATCTAATAATGTTATTTATGGGCAAAATGTGAAAAGTGTCAAAAATTGATTTATGATTGCATTGCCGGGCATAATTCACACATTCCATCATGTTAATGACACTTATACGTAATATTGTTTTTCTACTAAAAAAAGTTATAATGATCATAATAGCCACGAGACGGACCTTAAAAACAATGAAACCCTCATTGTTAATTTATTCATTTAGCCAAATGGTCCATTAAGGGTGCAATTGGTTACATTTGTATTTGGATTTTACACTACGTGACTTTATACCTAGTTTTATTTCTGAGATTTGAGCCACACACACTATCAATAATTCAAAGGCTATTCTCTCTTTGCCAAACAAAGAAAACAATGCCATAGTGTACATATACTGTCCATATTTCTCTTTTTTTTTTACTACTCGTTTATATGATGTTTTTGCATATTCTGTTAATTATTGCCTTTACATGTATTGATGAATTGAAAACACAGACCACAATGGAAACAAGCTTTAATTGATTGATTGAATACTTAATTAACATTTTTGCTAAAGGAAAGTACAGTTCAATACAATGTCTGCTAAGAAGATTATAAACACAAGAAAGCCTGTGGCTTGTTTCCATTGGGGTCCTTTATACTCAATTCATCAAATAAATAACTGATTCCATTGGTGTTCGAACCCAGGACCTTCAGCGTGGAAAGCAGACGTGATAACCGCTACACTATAGTACCTTACGGCTTTCAGGCTTTTTTTTTGTTTTAATCATTTTAACAACCTTTTGTATAAAACTTTTTACGAACTGTTAATAAAGTAATCAATCAAACAAACAAACACACACAGGGCTACATAAAGAAAAGCTGATCTGAAGTTAAAAAACTTACATTTGAAAGTAGCTACAGTGTTCCCATTTAAAGGTATTAATCCACCAGCAGCAGCACAGAACGGACACAGTGTAGAGTTCAGTCATGTAAAGTCTTTTCAAACTTTCTCTACTCTGTCTGGGCGGATTTACTTTTGTACCCCTCCCACTGGCCCAAGGATGTTAATGTAAGCGCAATCACGTCAAGGCAATGGCTGTGTGCACGCTTCACAGTAGCCCTGATACATGACTGACAGTCATGTATGAACTTCAACATAGTGTTTGCACTTTTTTTTTTGTTTGGCTCGTACATCTGCATAACGTTCACATTTCAAATATAAAGTGCTTACCCCATAGCCACAAATAATGCAATTATGTACGGGTCCACAAAAGTACCTGTATGTTTTGTATTGTTCAATAAAAAGCATTTTAATCCAATTGGTGGCCATTTTCTCATAGAAGTATAACGTATCAGAGTGCAATACACCTCCCAACCGATAGGATCAAGCGGTTGAAAGCACATGGAGAAAATGGGGAGAAAATGGCCACCAATCGAATTAAAATGCTTCGTATTGAACAATACGGAAGATACGGGTACTTTGGAATACCCGTACATAATTGTAACATCCGTGGCTATGGGGTAAGTGCTTTATATTTGAAATTTGAACGGTTATGTAGATGTACGGGCCAAAATTGGGAAAAGTGCAAACACTATATTGAAGTTCATCCATGACGGTCATGACCGATGACCGTCTTGTGATCCATGGCTAGCTTTACAGCTGACCACCAATAGATTGGATGAAGCTTAGCGGGTGGATTAAAAGTAATGGAAATCAAAGGAACTGCAGCAACAAGTATTCAATCAAAAACTCAATCATAAAGTTTAGGCCTATTAGATTTACTGTGTGGACTTCTACTGCTGTTGAGTTAAATGAGAAGTCGTCTTACAAAACAAAGGTAGACTATTATATTTTGCTGACAATGTATCCTTACATAATTTGCAGATGCTTGAGATGATGATGATGATGATGATGATGATGATGATGATGATGATTTGTGGAAGGCTTCCAGGAGCATTCTTCATACCTCAATGTCTGGCTTGTTACAGCTGGATATGTCGACCTCTAGTGGACATATAGTAGGCTGTCTGCCTGGACTATAATAATAATAATAATAATAATAATAATAATAATAATAATAATAATAATAATAATAATAATAATAATAATAATAATAATAATAATAATAATAATTCCATGAGAAGAGAGAAGACAGAGATAGACTGAGAGCAAAGGAATGAGAAAACAGGCTATGATGTGACGTGTTGTGAGCTTGTAGATCTGCTATTTTCACTATTGTAACATGTTTTTTCTTAATAATAATAAAAAAAGGAACGGTCTTGGACATACAAGGTTTCCACCTGACTGCAGGCAGTGGTGGAAACTAAGTAAATGCATGTACTCAAGTACTGTAGGCCTACTTAAAGGGATACTTCACTTTCGGGCCGGGGACACATTTAAAAAAAATATTAAAAATAAATGAAAAAAGTTATGGAAAATTCATGGCCCCCTCACGACACGCAGTGTCCTACTAATGTGTGAGGGGGCCATGAATTTTCCATAACTTTTTTCATTTATTTTTAATATTTTTTTTAAATGTGTCCCCGGCCCGAAAGTGAAGTATCCCTTTAAGTACAATTTTGAGATATTTTTTACTTTACTTGAATATTTCCAATTTCCAATACTTTTATTCTACTACACTACATCTCAGATTCAAATATTGTACTTTTCACTCCACTATAATTATTTGAAATCTTGAGTTACTAGTTACTTTGTAGATTTGGATTATTAGAACATGCATTAAAGAAATAGTTTGTGTCTCCTACCGAAACGGCTGCCTACCGGTCCACTGGTCATCAAATTATTGGCTTAGGAATGCGACAAAAAAAAAAAAATATCCATGAATTCAAGTGTCCATGGGGTGACTAATCGATAGAAAAAAAGAATCTTTTTGGGTGAACTAACCCTTTAATCACTTCAGCCCTATACACTTTGGCTTCAATCTACAAGCTCACAATGTGTCGCATCGCGACGCGTTGTGAGCTTGTAGATCTGCTATTTTCAAAAGATTTGTATACATTTTGAAATGGGACATTCTGCGTAATGAGTACTTTTACTTTTTGTACTTTTAAGTACGTTTTTGAGGCCAATACTTTTGTACTTTTACTCAAGAACATTCTGAATATCAGACTTTTACTTGTAACTTGAATTTCTACGTGGTGGCATACTGGCATTGATACTAGGCCTACTTCTTCCACCACTGACAGCAGGTACACATGGGTGTGTGGTTGAGCTACCTGGTTCAGGCAGGTCAGGCCAAATCAAACCTAATCAAGTTGCGGTGAGGAAGAGCCATAACAGTGTGTGTTTAAGGTCATAGGTGTTGACAGCCGCTGCAATTACCAGCAGCTGAGATCAGCACCCTGCAGCATTGTTTTTGACTGGGCCTGTGTATGAGTGCATACTGTGTGTGTGTGTGTGCGTGTGTGTGTGTGTGTGTGTGTGTGTGTGTGTGTGTGTGTGTGTGTGTGTGTGTGTGTGTGTGTGTGTGTGTGTGTGTGTGTGTGTGTCTGTGTGTGTGTGTGTCTGTGTGTCTGTGTGTGTGTGTGTGTCTGTGTGTGTGTGTGTGTGTGTGTGTGTGCGTGTGTGCGTGTGTGCGTGTGCGTGTGTGCGTGCGTGCGTGCGTTTCATCACATCAACCTATGCACAACCCTGTTGCATTATCTCTTCAGCGTGAGGCTCAATTAACCTACTACTTTGTAACGGTCGCAATGCAGAGCACTGTGAGTTTGTATTTGTTTGTATTTTTGATATTATATAATATTGACATCCTCTGCATTTTTTATTCTGGAAAAAGTTTAAGATTTGTGTTGTTAAAATGTTTTAAAAATATTCCACCTTTTTCTAATAGTCTAATCAGATTTTTTGAAAGTAGCAGAGATATATCTGCTATTTTCAAATATATATATTTTGTATATAGGGTTACAGTGGTTAAAGAGATTTTGATGCTACGTCATATTAGCTTATTTAGCTGTGGGGACCCTCTGGAACCCCCTCAAGGACCCCTGGAGGTGCTCGGGCCCCACTTTGAGAACCACTGATGTAAAGTATGTGTACAGTACAGGTCTCTATCTCTCTCTCTCTCTCTCTCTCTCTCTCTCTCTCTCTCTCTCTCTCTCTCTCTCTCTCTCTCTCTCTCTCTCTAAAACATGACCTGTCTCATACACGGATTTACCAGCTCACAACTGTTTTTTTTTTTTTGTTTTTTACGGCATTTCTGTATACATTTTTGCACTATATTATCACAATACCATCCCCACTAAGGGCTCCTTTTGCAGTTCCAGTTTGAAAGTGCACTGACTGGAATTGATTTAATTCCTTCTTCCACTCCAGTGGTTTGGACCACTGAAGGACGAGGCTGCTTGGCGAGCTTCCACTAAACTAGCAAGACGCACAACAGAAGTGTCCAGCAGTGGTGTAAGTACATGTACTCAAGTACTGTACTTGTGTACTTTAGTACAATTTTGAGGTATTTTTGGGCGGTGAAACCGCCCCTATATGTGAGGTTTGGATATTTGCACCCCCCAATCCTGCGCTGTGATTGGCCACCAGTGTACCCCCCTAACCCTGCACCGTGATTGGCCAATCACAGTCTATTCAGGACTGTGATTGGCTAGTGAAACATGACACATGTGCATAGCCCTATAAATAGGACTATGCACTTAAAAAAAACACATTTATGTTTTTTTTTAAGTTAGGGGTGTACAATGGTTGGTCCACAATATTACTTTTCTTTAAGTGAACTTCCATCACTGTGATGACCACTGTGACCACACCGCCCACTTCACACTGGGTGTGATTTTTTGGGCGGTGAAACCGCCCCTATAAGTGAGGTTTGGAAATTTGTACAATTATCTTGGGCAGTGAAACCGCCCCTATAAGTGAGGTATGGAAATTTGTACAATTATCCTGCGCTGTGATTGGCCAATCACAATCTATTCAGGACTGTGATTGGCCAGTGTCACATGACACATGTGCATAGCCCTATATAAGAAACCATAACTTTAAAAAAAACATAAATTGGTTTTTTTAAAGTTATGGTTTCGTCCATCATAAAGAGTGTTTCAATAAATGTATTTATCTTTTGTACATGATTGGTTGACTCCATTCAGTATTGTGATTAGCTAGCAAGACACCGCCCACTTCACACAGGGTGTGATTTTTATTTACATTACTGGAGTATTTCCAATTTTCAGTACTTTTACTTCTACTCCACTACATCTCGAAGACAAATATTGTACTTTTTACTCCAGTACAATTATTGTATGTTACCGTAGTTACTTTGTAGATTTCGATTATTGTTACGAAACATACGTTAACCACTTCAGCCCTCTTTAAACTTTGGCCATTTGAAAATAGACGATCTTCTGTACAAGCTCACAACACGTCGCTATGTGACGTGTTGTGAGCTTGTAGATCTGATATTTAATTTGATTTTTTTAATTTTCTTTAATTTTAGACATAATATGTCTAAAATTAAAAAAAAAAAAAAATTTAAAGTAAAAGTACTCAATATGCAGAATGTTACCATAAGTTATCATACATTGTATGATAACTTATGGTAACATTCTGCATATTGAGTACTTTTACTTTTGGTACTTTAAGTATATTAAAGTACCAGCAGCAAAATGTTAAATATTTCACCGGAAAGAAAACATTATGTAGTTACTCCGCTGCGCCCTCTACAGATCTGGTCAATGGAATTTTTCTATTGACAAGACATTTTGGCCAAAAAGTGTATTTTAGATGTGAGGTGGGGGGCTCAGAATGTTCCCACTTAGTAGAGTTGACTTTCAACTCCATAAAACGTCTTTGTTCTGGTGAGTAGCGAAAGTGTATTTTTAATTTTTTACTGCAAACGAGAGGCTATGCAGCCTGTGGTGCGTGCGCAAAGAATCGAAAGTCCCATAGCCTTAAGGAGAACTCCTTCAAGCCTATGAATCAGAGCTACTTCACACCCACATATGTCTGAGAAATGTTTACAATTCCTTGTTCTGCTGCGTGTGTTGCATAGTGAGTGCTGACAACTTCATTTGCTATTTTCATGCCTTTTATACTCTGGTTTTAACAAGAAACATGCAGACTGCTATGCTCAACTAAAACGTTCTCGGACTTATCAGGATGAGAAAACAAAGCGACCTAACCTACCGACAACTGTGGTTCAGCAAGACCAATATTTAAGTAAGAGAAGGGCAATTTCTCTTATGGAAGCAAACAGCCAGGTGCTCGAGCACTGGTTGGCCTCTATGTGTGCACCTGATGGAGGCACTGCATGCTACACAGGTCACAGGTTAAACTGCATGCTACGCGGGGACTAGGGAGTCACTCGTTGCCAAAGAAATTAGTGCTGAATTGTCAGATGTCATGAAAGCTGTGAAGAAGCTGTGAAGAACACACTGCTCTACTTCATCATTCTGAGGTTCGACGGAATTCACACGGAACAGTGTTCTCACGCATGTTGAAGTTATGTGTCTAGTCAGGAGTTTTTACTTCTCCAAAACTGCACAGAGCTGGCTGACAATTTCGATGTCTATATCTGGGTTGTGAGCTGAACTGATTATAAGTTCTATGCAAGGCCACAATGCACAGGTCATTCACGTTTCTGTATGACAGTGATATTATATTGTGACACATAATGTATATTTATTTAACGCATTTCCTTCCGAGTATATTTTGCAACTGCAAAACCTTGTGAAACTTGTACGGGAAATAGGTTTACACCTGTAAACTTGTGATGTGACAATAAAATTGAAATTAAATATTATAAGTAAGCCTCAGGGTTCCTTGTGGGGGTTCCAATGGACCGTTACAGGTCTGTAACTCTGAAAGTATACACATTTGTATACTTTTTGCTTGAGTATGAGACACAGAGATGTTTTAATACAAATAGAACTGCATTCAACAATATTCCTACTCAATAACTGTTTTACAAGCCATACTAATTTTAAAGATGAATGTTGTGATCTAAGAACATTAAGTTATAGGTTGAACGGTGTACCACCAGGAATCATGTCTATTACCACTAAGTATGTACAAGTCGGGGTGCAAGTAAGACTATAAAATATGTTTATGATGATAGGGCTACTGTAAGTATTGTTGCAGCTGATTAATATGCCTACATAACAAGGTATTTTTAAATGGCTATTTGTTACTGGGAATTCAATGTGGAGTTTCTTTTGTGTGCTTCATGTCTAAATAAAAAAAAGATAATCCAAATGTTCCCGTAGTTTTATTTGCTGCTTATATTTATATATATAAACACAATCGACATTGACATTGTCTTGCAGTCAAATCATTTGTGCAGAAGACCTAATGCCACACTGTACATGTATTCAGAATAACTCAACATCTGTCCTTTTAACAAACATTGTGAAAACAACATACATACAATCATTGTTCGTACAGTAGCAAATAAAGGTTTACCTCCATGCCCATTCATTCAGTTACCTTAACCTGGGTTACTTTGGCAACACAGGCCAGAGCTCCATGTCTTCCCTCTGGACAGATAAAGCACAGGCTGGATGCTACTGCTGAAGTCCATCAAGCCAAATGCAACATAGTGAATACAGCAGTGGAACACATCAGGAGAAAAAGATTGCTTGAAAGGGAATAGTGCTACAGGTGGAAAGTAGTTAAAGACTATGAGGGCCAAAATGATCAGGACCATTTTGAAGGCTCTTTTTTTGACAGGGTGCATCTCATCCCACCCGGGCCCCGACTGCCTGAGTGCCCAGAGGATTGTAATGTTACAGAACACCATGAAGGCAAACGCTGCAAGGATCAGGACAGTGAAGGCCATCTCAAATTTGACAATAGTGCCCACGCACTTGCAGATAGCGTAGGCCAGCGTGACGAGCCATACCACCGTGACCAGGACAGCTCTGTGGTGGCCGTCCTTTAGTTCAGTGGAGACGATAGGGTGGAGCACAGCCATGTAGCGGTCCAGGCAGATGCAGGACAGAAAAAACGGTGAGGAGTCTTTAACGCCGTAGATGAAGCGCTGTATGTACCAGGTGCTGCCAGTTGTCAGGTAGACAAGGTTGGCGATCTCCAGGGGAATGGTGAGGCAGAAGAAGATGTCCAGCACCGCCAGGTGGAGTATAAAAATGTCCGAGGTGGACGAGTCCCTCTTGTTCTTGTGAATGAGCCATAGCACCATAATGTTAGCTGGAATACCTAGTAACATGTTAATGAGCTGCAAGCTCAGGTACCAGATTAAGACGGCTGGCATGTGTGCGCAACCCTCGTACACTGTCTTCTCTGCATCACTGTAGTTGAGGGAGATGAACAGCAAAGAGGAGTTGATGTGAAATATCTCCATGATGGCTGGATTGGTGTGGTCTCGCAGGAGGACAACAGCCGAATAACCAATAGTGATCCACCTGGACATAGAATAAAATGGTAAGATCAGAATTTACAGTACATTCAGCATGAGAGAGTCTGTCTGTGTGTTAGCATCTAATCTCCGGCACTGTTGGCCCGGTCGCTCCAAAACTGTGCACACACACTCCCTGGATGCCAATTCAGAACCTCTGCCTTTTTCACATGGACCTGTTATAGCGCCACCAGGAGGCCGATTTGTGCAAAACCCATTTTTTTACATTACTCCCACAGATTTTATCCAAACGTCATGCAAATCGGTACACAGTATCTCTATAGTCATGTGATCAACACGGATCTGTCCGATTTCCCATATTCCATCCTCATTGCCTATGGTTAGCTTCCAAAGTTTGCAGGATTGGTCCGTTTTGAACAAAAAGCCTCAAACTATACACGCAGCTTGCGATTTCCCTGAAATTTCACACGCACATTCCCACTAGGCCGAGGAAGAAATGCCACCCTTTTCACATTGGCCTGTTATAGCGCCACCAGCAGGTCTAATTTAGCAAAACAAATTTTTGGAACAAAATGCCTCAAATCATGAATGCAGTGTCTGATTGCGGTCAAAGACTTAAGAATAAATGGCACCCTTTTCACATTGGCCTATTATAGCGCCACCAGGAGGCCAGAATAACGTACCTGACCTGGCGGAGACCTGTGCTCCGAGGAGCAGTTTTATCTGTATTTAATTCCATAATGAAGTAACCCCTTTGTATTCACTCTCAGGCTGATATTGTAAACTGGTCATGTTACATTAGTCCTGGGAGGTACAGCTGACTGAACCACAAAACTGCATACCTTCACCAATGTACCATTGCCACAGTTAGAAAGAACCAAGATTTAATTAATCTGCTTGAGAGACGTCATGAGAGATATACAAATAAAAAAAATACTCACACTGAATTTAGCAGTTATAGAGCAAATAGCATTACAGCATGTTTTAGTGTTAAAGACCATCAGACTAGCATTATAATCCTTAATTGTGTACATTTATGAAAGAAGACCAGAAACAAGTACAAAAATGCATTAAGTAAACAATTTAGTAAGAAACAGTTTTTAAACAATACAGAAATTATATATCCTAGGCTCACTCACCACTTTTAGAGTCTAATAAAATTCCACGCAAGGAATACTGTACCTATCTTCATTCAATTGTGAAAGTGAAAGTGTGGTGGGACTGATGTGATGCAACGACCTTTACCAAAACGTTACTTCCTGCACATCTATTCTGCACTTCCTGGACATCTGCACTTCCTGGACACAAATCAACGACAGCAAACATTGAGAATTACAGAGCAAGAGTCAAAGGGTGACCCTGCCTATATTTGGAGTTGCGCGTGCAACACTCTCGCCACCTCTCCGTCGTTGGCTCGCTCCAGGCCCCACTTCGCTCCTTATATGGTGATGTTTGGCTGGCATGGCTCGTCCTTAAACATTCATTTGTTTTAGTTTGTATTAAGTTTTCATTCATTTAGTTAGTTATTTTTACAAGTGCGTAAGTAGTTTCAGGATGTAACTAGTTTTTGTTTAGTTTTGTTGTTGTAGGCTAGTCTTAGTTATTTTTTTTCAGGTATTATGATGAAGAAAGACTTGATTTATAGATGTTGAAAAAGGTAGGATGAAAGAAAGCATGACATCAAATATGGAAATACTAAGATGATCTTACCTGCAGTTCTAGCTTTAGTTAGTTTTAGGGTGTTCATTATAGTGTTCCCTGATTCATCTCTCGATCAGCTAAGGGGTCCTTGGCCCGAAAATTTTTGAAAACCCCTGCAGTAGAATATCAGTCTCTTAGCAGCAGATACAAATCATATTATGTAGTAGGCTATATCTGCTCCTACAGTAAGTGTTGTTGCTTACTTGCACAAGGAACCGTATTATTATATTGTGACACACAATGTATATTTGATATTGTTGTCCTATTATTTAACGCATTTCCTTTGTTTCTTCTCTATTATTAAGAGTATATTTTGCAACTGCAAAACCGTGTGAAGCTCGTACGGAAAATAGGTTTACACCTGTAAACTTGTGATGTGACAATAAAATTGAAGTTGAATATTATAATAATAATGTAAATGTCAAGTAAGCCTATGGAGCAGTGGTTCTCAAAGTGGGGTCCAGGGACCCTCAGGGTTCCTTATGGACCGTTACAGGTCTGTAACTCTGAAAGTATACAAATGGAACCAAATGGACCCTAACGGGTCCATTTGGTTCCATTTGTATACTTTCAGAGTTCCATTTGAACAGTCTCAGAGATATGGGGGTCCTTGATATGAAAAATGCTGTGAAACAATGCTATAGAGCACTTTCGAGACATGACTGTGATTCATTCCCATCGGAGTTGGAATGTCACTTCATAGTGTGTAGTCGTGCAACGTTGCTTCCATTACATGCCTCGTGAGCAACAAACACAAACAAACACGTGATTTATGCCTGGTACAGTATATTGAGAATAGCTTATACAAACTTCCTCCTATTCATAATGTGAGCATTCCTTCCACAGTCACAGACATAAGCAAGTTAATGTCTATACTAGGCTAAACATATTAGTGAAATAAATTGCACTAAGCTTACTCATATCCTGTCTATCTTACGTGCAAGGTTACATGCAACCTGAACCCACTTAAGGCTGATTTCTAGACAGCTTCATCATACTATGGCGTTGCACAGTGAAAATAGATCTATAATCTCACAACGTGTCTTGATGCCATGAGTTGTGAGCTGGTAGATCTGCTATGTTCGGGAAAGAAATGTGAAAAGTGTAAAAAATGTATATATAATAATGATAATCTAATGACATGCCTAAAATAGGGATGCTAGGTTGAAAGCCGTTAATATAATTTTTAAATATTCATTCATTTAGTTAGTTAGTTTTACAAGTGCATAAGTAGTTTTAGGATGTAGCTTTAGGATGTAGCTTTAGTTTAGTTTTGTTGTTGTTGTAGGCTAGTCTTAGTTTAGTTTTTTCAGGTATTATGAAGAAAGACTTAATTTATAGATGTTGAAAAAGGTAGGATGAAAGAAAGCATGACATCAAATATGATGGTGGAAATACTAAGATGATCTTACCAGCAGTTCTAGCTTTAGTTCGTTTTAGAGTGTTAATTTTAGTGTTTATTTCGTTTTTTAAACAACTTTAAAGGTTCTATGACATTCATTTTCACTTTTTTTTTAATTTTTAATGTTTTTTTGGGGGTTTTATGACCTCAATTACACCCAAAAAATCTGAACTTTGAACATTGAGTGGATTTTCTGGGGTCTGGGGTTTTCTGAATAATTAGGCTGAAAAGTAATCTGAGCTTGGCCCTTCGGCAGTGAGGTCACAGCCGATTAATCCCGCCCACTCTCCTCCTCGCCCCTCCCCTCCCCTATCCTTTCCTTTGGGGGGGGGGGGGGGGGGGGGGGAGCAGAGGCGATGATTGACAGGCAAAATCCCTCACTAGCGACACCCGCAGGCAAAGATTTATTTTTTCATTGCAGTTGAAAAGGCTTTAGAAATGTGAGAGAAAAACACCTGCCATGGATCAATGGAGTGGAATTTTTTGTTAAAACTTTCTATACACGTTTGAAGGACCATGACAAAGACTTTTAATGTGTGGTAAAACTGAACGTCATGAAACCTTTAATGTATTAGGTTCAGTTATCTAAATAAATGTTTTCCCTTTTAGTTTTAGTCTTAGTCTTATTTAACTATAATAACCCTGGGTTGGAAGTGGTTAAAGGTAGCCTGATTATCAGACTGAAGCTTCCGTGGTGCTCACTCAGAGAGTGGGCGGGGTCTATGGTCTGGAACCAGGCTAGGTTAAAGGGATAGTTCACCCCCAAAATTACATTTTTTCTATCGATTAGTTACCCCATGGAGACTTGAATTCATGGTTATTTTTTGTTTTTGTCGCATTCCTAAGCCAATAATTTGATGACCGGCAGTGGTTCCGGTAGGAGACACAAAGAGTCTCCTTTGTATCTCCTACCGGAAGCGCTGCCTACCGGTCCACTGGTCATCAAATTATTGGCTTAGGAATGCGACAAAAACAAAAAAATATATTCAACTATCCCTTTAAATATCTGACCCTTCTATGTAACCAGGCCTGGGGGGATTTGGCCATTCATTCATTCATTTATCAAAGGCTCCTCATCATACTCGGAGGGTGGTCATAGGAGCACACCTATGCCTCTCCTGTTCCAAAGCACTATTTTTTTCCTCCTGTGCCTGGAGATATGAATGTAAAAGTCCGGCCTTCCTTTCCACTGCAGCCGCCTCCGCTCCGATCCACCTCCCCGACCCCTGTGTACCTTTTCAATAGCAGGAAATGATCTGCGACTAACTTGCCCATTGTCTGTCATCACAAGTCAACACGGGGTCCCACTTGGCTGCGTGGGGATGGTGTTGTCGTCAGCCGGGCCAGCCGGCAGCACGTCACTGGTAGAGGGGTAGGGGACAGTAAAGAATCCTGCCAGGTCTCTGGTTTCCTTATGGTCCTCCAAGGGCAGATCTGAAGCATGGTCTTGTGCCAGCTAGTGCCCAACACAGGGTTAGGAAAAAACCCTATGACAGAGGAAAAAACCCAATGGCTGTTATTTGATACATGACACAGACCAATAACAAAGTTGCAAGAACTGCAACATTGTATCATACTTAACCAGTGAACCCTCTAGAGACTTAATTAACTAGATCTGTGTTGGCTCTGTACTTTTTCCCGTCTAGACACCAAATTTCAAAGCCAAAAATATCCGATCTACAAGCTCACAATATGTTGCATTGTGACAAATACAGTAGCCTATACCTAAATCCTCTGAGGGTTATGATACATTCCTGCTTGAGTATACTGTACAAAATAAAATAATGTTTTCATTTTGCACTACTAGTATTTACTGTATATTATGTGTAAAGGAAATTCCCTGAATGTTATGTTCAGTTTCAGATGCCATTTATATCAAATCCCACCCCATTCGGATGCTATCAATGCATTGAATGGGATATTATCACATTTTATCAGACCATTGAATGGGCGAGAAGCCGGTGCAAATCCAACATTTCATAAAGGTGCTGCAGCTTGGTATGGTTGCAATTACGCAATCATGTTGTGTTACGTTAAGATCAATGCAAGTACTTGCAGGATGTAATGAAAACTTCACTACCATTTCAATACACGTAAATCCCAATAAATTAAATCAGATTTCATGTGCCAGAGATCAAATCGTATTTTCATTATGAAAACATCACACAGGCAGGGAGGGGAGTATCATGTGCATGCGAATATAGCTCACCATTTTAGTATAAGGGTAATTGCATACATTTGCATACTGTATGTGCATCAGTTTGCAGTAAAGGCTACTTTAGAAAAGACACATTGACACATGTTGTGTTAGATCTGTTATTTCCAATACACCATCTTGTCTTATCTCCATCCAAGGGGAATCAAAACAGTAAAACAGACTCAAATCAGTATTATTATTATTTTCTGTTATTGTTCTTGGTTATTTGTTTAAAAAAAAAGAGAAACAGGAGGTTTATTTATCAGACTTAGTTCATGAACCAGATATTAGCATTTATTTTATGGACTATTTTTTAGCATGTTTCTGTTATCTCCCTGCTGTTATTAACCACTTAAAGGACGACTTCACCGATTTTCAACCTATCTTCATATAATTGGTCCTCACTAATACTCATGATAAAATTGTACCATTTTTTTCTACTTGGTCTGTGTCTCATAGGAGGGCTGTGGACAGTCCAGAAACCTGTCTACCAGTGACATCATCGTTAGGCATGATTTTTTTTTCCAACAAGATTTCACATTTTTTATTTCGATTTTTATTAACACGAGAACAATGGCTTCTTTTATTGCAACTTTCCAGGAATAGAAAGCCTGCAGTTTCTATTAGCTTGGATTCCCCATTGATGATGTCACTGGTAGACGGGACTCTGAACTGTCCACAGCCCTC
Organism: Gymnoscopelus braueri; assembly: GCF_963280865.1. Lineage (NCBI taxonomy): Eukaryota > Metazoa > Chordata > Actinopteri > Myctophiformes > Myctophidae > Gymnoscopelus > Gymnoscopelus braueri. Next base: position 27,591,331 of record NC_137624.1, read on the forward strand.
CTCTGAGACACAGACCGAGTAGATTTTTTTTTTACCATTTTATCATGAGTATTAGTGAGGACCAATTATATGAAGATAGGTTGAAAATCGGTGAAGTCGTCCTTTAAACCATCTAGTACAAAACTTCTGTATGTGCCCCCCTCTAAACCAAATCTCTTCAGCCGATCTACAAGCTTGCAGATCTGCTATTTTCAACAAATGTTCCCCCCAGAATAGGACTAGGGCTCCAGTGGTTAACCATTCAAAAGGCATTGGAGAAAGGTGTCCTATCTGGCTGTCATCTCAGTTGATTTAAGAGGTAGGCCAACTGAGCAAGGACAGGGGTCTTGGAGTATTACAACTGCCTGTTTGTGAAAACCATTTAAAAACATTTTTGTTGCAGAAGTGATTGCTTTCCCATTTACCGTTTTAGTATTGTTGGATGAATGGATTACATTTTTTTTCGGTGTGCTGGTTCTCTGGTGCTCTCTAGTGGTCACGAGTGGCTGAGCTTTTTGCTTTTGTTCCCCACATATTTGAAACAAAAACTTTGAAAACCCCTAAGCCATTCATTGCAGCCATTGAGGCGATTTCTGAATTGTATTATTTTATATAATTTAAACGCATTTTTTTCTTTTCATTTTCTTGTAGCCTGGTAGCGTTTTTGTTGTAGGCGTCATTGCAAATGAGGGTCTGTTCCTTGAATTAAAAAAATAAAGACATTTTAAAAATGCCATGATCACAATATACCTAATATATACCAGGTAGCCTAAACACAGGTGTTGCCAATTATCACGAGCAAACATGCACAATAGCATCACCCTGTCTCTTGTTCGACCTGATTGGAACAATAGTACCTCAATGGTAAAAACTTTACCCTACTGCTGTCAAGGAGGTCAATTGACAAGACTTTTTTGGTACTTAAAGTACGAAAAGTGAAAGTTCTCATTACGCAGAGTGTCCCATTTAACAAGTTCAATATGTATACAAATCTTTTGAAAATAGCAGATCTACAAGCTCGCATGGCAACGCGTTGTGAGCTTGTAGATCTGCTATTTTCAAATGGCCAAGGCTAAAGTGGTTAAATGTACATTTTGTAATAATCAAAATCTACAAAGTAACTAGTAACTAAAGTTTTCAAATCATTGTAGTGGAGTAAAAGTACAATATTTGCCTCTGAGATGCAGTGGAGTAGAAGTAAAAGTATTGAGAATTGGAAGTACTCCAGTAAAGCAGAGATACCTCAAATTTGTACTTAAGTGCAATACTTGAGTATATGTACTTAGTTACTTTCCACCGCTGAGGATACTGTATAAGCAGGTAGATTTAGGCCTGGGACCAGCTCATTGCATCCTCTCTCACATACAGAGACCTCTACTCCCTACATGTCACGTATACCACCACTATGTCCCTCCTTTCTCCTTTGTTTGTCAGAGAGGGGGCGACCTTTACGTTTTCTAAGATGGCGGCATTCCTTAGCATCCTAGATCAGTGGTTCTCAACCTTTTCAGGCCGTGGCCCCCCCAAAATAATAATATTTGAAGTGGGGACCCCCCACCATGACAAGCACTTGGCATTGTAGGAGTTGAGGCATTACATTTAGTTTGACTCAGTTCCACATATAAATATTGTGAAAATAGCCGATCTACAAGATCTTATAGATCGGCTATTTTTAAATTTTTGCCTCATTCTTATATTATTTGACAATTTGGCCAATGTTTGACCAGTTTTGATGAAATAGCGTGTTGATTACTTTTGATGCAGTGATGGTCTTTTTTTTTCTTCTTTTTTTTTAGGTTTTAAAAATATCTTAAAATTCCCTATCAAGACCCGGACGGCTGGCGTAGCGGTCCAGGCAATGTAGCCCGACAGCGTTGTGGGTTCGAGTCCCGAGCCCGACGGCCTTTGCTGCATTTCACTCCCCATTCATCTCTCCATTTCCTGTCAGCCCACTGTCCTATCAATAAAAAAGACCAGGAGACCTGGTTCTGCCAGACCCAGACTTCACATGACGTGTCAGCCTGTGTCTATGCCCATGTATGGACGAAAGGGGGACAGACTTTTATGGCTGGGGCCTAAGGACAAAGTGACCAAAACCTGTTTTTTGCCCATGTATGGAGAAAACAGGTACAAAACATGCCCATGTATGGACGAAAGGGGGACAGACTTTTATGGCTGGGGCCTAAGGACAAAGTGCCCATGCCCATGTATGGAGAAAACAGGTACAAAGTCTCATGTAAGCCAGACCCCCTGGGTCTGGCAAAAAGCATAAAAGCCCCCCCAAAAAAAAATCCCCCAAAAAAATTTGCTTATGTACACCCACAGGTTGAGAACCACTGCCCCACAAGATACAAGATACTGCATAAGCAGGTAGACGTATAGGCCTGGGACCAGCTCATTGCATTCTGTCTCACATAATACAGAGAGCTCTCACACTCCCCCTCTACTCCCTACATGACACGTATACCACCACTATGTCCCTCCTTTCTCCTTTGTTTGTCAGAGAGGGCGACCTTTACGTTCTCTAAGTCTAAGAGACGGCAGCATTCCTTAACGGTCCTGGATTACTTCATGAAAGTGCTTAGTGACGCCTTTTCTTGATTGACTTTCCGATGGCTTACATCCTGATTCCTGGTCCCCCTTCAGAAGCACTCTTCCTCTTCCTCCAACCTACTGCCACAGAGCACTCCTTGGAGGATAGGCCGGATACCTGTTAGAAAGTGTTTGTGTGACCTGTGTTGGCTTTGCTGTAGTGTGTGTGTGTGTGTGTATGTGGCAAATGTCCCCACAAGTATAGTAGAATTTGAGAAATAGATATTTTGTGAGGACTATTTTCCTGGTCCTCACAAGATAAATGGATGTTTTGTAATTAAAAAAAAAGATTTTGAGAGTTAGGTTGACAAAAGATTCAGGTTGGGTTTAGGATTAGGCATTTACATAGGTTAGATTTAGGGGTTGCAGTTGGAGTTATGAGTGATTTATACATAGGCCTATAGTTGTGCACAGAAAATAGCAGATTTACAAACTCACAACGCCTCACGCTGCGATGCATTGCGAGCTTGTAGATCTGCCATTTTTCAGCTTTAGGGTTGAAAATGGCAAAAAAATGGTAAAAAAAAATGGCGTTCATAAAATCACCATCCTAAAATGATGATGGCCTCTCAAGCATATGAATACAAACGTGTGTGCGCGCACGCGTGCATGAGGTGTGAGCTACAGGAAAGACCTGTTGCTCATCGTGAACTCAGAGGAAGAGTTCCAACAAACAAGGACTAAACTATGTGGAGGTAGCGGCAGCGTGTCCTGCATCCTGTTGTGTCTACATGCTCCACATCTCCAGCCTGTTTATCAAATATAAAAGGATTCCTCTCTCCAAGACTGAATGCTTTGTTCAGTCCTTTGTTTATACGTATGTGTCTACATGAGTATGTGCACGTGTCTGTCTCTCCACAGCTCATACTATCTATCAATCAGCAATTAATACTAAAAGTTAATACTTTACTAAACGCTTTTTCACACAGCAGTAGGTGTTCCCCCCCCCCCCCCCCCCCCCCCCCGATTCCTCTTGATATAAGACAAGGGAAAAAAATATCCAATGCATTTATGCCATATTATAATACAAAAGCAAACATTTCTTAATCTTTAATTCTTTATATTAGATTTCACATATACAGTACCACTCTACAGATATCCAATTATGTTACATACTATACATCTTGAAATAAATAGGATGGCAAATGATTGTTGTGCCAGCATATGGTTGTAGATGGTCACATTTAAATAGATGAATGAAATGTACGGTCAGTGGGAAAAAAATACAAATCAAATAAAAATGATTGTCATTGGATAAAATAGTGTTTAACCACTTGAATCTGGGGAAACATTGTGAGCTTGTAGATGGGCTATTTTGGGGGAAGAGATGGTGTGGAAATAGCGATCCAAGTAGCCTACAGTTGCAACTCAGGTCCGTTTGACTGAGGGTTCTAGTGGTTAAGCCGTCGGAAAAAAATGTTTTCCGGCTATATTGATATGCCCAAAACAGACACCAGGTTGAAAGTGGTTAACCAATGATGTAGCTGTTATGCTTGGCGGTCTGTCAGTGCCAATGTTTGGCACCAGTCATGAAGGAGTGTACTGTACATAAGTTCTGATATACTGTGAGCTTTGTATACAGGGGGGGGGTGAAGAGATGTGGAACCCAGTGCCTGTGTAAAGTGCAAGTTGCCCCAGGCAGCCATTGTACATTTAAGGTCACTAGGTGTCGACAGCCGCTGTAATTACCAGCAGCTGAGATCAGCACCCTGCAGTATTGTCTGAACGTGCCTGTATGAGTGTAGGTACGTGTGTACGTGTATGTGTGTGTGTGTGTGTGTGCATTTTCAAGTGTGCCCTGATCCAGAGAAAGTTCAGATCCACTGTTCTAGTAGATCACACACACACACACACACACAGGTCACAGAAATTGTAGAAAAAAATAGAAATGTATTTGACAGCTATTGTTTTGATGGATGTGTGCACAATTAAGGCATCATGTGTTCCTTAATGTTCTTTCATAAGGAACCAAGGTGAATGAGCAGTTGTTTGCTTTTCCTCAAGTGATGTAGAACCCACACTGAGAAGAAAACAACGACAAGGTTGATCTATTAAAGTTGTTTTTTACTACAGAGCATCGATAGCTTTGGCAACATGGCCGAAGACCTCATCCGGTGGAAGCTCAGAGTCGATCTAAAGTGAGAAAGAAATAGACATTGTTATTACAGAGTACTATCATCGACAGGCAGAAACCTTGTATGGCCAAAACCATTACTTTTCAGGAAAAGGAAAAAATAACCCGTGTTCCACTATATCCAGTGTATATCCAGTGTAGCTATTATTTAATCACAAGCTCTTGTTAACAGCTTGTTATCAGCTACAATTTTATATTGTTGTGGTTCCAATTTTGTCTTTTTATTTGTTTTTGTTTCATCACTTCAAGTTTCACTTGTTTATCCTGTGCGAGTTCCCTCTCCTGTCGGGATGGAATTGGTATCCCGAACTGAAAATGTATTTTATCGTTTACTGAGCTGGAGAGACTGGGAGAGCCCCGTTACTGAACAAACTCTATAGCTATGATTACACACCGTTCACATGGTCATGGAGGCGTGCAAAAGATAAAACTAATGGGTTTGATCAGTTTTAAGAAATTGATTTTAATAAAACAATCAATTTTAAGAAATTGCGAAAATAGCAGATCTGCAAGCTCACAACTCACCGCAACACACTGTAAGATGGTTATAGAATAATCGCAAAGAAGTTAATGCATAGTTACAGCCCTGGTCTACATGCTCACCTTTCGGACAATGCCTCGGCCCTCGTAGAAGGCGATGACTGGCTCTGTGGCTTTGTAGTAAAGATCCAGACGCTTCTTGATGGTTTCCTCGTTGTCGTCGGCGCGGCCGCTGGTCTCGCCGCGCTTCATCAGCCTCTTGACCATGGTCTCGCCTTTAGCGTCAATGTACAGCAGTAGGCAGGGTTTGCCAATCTGCGGCAGAAGACAATTTTGATTTGACTCTTTTTTGGTATAATATTTTCTTATGTGATAAATTACTTGTGAAATGCTTTTCTAGATATTATACATTGTGAATGTAATGTTTTTCGTTAATGTATATTATTGTCTTAGGACCCCAGGAAGACTAGCTGCCATTCAGGCGGCAGCTAATTGGGATCTTTTGTTTTTACCATAAAACTAAAAATGATGAAAGGTTGAATAAAAACTGAAAAATAGCCATACTCCACTGAGGCAGAATCTATGAGACTCTTGTGCATAAATGTATCTATAGTTTATAGAGACTAGTAGCAGGGATAGGGTAAATGCATTGTTTATTCAAAACGTGTGATATGCGATATATCAAGAATAATCAAGTGGTACGTGCCAAGCAGAACAACCACCCCCGCTTCAAAAACAAACAGCTCTTCTGGGCATGTCAAAGGTCATTTTGTCAAATGAAAGATGATATGAGACTTCCTATCTTTAATCTTTTTCTTTCTGGAGCATTTTATGCTTTATTTCAGATAGGTCAATTTAGAGAGACAGGAAACCAAGGTAGAAAGAGAGAAAGAGATAGACGTGAGAAAACGGGGACAGATTCAAGATTTTAAATGTCACCTTTGCAGAACCAATGCAAAGAATTTAGCCCAGTCGTTCATATTGGGATGGTTTCGGCGTTGATTTGTTAGCCCTGGTTTTCTCTGCTGTTCCCTACATTGAATTTAGATGTCCCCAGACATATCAGTAGGCAGAGATCTCTGATCATCTGGCTCCATGAGAATATGGGAAGGATTATATTATAAGTCAAATATAGAAAGAACATTTTGTTCTTGTAGAAATCCAGAATCAAGAGAATAAGAAAGAGTAAATTGGACTGTTTTTTACCAAAGTTATGAATGTAATAGGATTGAATACTTTTTTTGTGACTTCTGACGTTGATCCAATTATGCCCAATGCCCCTCATCCCCATTGGGGCCGGGCATTCTGTTTCCTACCTTCTTCTCGAACTCCTCGCCTTGCACCACCTCACGTGGGTAGCCATCGATGAGGTAGCCCTTGGACACGTCAGCCTTGGCAATCATGGCGTCCTTGATCATGTCCAAGACTGTGTCCTGAAAGCAGAGCCACATCATTCTGCTGTTCAATCCACTGTAAACATGTGGAAATACTGATAGCAAACATAACGTAACCTAATCACACAATCTGCTGTCCCTATTTTGCGTATGTCTTGATAAGCAAAGAAAATCAGAAATTCTAATTATTTTAAAAGAATATTATTTGTATTTCTTTTCAAAAATAGCAAATCTACAAGCTCACAATGCATCGTGAGCTTCTAGGTTAGCTAATTTCATGCAGCACCGTTGTACGGCAAAGTATAAAATGAGGCTTACTGTGTGTGTTATTAAGAAAAGTTTTGAAACATGCATACTAAACACGTATTCATTACAGTGTCATTTGCAGCTGTGTGCGTTTCTGCTTTATAAATTACCTTTTTGTACAAATGCATTTCCTATTCAACATGATAAATGAGGGCTGGCCTGGTGAGCTTTTCTAAAACTGAATTCTGTATCACACTCTCTAGGGTGGTGTAATGCTTAAAACGTTCATTGTAGGAATTATGCGTACACAAGTTTAGAATGTAATATTTAACACAGATTGATGCAACGTATTCCTAGGGTTTTACCAGAGGAACAAGCTCTCCCTTCTGCATGATGTCCTGGAGCTTCTTGCCTCTCTCTGAGCCAGAAGCCACCTCCAAACGCAGCAGATCCCCAGAGGACAGGTGGGTGTAGCCATACTTGGCCACCACCTTCTCGCACTGGGTGCCCTTCCCAGAGCCAGGTCCACCTGAAACGGACACAAGGATTCTTTAATGTATGGACTATGGATCTAATTAACCTCCTATGGGGGTTGGTCCTGGCTGCATAGGGCATGCACTGAATGTTCTATGGAACCCCCTGTACTCCCCTACAAAGTTCCATCAATTATCGCCACCTACAACTGTGGAGAGGTGGGTAGAGTAGCCCAAAAAAAAACTGTACTCAAGTAAAAGTATTGATACTTTAAAATAAAAAGTAGTAATTTAAATAATTACAGTTGAGTAAGAGAAAGAAAGTATCTAGTGAAAAGACTACTCATCTATGTGTTACGTGATCTGATTTATTATTTAAATAATCTAGTCCAATGGTAATTAACAAAATTGTCCGATGTCTCCCTGAGGGAATGTTTCCTTCTTCAAATATACTTCAGTAAAAGTGAAGTGTGCTGCAATAAAACACTTACAAGCACATTTTTTTCTAAATGTATTCAAAACAGTGACTAATTACTGCCCACCTCTGCCTAACTGTTTTGTTTTGTTTACTTGGAAAGTACTGGTCGAACTACTTCTCCAAAGTAGGGGATGCTCATATAGAAACTCCACCAGAAGGAGTTCCTCTGACCTCGTCCCCCCCCCAAGTTCAAGTCGCTATTAAGGGCAAGAATGTGTTCTATTACGCAGCCTCAACACAGTGGTATGCTCTACCAACAGCCCTGAAAGTTTTAACTTCCCCATTAAAGTTTAAAGCTGACCTAAAATCATGGTTCCACATTCCACAAACATTCAAAATAAATTTGTTCCCCGACTGGCCTTCCCCCAGGGTTGTAAACGTCTCACTCCTTGCGAGTGACATGGTCCATGTGTCGTACCCCCGGGCCCCCCACCTCCTTCTATGTTTTTATCTTGAATTTAAACGGTATATTTTTGTGTAGTTGTTTTTGTTACACTGTTGTTTTTCCTGGTTGTTTGAGTGTTGAATGTTTAATGGAAACAAGCCTTTGGCTTTTTTGTGAAATCCATTTGCCGTGTTTTTAACTCGTACTGTATGTAGCCTTAAAAGTCATCAATAAAGTATTCAATCAAAGATGGGTGATATTTTAATGAGGCCGACATACCAAACCTCTTGAAAATATGACTGATAGGTGTACAGCATGATAAGTATATACTAAAATGGTTATAGTTTATAGAGACTAGTAGCAGGGATATAAGAATATCACAGTTTAACAAACCATAAAAATAAAATAGAAAACGTCATGTCGGGCTACTTCAGAAAAGCCACAGACTCATATGAGATACAATGAGTATTTAGAGTAACCATTGTGCTATCGATCATACAGTATGAATCGAATTATGATGTAGAATTGAGGTCCCAATGGCTTCGCATAGATTGTCACTTGTAAATCTGTTATTGGCTGGTGCAATGTGAGCTGAAGTGAACTGATAAGTGATGGCATCTCTTAAACTGTGTTTCACCATTTATTGAGAAAAAGCTAAATACTCACCTACAACAAAGATGATCTTGGCGTCCTTGAGTTTGTCTGAAATAAACAGTGAATCCAGGAATTAATACAGTTCCAAGATTTTGCTTTTAAAACTGACCAGTCCAGCTGAATGCTCAGTTTTGTGACCAAATATTTTGACTACAGACTGAAAAGGCTTGAACGGCCAAGGCTCCAAAGACAGTCAGAGATACATTTTGGGTTTTATTTATTTCGCCCAACTCCTCCATCTAACTCCAGTGCAAGAATATATACATTTAGCAACAATAATACTGGCCTAAAAGTCAAAAATAGAGCAATGAGAACATTAAATAAGCACTTAAGCCCTGTAGCTCTCCCTCAGGGATGTTACATCTGCTTCTGCGGTTGCCCATATCTATCCAACTACCTGTCTGTCCCTGCAGCCTCACACAAATAGGGAGTGGATCCTACCACAGGACACAGAACCAATTAGCAACAATTCCAAATACTTCCATAAATACTCCCAGAGCTTCCCCCGTGCCACAGTATAAAAGTAACCTAAACATTCCTAATGATGCGTTACAATTAAACAAATATAACTTGGGGTAAAGACTCAATGATAGTTTAAATAAACACAATACTCCTAAAGCATATGAAACACCCCTCCTCCACAGCACTTGGCACTTTCCCAATCAAGGGTGTTACGAACATTCAGGGCATACTCACCCATACTCGCCTATCCCCATAAATGGAGACAAAGTCTGACAGTATAGAATAGCTAGAAAAGGAGGTTCCTAAAGCATACCTAGCTCTGACATCAGAACACTCCTTCTAGAAACCCCATATACGGAGATAACCGGAACCATCCAGGACTGACATCGTAGTCCCCGGTTTGGGCATGACAGACATAGCCAGCTCCATATGTGGGAATGCCTGACACCACCTGACATCACCGCCGTGATGTCAGGAGCCACCCTCAGTGGTATAAAACAAGCCGTATGTCAGGGTTGAACTAATCTCATCATCGGCATTAGACCCAGTCTTAACCCTTCCAGAGTGAACAACATAGACCCAATCAGGAATAGCTCATCAGACAATCCAGTGTCCTCGGCGACGCTCGAAGATCATCTTAACTCTCTCCAGAGTAGCAGGAGATTAGCTGGCCTTACAACCCAGTTAATCACGGATGGCATATTCAGGACGACTAGCTGGCCTTACAACCCAGCTAGGCCTTCACAGTGGCTCTTGAGTCCGGTTCTAAACAATCAGCCGATTATAAGTGTTTCAATGGTCCTTCCACCGGAGAGCCGGATTCAGGGCTTACTGTAGGGGCAACAGCTCAGATCACGGAGCCCATCACCTGGCTTGAGCGGCCGTCCCCTCGGGTGACCCGCTCAAGGCAGAGTTCCAGTTCCTCCGCGACCGATCAGGGTTCGGCACGCAGGAGACGCCGCTCGAGGCCTGAACGACGGTCCCATAGGGCGACCCGTTCAAGGCAGAGCTCATCAGCGACCGATCAGAGTTCGGCACGCCCATCACCTGGCTTGAGCGGCCGTCCCCTAGGGTGACCCGTTCAAGGCAGAGTTCCAGTTCCTCCACGACCGATCAGGGTTCGGCACGCAGGAGACGCCGCTCGAGGCCTGAACGACGGTCCCATAGGGCGACCCGTTCAAGGCAGAGTTAGTTCATCAGCGACCGATCAGAGTTCGGCACGCAGGGTACGATACTCGAGGCCTGAACGGCGGTCCCATAGGGTGACCCGCTCAAGGCAGAGTTCCAGTTCCTCATGGGGCAGCGGGCTCATCACTACCACATAAATAAACCTCATCTGAATGTCCTCATGGGGCAGCGGGCTCATCACTACCTCAAGTAATGTATGATGGGTCAAAACAGACAAAAACTGAGACACAGGCATAGGCGAGGAAATGTTCTCTGACTTTGGACGTATTCCCACAGGAAATCCGTGGGGCGGCGTATGCCAGAGAACGTTCTTGGATTTTTAACGTATTTCCACGGGAAATCCGTGGGGCAGCTGTTACGAACATTCAGGGCATACTCACCCATACTCGCCTATCCCCATAAATGGAGACAAAGTCTGACAGTATAGAATAGCTAGAAAAGGAGGTTCCTAAAGCATACCTAGCTCTGACATCAGAACACTCCTTCTAGAAACCCCATATACGGAGATAACCGGAACCATCCAGGACTGACATCGTAGTCCCCGGTTTGGGCATGACAGACATAGCCAGCTCCATATGTGGGAATGCCTGACACCACCTGACATCACCGCCGTGATGTCAGGAGCCACCCTCAGTGGTATAAAACAAGCCGTATGTCAGGGTTGAACTAATCTCATCATCGGCATTAGACCCAGTCTTAACCCTTCCAGAGTGAACAACATAGACCCAATCAGGAATAGCTCATCAGACAATCCAGTGTCCTCGGCGACGCTCGAAGATCATCTTAACTCTCTCCAGAGTAGCAGGAGATTAGCTGGCCTTACAACCCAGTTAATCACGGATGGCATATTCAGGACGACTAGCTGGCCTTACAACCCAGCTAGGCCTTCACAGTGGCTCTTGAGTCCGGTTCTAAACAATCAGCCGATTATAAGTGTTTCAAAGGGGATTACCACCAGCAGTGTAGGAGAGACAACCAGCAAACAATGAGTGAACATTTCATTATCAGTACACAAGTTTAAAACCATTTGTCCTTGCATAACTTTCAATGCAGTCAGATGTGTGTATGTGTATATAGGGCACGGGTTGCCCAGTGACACAGACCATGAGTTGGAGTGAACATATGTATCTGCTGTAAAGCAAATGCATACATCTATAGTAGAGCATCCATTTCCCATAGGTTTAGGTCAAGGACACAGGCTGCACTAATGCATGTCTGTCACACATAATAGTCACACAAACATAGTGTTACTATGGCAGCCGTTGCCACCCCTATTGTTATGTTGTCAGATAAAGAATAAGATCACGTTGAGCAGTCATCAAATGTTGGTTTGCATTGTCACTTTGCACATTTGTGGAAAAGGTTTGGCAACATTTCTGTGTATTTTTTTTGTGTTTAACAATTGTATTTCTTATAAATATTTAGCTTTTGAGCCAAAGTGCATTTGTAACATGTAACATCTTATTGATACTTTGCAAGTGAAAAACATAAAGACCATAAATACTCAATATTAAAGTTGTGTAACATACAATAAGCATAAACCTCAATGGTCTTCTGAAAAGTCACCAAAAGAGGGCAGTATAAGGCAGTGTGATGATGTGCACATTTGACTTGAAAGTAAAATGTTCATTTGTAAATATGCAGTGATATACCATACCTCCCATTTTGATGTCTTAGTTGGAGGTTTCCTTTCAACTGAAAGTAAGATGAGACAAAGAGAGAAAAAAAAAGTCAGTCCACAGCACCACATATTTTCATGGGGGCAAACCATTATAGTAATTGGGTATTACACACTAATCATGGACTTAGTTCTACCTTAAGCTACTACAATTGGTTGCACCTGTTGCTATGTATATAACAAACCAAATCATTCACAAGACTAAAAGATTCTGCTTTCAACAAATATTATTAACTCTTAGGGTAGCTGATGTGAGCAAATACACTATAGTTATTGGATTATTATTATTATTATATGTGCGGTTCTCTGCATGTTCTCTGCATGTTCTCAAACTAATATCAACACTGGCCCAAATGCAATATGTGTGGCATTATGTTTCATTTATAATTCATCGTGAAGCGGTGTCACATGCTACAAATCTATCTAGCTCACGCGAACTTGTAGATCAGCTATTTTCGGCACCCAATGAAGTAAAGCTCAAGCTTTAACTTCGAAATCGCAAGAAACTTACCACACTTCATCAAAAAGCTATTCTGATTTTGCAATTGCTTAGTCCCATATGAATGTATGGGACTGGGGGGTAAGCTTAAAGCCCAATGGACCTAAATTACAAAATCTAAGTGAGGACCACCAACATCAGAATAGCATGTTGATTAATTGTGGTAAGTTTCATGGGATTTTGAAGTGTTTCAAATATGTTTTGAGAGGCATCAGACTGGTAAAACAATCATGAATAGTCTCCCATGTCTCTCTTCTCTCTGCCTTTGCTTTCCCAGCTCTCCCAGACAGACACTCCCCTATCTCTGAAATATTGCATACAAATGGCAAAAACTGAATTATGCTATATACTGGAAACCTGAATGAACATAGAAAGCTATAGGTTGGCACTGATAGTAATATCTATATCTGTATAAGAGGAGTTGGCGGTTGACTCTGCTACTCTGCTCTGGCACACGTAGAGCGAAGGCAGAATGCCAACAGTATCAGTTTGAATGGCATGTGTAAACAGATACCCAGGCTCAAGCAGTTGTGTGCCTGCATCAGATGACTTTGAAGCGTGACTGAGAGAATGCTTCTTTAATAACAGATTCAACAGGCAAAATATGTATATGTAATTTAAAGGACGACTTCACCGCTTTTCAACCTATCTTCATATAATTGGTCCTCACTAATACTCATGATAAAATGGTACAATTTTTTTCTACTTGGTCTGTGTCTCATAGGAGGGCTGTGGACAGTCCAGAAACCTGTCTACCAGTGACATCATCGTTAGGCATGATTTTTTTTTCCAACAAGATTTCAATTTTTTTATTTAGATTTGTATTAACACGAGAACAATGGCTTCTTTTATTGCATTGCAACTTTCAAGGAATAGAAAGCCTGCAGTTTCTATTAGCTTGGATTCCCCATTGATGATGTCACTGGTAGACGGGACTCTGAACTGTCCACAGCCCTCCTCTGAGACACAGACAGAGTAGAAAAAAATTGTACCATTTTATCATGAGTATTAGTGAGGACCTATTATATGAAGATAGGTTGAAAAGCGGTGAAGTCGTCCTTTAACTTTAAGGGTGTGTAAGTGATAGCGTTAAATAGCTCTATTTACCTAGAGCCATCATTGCTATAGAGTAGACAGTGTTTTGTTTTTTTTCTTCAGTAACAGATGTCTCCCTGTCTCTACAGATCTTAAGATAACAGAAAATACAGGTCCGTATACTAATAGTATAGCATGGAAACCAGATGAATCTGCCAGAACAAATGGAAATTTGCTCTCTGGCAGTATATTAGTCTGGTTATGCCAGGCTACAAATCCAATCAGGAGATGTCTGCCATCAGAATATAGAGCTTAAACCTTTTAACTTTTTTACATAAACAGTACCTATACCTCCTTTAATACACAATCCTGCTTAACTGTGTCAATGATGCACTTAGCAATGACATGCATTGAATCTTGGAGATATTATGCTGAATATAGCAGCTAAAAAATAAGTCAATATATATTATATAGTCACTCTATGGCTTTTATGCATTGATGTACACAATCATAACCAGAGGAAATGCATCTAAATATTTCACACATTATGGTCTCCAATCTTTCTACAGAAAATGACAGTGGAGTGGCTCACAATGAAACCATGTCACTGTGAATACTGCAATTTTTGTATGGTAAATTTGTTGCATGCATTCATACATGCATGCATGATATGATAGATATATTTAAATTTTATGCAAACAAATGTTGGCTAGAGCGCACGTGGAGTCACTCTACACATGCTGCCATCTGATCCTGACTTCTATGGCACATGATTAATGGTTACAGAGAGAAAGTCACTTTCTCTGGTTACTTGACAACTGGTTAAAACTGGTTACACTTGACAAGCTCACACCTCGGTGCTCACATGTGGGCTTGTAGTTCGGCTATTTTGGACGTGTGACGCCATCGTACGGCGGAGTATAAATCAGGCAATGGGTTTAGTGTCCTAACATGATCTCCAGTGAGAAAGGGGCATGTGGTTCATCACTTGAAAAGAACATGAAGTCTGGCCACACAAACAGTCTTAACCCAATTAAACCTGGGGCCCGCTATACCAGTGTAACCCTCCACCGCCCTACCAACATACCCCCAGGCCACAACCCCCACCCGGGGTCCCCCCCCAAGGGTCTTGGTCCCCACCTTTTACCCCCTCTACAACAAATCTTTGCCACAACGCGTCAGAACCAAATATTTGCTTCGTCAGGGATTTTTTTTTTCATAAGGAATATTTAAAGTGAGTTATGAATCATCTTCATATCCTGATCAACCAGGAAAGACAAGAAGTGCACCACCTATGTAGATGCACTGCGGCGCGACATCTTGGCTAACAACACTGCAGAGCTCAAGACCCTGATGTTAGATAGGAGAGCAGCGATTCAGGAGTCCCAAGATGGTGTTGGCTAGACCACACTCTCGCATCGCATCATATCCTGATCATGATTATTTCTGTAGCCATTCTGTATGAGAATAAAAACGTATATATATATACACATTATATAAACACAGTATAGCCTACATATACACACATAACTACAACTACTTGACAACAGCACCTACAGCACAGCCGGGTCAAGTTCTGCTGGTGCTAAAATGTCAAACAAAACCAGCGTATTGAATTCGGGCAAGTGACTACAGGCCTGTTTGTTCACTGGCGCATATCTACAGTGCAAACACATTCAAGTGCAATGGTGCACAATGCACATACCTCGGGTCGTGATAAAGCATATTCCATCCATTGAATAGAAAGGGAGTGTTAGAAAGGTGACAAAGATGGGCTTACATTTCAACCATACATGAGGGATATGTGAATGGCATGCAAAACTATTCAAATCATTCACAAGCTACTAATGTACCACTAATGTGCTTTAAAAGATCAAGTGTTAGGACGTGTGTTCCCAGAGGCCCTGGCCATGTGGTCATGACATGTATTATGTAAGGGTGCAACAGTTGCATCAAAATAATCGATCATGAAATTATTTCAATAAAATAGATTTTTTTTAACTGAAAATAGCGGATCTACAAGCTCACAATGCATCACAATACAATGCATTGTGAGCTTAGGCTAATAGGCTATTTTGTGCGACACCTTTGGGATACAATATGGATCAATAGTTAATCAGACTAATCAATTTAGTCGATTATAATCAACCAATTAGAATTTTGTTTGCGTTTATTCCTTCATATATGAAAAAGAATCAAAATGCATCATGATTATTCGATAAATCAAAAAAGTAATCACTTAAGGATTATCACAAAGAAAATGATCGATAGAGGCAGCTTATGCCAAAGTTGCAATTCCTACGGACTAAAATACTGCATATCCCATCATTCTCTGTGTGCCCTAGTATTCATTCACCATCACATGTGGCATTTGTTGCTTCTCAGGTGGCCGATTTCTTTTGAAAGGGGCCGTTAACCCCGTGGTCTTTGTAAATGTCACTAGGAGCACTGTGTCAGCACTGAGCCTCTTTGGGAATGCCACCCTGGCCAATTATAGAGACGGTCATTTAACAGTCTTCTGCTTCCTTGTCATGACAAACATGTTCTGTCCCTTAAGGGGTGTGAGCTGGGCACTACCCAGCAGCTGGGCTTACTATTAGGAAGTTTTCAACTGTCACTTCATGCAAGTTGGAGGCATTAAATAAAAATGTGCATGTTTAATGTATGAAGCTGTCCCATGTAGTAGTAATTATGTGCAAGTACAACGTTGTACAACTCTGTGAATTATTTAAAGTTTAGAATTCCACAACATACTACTGTACTGCATGTGCAATTATGGAGAATTTGAAGTGGTTTCACTGGAGCACAGCAGAAAGTCTGTTCTCATCCATCAACCTATCTATATATTCCAGGTATCTGTCCGTCTCTCTCTATGCCCAAATATGGAGATAACAGGCGTCATCCATAACAGGCGTTATGCCCTGAAGGAGTACTGGCGATCGCCTGCAAATGACAGCACAGAAGATCCCAAATATGGAGTCCCACATGGCTCTTGTCCAGACTGGCCTCAAAGTACTCTGATAATGTGAACTGCACTCGGTAATTATTAAATACAAAAATATTGGGTGATAAATTGTGACCAAAGCGTCGTCAGTGTTTCCCTTAATAAATATACAACTCATTAGGTAAATAATACATGGGCATTCAGTGCAGTACAAGCATTAGTGTTTTGGTACCAATGGCAACTCTGCAAACAAATCCATTTGCTCACATGCTTTGCAACTCTATATTGAACGAATATATTGATTAATAAATGTTTTATGCATTGACGTTCCCCATTATTCCCCCCCTCTCCTATTTTTGACATCTAGAAGCTCAGAACACTTTGCAGCAGGATGTGTTGTGAGCTTGTAGAGCAGTTATTTTTGGGGGGCCACGAGACCGGTGCACAACAATTCATGAATCACCCTTTTACACTTGGTCCTATAGGGAGAGCACAGACAACCACGCGTCTCCTGCGATAATGCGTGACATCAACGCCATTTCTTTCGCCCTGACAGTGAAGAGTTTCACTAGGAGGACAGAGGTACACGCTTTCCCTCCTATATTTCCACACCTCACTGAACAGGCGCCCTGACCAACCTGCAGGAGTTGCTAGTGCAGCAGCAACAGCTAATTGTGTTCGTATGGTCGCCCGACC
This sequence comes from Gymnoscopelus braueri, assembly GCF_963280865.1. Taxonomy (NCBI): domain Eukaryota; kingdom Metazoa; phylum Chordata; class Actinopteri; order Myctophiformes; family Myctophidae; genus Gymnoscopelus; species Gymnoscopelus braueri. Next base: position 27,608,648 of record NC_137624.1, read on the forward strand.
AAGCCGGAGGTACCGCGAAGGATTCAAACCCCCTAGTCTCTGCATGTGGAGGGCAGGAACCTTACCCGTGCCACCCGAGCACCCTCTCCCATGTTATTACTCCTTTTAAAATTGCAGTCTACAGCTATAAAAAGACCGTCAGTCTGCAGCTGTTCCCAGGATAACATATCAACCATTCTCGAAAAATGTTCCAGGATGGGGGGTCTTGCACTCTGAGCCTCTTCCCCACCCCCCACAAAACCACATAATTCAATCCACTGCCACCTATGACAGTATGTCACTGACCATTAACTACCATAGGGCATTGCATACAGTGCCTTTAATATGTGTGTGTACTGTCTCTTTAAGGGAGAACAGGAGACCTCTTTGACGTCAGGAGAGTGAGGGATTGCTGTTTGTGAGAGAGATGCACTGTTTAGCAGGGAATGTATTGTTGAATCAAATGTGTGGCAGTTCATAATGAGCGTTGTGTGCTTGGGCTCTGAGCTTAGAAGGCTTGGAGAGGACACATGCACTATCGACATGCATGATGATGAGTCAAAGGCAGCAGCAAGCCTGTTTGTGAATGAACACCGCTCTGACATTTTAAAACGGCACTGGATGGTACAAGGCAATGAACTGGCAGAGGTGCATGCTTGAACATAATCACTGCTGTGAGAGCAAACATGATTATGATATCCAGTTACTCAAGTTAGTCAAATTCCCCTCTTCGATGGCACTCTGAATGGCATTATTCTTTCCTCAGTGACTTGCTCAAGCTTACACTGCAAAATCTGCAGTGTTCAGAGTGTACAAATGTTAACAAATGGACCGTAAGGGGACATTTGTACAATCTCAGAGTTAATTATAACACATGATTTGTGTTCAGTCTCTGTGGATGGCACTCTGAATGGCATTCTTCCTTCCATGGCGACTTGCTCAAGCTTAGCCTGCATGTGCCAGCATCTGAACACTGTAGACAAAATGTCCATTCAGTGAAACAATGTCTACCAACCATCCCAAAACAGCTCCTTCAACACTTTGCATCAGACAAGCAGATCATCCGTCGGATGACAGATCGAGTGGATACTAGAGAGCAGCATGATCAGGTGAGTGGAACCTCAGATGAACAGGTGCCACTCACGCCAGTCTCTCTCCACTTGCTGTCTCTCCTCTCGCCCATCCTGTCAAACAGCCCTACCCACTTTCTCAAGCTCTCTCTCTCTCAGATCTGCTTATTTGTCATTCCCAAATAGACCTTGCCCGCTGCCATTTCCCTGCCTGATCCTCCTCTATGGTGCCTTTGTCCTCTGTACTGACCTCTCTTACGCGTTGCGGCTCTAGATCCCAGCGCAGGGGGCTGTCGTCCCTCTGGTTCTCAGTGCGTCTGAGCAGTTACTGCTGCACATTGGCCCTCCCTCCCCCATCCTGAGCCTTTTTATAGCTCAGCTCAGCCCCTGCTCAGCCTGCGTTGCATTCTGGGTAGGGAAGGATCATGAGTAAAGAAATGAGGAGACTGGAGAAAGGGAGGGTGGGGGGAGAGGGGGGGGGGCTGTAATGGAGCTGGTAATGGGAGAGACAAAGGGTGGGAGGTCTACTGTACTGAGTAGACCTCTATACCTACTGCACATATAAACGGAGATGCTACCTTTAAACACATTTTAAATCTGAGGCTTTTTTGTATACTGTTTAAATAGCATTGAGAAAAAATGCTGCCAATTCTCCCAAAAGTGACTGCAAAAGATTGCTGCCATTTGCTTCAAAAAGCTTTATACCCTGTATATATATATATACACACACTGTAAGTATGCCCACTGCTAGATTGCTTGGTGTTCTTTGAGTGAATACAAGTTAGGTCCACCACAGTTTGCATTTCATCTCCAATTTTGCGCCTCACTTACTCTTGGGAGCTGTTATGTAATTGTTGAGTCTATGTTTGCGTTTGTCCCCTAATGAGGAAGTCTGTAAGAAGGGGAAATGGTGTGTGTGTGTGTGTGTGGGGGGGGGGGGGTGTTAGGCTTATCAGCAAATAGCAGATTGCAATGTGGTTCAACTAATATTAATTTACTCCGTTATTGGGTATACGGTTATATAAATATGGACTGTGCAAAAACTTCAGACATGAAGGCTAAGCAATTTACACATTGTACTTTAGATGGTTTAGCCCATTAACCACTTAAAAGCCCATCTACTTGACTGGGGTCATGAAGCCCTTTTATTTCCAGGTATTTACAAGGAATGTAAATGGGAGAAATTATAGTTAATAGGCGAGTATCCATAAAAGAAATGCATGATCTACCAAATACTAGGAAATAAATGCAAAAATATCAAAATAAAAGGATAGTGAAAAGTTATTACTATGTACATATTACTTATTGAGAAACACCACAGTACGTGGGCCCCTGGGCACGGGCTGGACCCCCTTGAAGGGGCATGAAACCCCAGTTTGTTTTCCAGTTCAGGTAAAAAAACGACAGCAGATTAAAAACATGGCAGATTAGTAAGCAACACAGCTGCACCAGACAAATTGATAATGAGTGTGAGATTTTCATACAGTAGGTGTGTCCAGAGCCAAGCATGATAGACAGTATTGACACGCCTAAAATCTAACAGACATTTTGATTAGCTGCAGCTCTGTTGTTTACATCACTATGTGAGTCATTCTACGAAAAGTGCCATTTTCAGTGTTTGATTTGAACTGGGCTGACTCCTCAGTAACAGGGTTGACAACAGGATAGTGTCACCCCTGTTACAATCCTGTGTTAAGTCAACCCTGTTACTGTACAATTATCTAGCCAGTCACACAAGCAATGAGAGCCCAAATGTACTGCACCTCGGTACATATGTATCAAGTCTTTTACCAATTGACATGTTCGTTGATACTCCCTCATACAACCCTCAACTCCTAAAGGGCCCTACATGTCCTCCACACCAACAATAACTTCCGATTAAAAAAAACAACATTTACCTGTCCAAAGCAACCAAAAAGGAAGTTCAGCTTCTTATTTCACCAAAAGCAAACTTTCCCCCATACTGCTACTGTAACAACCACAGCAAAGGTTACTAGGAGTACCACCCTTGCTCCCGCCCCGGTACATACAAGGATACAGGCTCAATGACAGAGACAGAGCCTTCCCCCACCTGGCTAACTCACCCTAGTCTTCATGTGTCCTACTGGCGGGAGGTATTTACGCACTTGAGCCCGATGTGTAGATTGGGCAACCATGAAATGGCAACCCTCTCAAAGCCATGGATGGCCGCGAGGAAGACACAACAATAACAAACAGTTTACTAAAATAATAAACAAGTCCCCCTATCGAGGACACATTTCTTCAACCTATAAGGGGAATAGCTCCACACTGCCTTGTACCACCAGGGAGACAAGCACCAATCAATCACTAAGCTCCTCTCTCTTCACCAAACTATAAAAACACATTTTTTCAAAATTAGAACAAACTCAACCAATAGCCAAACCAGACAATGTTTAACTTTACCAAAGTTACATACTGAAAATGTCTAACCTGCACCTGAATCTCCCATCATTTTAGCACACAGGTAGCATTAGTACTCATCACTAGTACTCACCACTGGAGATTGGAGAACACTGCCCCTGAAGGCCCCAACGTCCATTAAATGAAGATGACCAAAGTGCTAACGACCAGTTTTAAAGCGTTCTACGGATAAATTGTGTCCTACCAAGTTAGACGAGCCCCCATTTGTTACAACCTGACTCAGGGTTGCCGCAAAAGGGAGACACAGGCACAGTTAAAAGTATATAAACTAGTGAAACCAGGAGACCTGGTTCTGCCAGACCCCTAGTTGTTATAACGACATTATGATGTCGTGTGATGATGACATCATTACGTGGAATTCTTGGCAAAAACCGCGGTTGAAAAAACTGTGGTTGAAATCTGAATGGCTGGGTAGGAAAAGATGGACAGACCGACCGACAAAGTCTCATGTAGGCCGACCCCCTGGGTCTGGCAAACATATGTATTTTAAAACTAAATAAACAACTGAAAACATAACATGTCAGTAAATATGAATGACCATCAGTGTGACAGTGTACTGTGTAGACAGTGTATGGGTGCGAGTGTACAGTATGTGCAGTGTGACTGTTGCCAGGTGTAAACCAAGGCAGATTACCGAACAACCTGAGGAGAGAGGGTAGCGAAATCTGACAGGAAGAGGACTGCCTTTAAAGCCCTCAGAACAATAAGCTCAGGTGCTCCAGATCAGAGCTGATGGCCTCCCAGCTCCACCTACCAGGTACCTGCATCCACAACAGACAAGCACTGGTAGACAGAGTGGGAGGGCGTCACAAATGCAACTAATTAGATCTCCCCTTGTAATAGTCCGGTGGATTGGTAAAATTTTTTAGGTGAATCGTTCACTTTTTCATAAAAGCGTGAAACTTGGTAGACTTGTACAGTTTGGGGCCCTGAACATTTTCAGATATGGAGCCATCGCAAAAACGCCCCCTGGTGGCCATGGCGGCCATTTTACTTTCCGCATTACCAAATAATGTATTTTGTGTCAACTCCCAAACCAAACATGATAATACAGAATAGGTGATGTCTACACCTATGTTTTGATGGTCAATGATTACAATAATATCATGTACAACATCATAAACTGTTCAGGTGATATAGTTAATGGTCAATTCAGTGATGTTGTGAGGTAGTCCTGTGCAGTTTTGTCCGAAGATCTGTCACTTTTTCATAAAAGTATGAACCTTGGTACACTTGTACAGTTTGGGGCCCTGAACAATTTTGGATATGGAGCCATCGCAAAAAACTCCCCAGTGGCCTTGGCAGCCATTTTACTTTCCGCCATAACCAAATTATGTATTTAGCATCATATCTCCTAAACAAAACATGATAATACAGAATAGGTGATGTCTACATCTATGTTTTGATGGTTAAGGATTACAGTGATACCATTTAAAACAGAGGTTCTCAAACTGTGGGTTAGGAGTAGGACCCCAAATGGAGTCACAGGAAGGTGGCAGTGGCTACATTAACTGAAAAAGGTTTAAATGTGAATCCTTCCAATTAAGTCTGTTTTTGTTTTGTTTTTGAAAATCATGCAATTATTATAATGGTTCTGGCAACAGATATAGGCTATATACTATAGGCTATAATCATATGAGATAAAACAACCTAAAAACAGTAATAGAATCATTTATCAACACCAAAATTACAATGGAAAAACACAGAAATGAATACATTGTGATTGTACAATTATCTAGCCAGTCACACAAGCAATGCAACTAAATAGATCTCCCCTTGTAGAGGGTATTTGAGCAACCGAGTTACCAGACACAACTCAGACCTGTGTCTTTGATGGTTTTATTATACTGACACACAATACTAACACACTCTAATACTTTTAGGCCAGTATGGCCAGTAAGCCAGTAGGCCATAAGTCAAGTAAAGAGTCGGGTTATAAACCCAAAAAAGTAAACACAAACAACAACGTAACAACAAATTACTGACATGAAATATACACACAAAACTATAAACCATATCAGAAATATATTATCGTCGTGTAAACACGCTCTCAATTCTTACCGTCAGTCTCTCGGAGCTCGAAATGGAAAATTATGAACGCAGCAATAACACCCTGGTAACTAGTAACACTGGTACATGCGTAGAACACTTTGTCCTGATAGTGAGCATCCACTGACTCCATTTATTCCTCTACCCATGTAGGTGTAACCTTCTGTTGACTAATCATGTGACTTGTGTATTATCTTAAAGTAATACTAGGTAACGTTTTCAACAAAACTAAAGTTAAATTGTATATCTTTTGCGAGTGGCAAAAGTTTCACAACACCCACTCCGTGAATTTCACCCCCGGAAGCCTTTTATTTATATATTTTCTATTGAACGTGTACGGGGGGGACTTTCCCGGGAAAATGACGTTCCTGGCCAACGTCATGACGTCGTGGCCGACGTCCTCAGGAACTACCGCAACGGTTTCCTGTTTGGCCAGGAACTACCGCGCTATTAACAAAAAGGAACCTCACGCTGATTTTAAGATAATGTAGGATTGGAAGATCGAAAAAGAACAGAAAAAGAAAGCACAGCTCATGGTAACTAATGCTCCACTGGCTAAGAGAAACGATCCGTAGATAGTATAAAACAATTAAAAGATCGCTTTTTGAAACGCTTCCGGTGAAAACGAATGGAATTCTGGGTAATCGAGGACTAGGGAAATTGTATGCAGTGACGGTAGTGACCAGCAGAGGTTGCTAAAAATCGTTATTTGTGATTCTGCATTGTACAACTTTAACTGAGGAAACACAGGCTTTAGCATCTGACCTAATCAATCAACATGCCCTCATGTGACACTTAAGTGACATGTGTGAAGTCCACTGCTGTGCTGTGGGTTTTTGCAATGGCTCCATATCTGAAAATGTTCAGGGCCCCAAACTGTACAAGTCTACCAAGTTTCACGCTTTTATGAAAAAGTGAATGGCTGGGTGAATGATGAAAGTGAATGATTTTCGTCTCAATCCACCGGACTATAAAGGGTATTAGAGCAACCGAGTTAGCGGACACAACTCAGACTCTTTGATTAATTGTATTATACTAACATTACAATACAAACATACTCTAACACTTATAGGCCTAGGAAAGGAAACACAAACAACACAACAACAAATTACTGACATGCGATATACACACAAAATTGTAAAACATATCAGAAATACATACATGTATCGTCATATAGTTCTTAGAATTGCATATATTTGTACTTATGACTAAATATCCTGAAACATTCTGAAAATAAGATACAGGCAGGCACTAGAAGGCCACATGTGCAGGTAACATGCCAATACAAACGCCACCGTTACATCATAATAATGGATTATTCTACTTTTTTTTTTATGTAACTATTAAAATCTTTTATGTTTTTATAATAACAAAAAACTGTTTTGAGGTATTTAATATTTGAAAGCAATGTGTTCTGCTTCTGTATCTACCGATCTATAAATGCACAGATTGTGTGTGTGTGTGTGTGTGTGTGTGTGTGTGTGTGTGTGTGTGTGTGTGTGTGTGTGTGTGTCTGTCTGTGTCACATACCGTGACTCCAACAGGTTGGTCGGGGGGGGTGCCTGTTCATCAGGGGCCAGAGCTGTGTCAGGGGTCATCGCCATGCTGTCTTGTGGTGGACATTTTTGTCAAAATTCTATTTTTGCCATGGACATGCAAATGAGCGGACAATAATATTACCAGAAACGCATAAAGAGCTAGCCCTGAATGACCATTGCAGGTCTGTAATGCTGAGTGTACAAATGGAACCAAATGGACCCTATTGGTTCCATTTGTACACTCTCAGAGTTCTAATCTAAAAAAAAGAAAATATCCCACGATTTTGTAACCCCATTTTTTACACCCAGTGCCAATTGTCTATGTAATCCTGGGCACTACCTTCCCTCTGCCAACCTAGGGAGGCCAGGGACTCTCAGAGTTATGGTGGTACTTGAAAATAAAAAAAAGTTTGTGAAACCACTGTACTAGTGAACTCCTAATGTGCCATAGTGTCATAGTGAATCAGTGCCATACATGTTCTGAAGAAAACCTGGAGACTGACATTCACTAATGGGGTCTTGTGATCAAAATAATAATTAATTATAATGTTATGTAAAAACAAAATCTAGAATTTGCCACGGACAAGGACAAGTCTTTGTCCGACATATTGATGGACTGGGATGGATAGAGTGTTCTTCTACATGCCATGCATTACGGCCTCTTGGTGAAACTCCTCCAGCGGCTGACGACTCCATGTGTGTCATTGGAGACCAAACAGTAGGGGCTGTTAGTAGCAGGGACTATACACATAGCATAGGGTGAATTGGCAATGACTAAATTGTGGAGAAAATGAAATAAATGCATATACAGTAGGCCTACCTACATAAATGAATGAATTAAAAAATAAATCCTTTCTCCAAGACTGTTTATGGTCTTCAAACAGTCCTTATTTCACAGAACAAACAAAATGAATAAACCTACCAAAAAAATGCAGCCGTGGTTGTTCTTGTGTCGCTACTTTGGACCTGAAACACTGCGGACCGACCTGCCTGGAGATTAGAACATTTCACAGAACAAACAAATGAATAAACCTACAAAAAAAATGCAGCCGTGGTTGTTCTTGTGTCGCTACTTTGGACCTGAAACACTGCGGACCGACCTGCCTGGAGATTAGAAAGATCCATGAAGGTGCAGCGGTCCTCTGTGAGAGCAGGAGACGCTCCCCGTGAAATGTTGATGAGGCAGCAGGGCAAAGCCAAGAAAGGAACTGTGTGCCTGCCTGCTCCTCAGGGCTCTACATCCTCTCTGAGCTGTCCAGCGTGCCAGATTATATTCTGGGCTCAGATTGGTCTTTTCAGTCATATATGCGCACTTACCAAAACTCAACAAATTGAGATTGTGCCATGGTCATCATCAACTTTGGATGGAAGAACAAGAAGTGGAAAAGGCTGCATCAACTGGCATCCTGAGAGGGGAGGGAGGGGGGGGGGTGGGGAGAAGACAAGAGATCAATTCTAGATTCAGTATCCTATCCTCTAGTAGTTCAGTAGTTCTTTTTCATGCCAAGGACCCCCAGAATGATATACATTTGGCCACGGAACCACATCTGAAAACGTTTTGTGCCAAGGATTCCAAGAAGAAAAAAATTCAAAATTAAACATTTTTCAAACAATTCAAGATGTTCAAAAATAGCATATGTACAAGCTCACAGCGCGTCACTTTGTGCCGCGCTGTGAGCTTGTATATCTGCTATTTTTGAGGGGATGTATTGTATGTATTTTTGAATAGCAAAAGTATAAAATATGGTTAAAGTGGTTACAATGATTGTGACGCTATATTAACACATTTTGCTGGGGACACCTGGGGGTCCCCGGACTCCAACTTGAGCACCACTGCTCTAGATAGAAAATGTAAGCAGAGTTGCATCGATTGTAAAGTCACTACTCACTAAATAAACAAGACAGTTTAAAAAGGGCTTCTCTATGCATTCTGTGGCAATTCGTTTTTTCTTCCTTGGATGGCATGTGGACAGGAGCGCTCGTTTTGGTTCACTGGACATCTCGCTTTGGTTTTACAACAAATGCACAACTTTTTTAAAACACTTGAAAACAAGGCAGTTGCATCAACGGCAGTCAGTTGCTGTCGATGCCTGGAGGCTTGGGAGGCACGCCTGAGCAAGTTGCTAGGCAAGGGAGTGCCCAAGTCCCGTGGACAAGCACACCGTCTGGGTCTGAAAAGGAAAGCTGTGGTGGATGGGATAGGTTCATTAAACTAAACCCTCGTCTCTCAGCCATCACAGGGCATCTGAGCTCATGTGTCCACTTGCCATACAAACAGGACAAACACTATGTATAATAGTCTGTGAACAAAGCCAGGTGAGCAAGATTGGAAAGTAGAGGGTTAAATAAACTTTTTTTTTTTTTACTGTTTTTTATATATACACACACAGTTAAGAATTATTTTTTAATTGAAGTTGTTTAAAATAGTTTTTAAATCTTGAAATATATTTGTGTTGGAAAAGAATTCTCTTTTCCAACAAAAATATATTTCAAGATTTTACTCGCGACCCATAAAAATTGGTCCGTGACCCAAACATTGGCCATAGGGTATAAATGTTACACCAAGTAATTTCCAAATGAACACTGTTCGGTACCGTTGTTGCGGTGCGTTCTAGCCATCCAGATGCTGTAACTGCAGATGTTACGTGTCCACTGAACCTGGTCCCCCGGCTCCAAACCCCAGGAAGGTTAAAGGTCGCAGGACCTGGAGTGACCATTCTGCAACGTGGACAAGCTCCTGTTTACTGTTGATAGCACGGTGTGCACACGCACGCAAGGACACATTGCCAAACATTCTCAAAAACATTTAAATAATCAAAAAGAGCTTGATCTACAAGCTCACAGCATGTCACACCATGATTGACATGTTGCGAGCTTGTGGATCTGCAATTTTCGTTTGGAAAAGTTTGTAAACCCCCAAACAGTGGTGGAAAGTAACTAAGTACATTTACTCAAGTACTGTACTTAAGTACAATTTTGAGGTATTTGTACTTTACTGAGTATTTCCAATTGTCTATACTTTTACTCCACTACATCTCAGAGGCAAATATTGTACTTTTACTCCACTACAATTTGAACATTTTAGTTACTAGATACTTTTCAGATATAAATTATTATATTATGAAACACACATTAACCACTTTAGCCCTATTTTATACTTAGGCTATTTGAAAATAGCCGATCTACAAGCTCACAACGCAACGCGATGCGACACGTTGTGAGCTTGTAGATCGGCTATTTTCAAAAATGTTAGTACTTTTACTTTTGGTACATTTTGATACCAATATTTTTGTACTTTTACTCAAGTAAAATTTGAATTCTGGACTTTTACTTGTAACGGAGTACTTCTACATTGCAGTATTGATACTTTTACGTAAGTAAATCCTTTGAGTACTTTTTCCACCACTGCCCCCAAATGGCCGCTTGGTAATAAAAAGGTTCCCAGCTCGAATCCCCGGCTCCCCTGTGGGTAAGTGTCAAAGTGTCCCTGAGCAATACACTGAACCCCTAACTGTGTGAGAATGTGATGCAGATAGTAAAGCACTTTGGATAAACCATAGTGTGTAGTTACTCAGTAGGACAAAGTGCTGCTGTCCCATCAATAGCAGAAAATAATGTGGATTATGTAGATCATTAAAAAAGGCACCGACTGTCCATTTCACTTACAAAGGAAGTCCATAGCATAAAGTGGCACTCAAAGAGGTATAGTTAAGTCCTTTATTAACAAACTCTGGGACAAACAATTAAAATCTGGTAATACAAAATATAAAAAAGTTGGCCTTCATTCTTTTTGACGGAGTAATTCTGAAAGATAAAGAAAAAAACAATTAATTAAAACATTTACACATGAGATCAGCGCATATACCTTCTATGAATGTAGAATACTTATGGCATATTCCCAGGGCAATTTAGGTGGCAGTATTTGGGAATTAAATCAAACTTAAATAATGAGATTTCTAAAAAACGAAAGCCAGAGCCAAGATTGAGGCCAAATTAAAGAAAATCAAAATTAAATTTATTTTTAAGAGAAAGATCAATGGAGATAAAAAAAGAGAAGTTAAAAATGCAGATTGGTGCTTCTAGGATCAACAGGAACCATGACTTGAAAAAGAAAAGACCTGAGCACTCAAAAATGAAGCTGAGAGGGCATAAAATAAGTCTTTTTTTCTTGTAATGACATTAAAGCCGTTTAAATTTTGTGTTGCAGATTTTCAAATTGCCATATTTGTTCAACGTTTTATAAAAGCAATAACTCACTTGAGGACAACCCCCTTAGCCGAGATGTAATGGCCTGTTGCATGTCTTGTGCTTTAAACTAGGGATGCCAGAAACTGATCAAAATCCAATTTTAATATTCTACTGCCCTGGGGAAGATCTTTCAACTATTCTGTGCATCACTCTGCTCTCTCGTCTGTGACCCATTGCAGTGCTTTGAAATCACTGCTACAGTCTGTGCGTTTTTGGCGAGATGGCTCAACTAGTGCCTGTGTTTTCGCTTCGTGTCACGCAGCAAACACAGCTGACCTACAAGCCCACACTGCGTTGCATCCGCATGGGCTTGCAGATCGGCTTGTGCTCTGCGTGCAACACCGTCATACGACAAAGCATAATCGAGTTTAGGGACAAGAGAGGCGGAGCTACCACATGTTGAGGGCCCTCTACATTAGGCTACAGTTTATACTACTGTAATATCAAATAGCAGACAGTGTGAACAATTAATGGCAATTTACTGTATCATTTTGGCTATAAATGAACCATAATTTTTTTTGGGAGACCGCCACGAATATTTGAAAATCAAATTTTTGGCAGGATCCCTACTTTAAACCAGTGAGTTGCAAACCAAATTTGTGATTTAATTCATTAGAATAATTGCTACAAACCATACCTTGCAGCCGTCTGATTTCTTGCCGAGCCTCTTCCAGTTGTCTCTGGGCAACAGCGCAGTTGGCACAGTCTGCAAAAACATTTATGACACTTTTATGAGTCCTCTGCAGAAAGATTTGACTAGATGTGAATAAAACAAGACTCTGTGAAACGATAAATGTGGCTGTTAGATGTCAATAAAGGTCTTCTGCAGAAAAATTATTTGAATCGGAACAGGTTAGGCTTTCATTATTTGCTGCTAGATTTGGCTGGTATAATTTCCCAAAACCGCAGCAAAAGAGAGAAGGAAAAAAAAGGCGAATTAGCAAGCGAATCGTGAGGGAAAAGACAGAGATACTTTCAACACTTAAGTATCGTCATTATTTTTTAAACCATACCTGGAAGCTGTCCAATTTCTCCTCGACACTCTGCGATTTCTTGCTGAGCCTCTCCCAGTTGTCTCTGGGCTACGGCGCAGTCTGCAAAAACATTTGACACTTGTATGAGTCCTCTGCAGAAAGATTTGACTAGATGTGAACAAAAGAAGACTTGAAATATGAAAAGTATATGAAAGTATAAATGAGGACGTTAGACGTCAATAAAGGTCTTCTGGAGGGAAAACTGATATTTTTTGAAAATATGTAATCAAATTATCGATTTGCTGCAAAAAAAGAAAATTACATAACACAAAATGGATATACATTTCAGAATGAAAAGCACAACCCTGACAATGACTTCAGCTAGTTAAAGGTTAACTGTAACTATTTATAAATAAAAAAACAATTTAAGCCATCATTTTTCGCTATCAGCCACTGACTATACTATTGTGCTGGTGTGTTTCCCTAGCCTGACTCCAGCCCCTGAATCACAAGCCACGGCCATAAAAATAAATACAAATGTTCTGGTGACTATCAAACAGTCAAACAAAATGAAAATGAGTGCCAGGCTAGTGTTTCCCTGCAGGAAGACTGATCCCTCTGGCTGTATTTTAGTTTTGTGCCACCGTTTATGTTGACATTCATCCCTGTGCAGGGACACCCGTCTGTGCGGGGGTGGGGGGCTTGTGCTAAAAATTAACAAGTTTCACTTCATTTAAAATGCTCCAGAGTAGACACCAGTGAAGAATGCCGGTTCGCCATTAACATTGAATAACAAATGGTCTAACTGTGATTATGTTTGACATATTCTGTTGATGCAGGCATTGAAATGCTAGTAAAAGGAAGACTCCATGCCGAGTCTCTAGATCAGTGGTTCTCAAAGTGGATTCCAGGGACTCTCTGGGTTCCTATAGGGGGGTCTAAATGGACCCTTGCAAGTCTGTAACTCTGACTGTATACAAATGGAACCAAATGGACCCGTCAGGGTCCATTTGGTTCCATTTGTATACGGTCAGAGTTAAGGGGAGACCTTGAAATGTAAAAGTCTAGATTAACACTTCAGGAACCAGTCACACTACCAACTCACCTTGGACTTTGGGAAGCGGCGCTCTCTGGTTGGCTGTAGGTGGCTGCAGGCCTCTAGCTGCCCTTCCTGGCTGAGATGGAGCTGAGGAGGCTTTAGGCAGCACTGGATCATCTAATAGCCCAGAGAGAGAGGGAAAAGTTAAGCTCAAGCAGCTTTTTTGTTGTGCAGGCAGATAGATACACACAGGGACACTTGAGCGTTAATTTACTGCTGTTAACTTAACTCTGAGAGTGTACAAATGCATGGAGCCAAATGGCAGTAGAAGGGTCCAACCGTCAGTTACAAAAACTCTCAAAACGTCCCTTTTAAGAGCCACGTGCTCATTACTATTGAATACAATTCTGGCTGTTATTATTACTGTATCATTCATGGGCAGCAAAATCTGTTCCTGGCTGTGCCTCATCAAGGGCGTATGCGTCGTCGGTTGGAGCTGGATGAAGTCAAGGCGTGAGTGGCCGTCTTCAACGTCCTCTTAAGACATCGGACGTGACCACACTTTTTCATCATTCCTGTCACCGTTACAGTTGGTCATGTGGGAGGATGTCGAAAAGCATGCGTCTCCTCTGATAAACATGAAGTCACCAAGCCTTTTTTCAGACAGCGAGGAGTGTTACCGGGAAGAAACAGTCCATCTGACCAAAACCAACCTCGTAGGAGTCGCTAGAGCAATGAAGGATCCTCCTCCCCGCAAACACAGCCAATTGGGTTTGTTAAAGCGCATGCAACCGTGGATTAAAACCCCTAGTCTCTGCAGTGGTGGGCAGGAACTTTATCCCTAGGACACGTGGACGCCCCTAATTTGAAACTAAGCAAACCCTTTATTTACCAATTTTCTTCTGTTTTGCTCCAGGCAAAGCCAGTCTGCTGCCAGGCCTCTTCAGGGTTTGTGATTGGCCAGTCTTCACTGAAGGCAAGGAAAAAGCAAATATGCAGGATTTAAAATACAACATGGACAAAAAGCCCCCCTGGTCTCCCACGGATTTAATTCTGAAACTTAATTAAAAACTTTAACCATTTTGATCCCGACATGCCTAATTTGTCCATGCCCGGCTAAGCAAAATGTTAATGTTTTGCGAGGTTGTAGATCATTTTTGAAATAGGGCTTAATTGGGAAAATGGTCATTGGGTTCTGCACCACCAATGACGGCACCTTTCCACATATTGCCGTCTCTGTGATATCACAACTTTTCTGTGTTCCAAGAGCTCAAAATGAAGCCGTAATTGATGAGGTATGATGACAGACTTTAGACCTCCAGCGCCTCCTACCTGTCTGGGAAGGCTCTGCAGCACTAGAAGAGGGCACCGGAACATCTAAAAATCACAGGGATAGAAATGAAGTAGGGTTAAGCTCATGAACCCTATTCATCTGAGCATGTGATAAGCTAAGTAACTTGTAGCTCGGCTATTGTGGGCAAAGAGATTTTATTTAGAGGGGACCAAATAGGGATCATTGGGGAATCCAGGTGAACAAAGTATATAGGGTTTTAGTGGTTAATTATAATAGAATCACTAAGATTCTTGACACATGAGGTGGAAGGGTGTTCAATGCCAGAACTAAAGCTCTACCAGACTGGAACAATTCATGAGACTTTTAACAAAGACTTTATTTACCCATCTTCTTCCTTTTTGCTAACAAAGCAGCCTCCCCACTTGAGGAGCCACTCCTCAAGTCCCTCCTGTTTGGTGGCTGGCCAATCTTCAATAATGGGACGGCAGGGGCTGCATTTGTGTGAGCTTAGATGGAGAAAAAAGCAAATACGCTGGATTTAGAGACAACATGAAGAAAGGTGAGCTCACAGACCATAGAATTCACTGTTTACAGAACTCAGTGAGAATTAGTGGGAATTCTGACCAGACGGCGCAATGTATTTTTCCCGTTCTCAAAATGAAGCGGTTTGATGGAACGTTCCAACAATCCATAATAGCGTGGAACAGTCCAACAAGCCATAACAGCTGTGTGTAAAATATTCTTTGAAAGTGTACATTTTTGAACACCACTCCAACACCTGTAGCTAGAAATTACATTATTGCAGTATTGTCCTTGAAAAAGAACAACATAAACGGACAGGAATGGGTGAGTGTTCGTGCTGGCCAATATAGCTATATGAGTGGTTCTCGACATGTGGGTCGGGACCCCCACATGATGAATCATGTGGGGGGTCCCCAGATGACAGTAAATAGACAATTTAAGGACTTTTAATACCCCCCCAAAAAAAGGGGAAAAAATCATTACGACATCAAAAGTAATCAACAGTGAACACTATACTTTAAAAAATGGTCAAACATTGGCCAAATAATATAATCTACTATTAATATAATCTGATCTACAAACTCATGCCTCGCAATTTGTAGATTGGCTATTTTCACAATATTTATCTGTGGAACAGAGTGAGTCAAACTAAATGTAATGCCTCAACTCCTACAATTCCAAGTGCTTGTTAGGGAGGGGGTCCCCAGTTCAAATATGATTATTTTGGGGGGTCCCCAGTTCAAATATAATTATTTGTTGGGGTCACAGCCTGAAAAGGTTGAGAACCACTGATATACATTATATCAATATTGTGAAATGAGACTAGATATTGCATGGCGTTTTAGATATTGTGTACCTGTTGGTTCAACAGATGCTTTTGCTGCCAATCCTGCCACGCTTCTTGTCAAAGGGGGTCTGAGAGCTGGCATGGCTCTCTGAGTGGGTAAAGGTAGACCACCGCCCTGACGTTTCCTTAAACCAGCACCAGGTAGCACAGCACCTACAGAAGGCCCAACTGGGAAGACGGAGGAGATGGATAAATTCCAGTTTAGGCATTTTGCAAGTGCAAACTCAGAATAAAATGGTATGAACCCTGGTCGATCAACGACAGGGTAAATAACGGTCAAGTAGCAGTGCAAAGAGAACGATGTGGCGTTTCAAAGAAACTAACGATACCAGGTAAAGCTAGCATCTGACATGCCATCTCAACATTAACATTAGCAAAACAAATAACCATGATTGTGTGAACACGCTAAATTCACTATTTGACTGAGATTTGGGACATAGTAGATACAAACTACTACTGCTATGCCTGTCAAAACACTTTTTTTTTAAAGCACAGAACTAAATTGAATATTAAGTTATTCTTACCTGCATCTGCGCTACCTGTGACCATGGCCTTGGGGGTTTCCATGGCTTTGGGGATTCCTATGGCCTTAGGAATTCCTTTGGCTTCGGGGACAACGGACCTGGGGATTCCCGTGGCCTGAGGTAGTCAGCGTTAAGGAGACAAAAAGCACACATTTTAAGGGACAGGTGTTTTTTGTGTGTACATTTTATCTATAGCAAGAGCAAAGGAGAGATCAAACATTCCACTCATACCTCCTTGGGGAGAGCAGCAGTACTTCCTGGTCCGTCAGCCTGGGCCCTCCTCATCAATGGTAGGCTTCCTGGTCCGTCAGTCTGGGCCCTCCTCATCAATGGTAGGCCAGTGTGTTTCTTCGAATTGCCACCAGGAATCATTGAGGCTGAAGGAGGCAGCAGGTGTTTAACTCTGGGGTCGTTCGGGTTCATGAACGTCTTCCGGTCACTCACAAGGTTTGTTGGGGGAACAAACTGCGAGTCTGACTTAACAGTGTTTGTTAGGGGAACAAACTGCGAGTCCGACTCAACAGTGTTTGTTGGGGGAACAAACTGTGACTGATAAAGTTTTCGTGGCACCACAGAGGCTTTATCCCATACGGTTTCAGTTGGGCGGGAGTGAGGCATGGGTGTAGATTCTTGCATGGGTGGAAATTCTTGCCTCAATTCTAAAGTGTCATCCAGATAATTATTGCAAGCTTCATTAGATGAATACAGAGCCGGGCTGTCAGAGACTTCATCCATCTTTAAAGTGCTCGACTGTGAATTGTCCTTACTGTTACCAGGTCCAGTAACTGCCATGTCCTCAGGTTCAGCTTCAGAGACTGCCCTTACAACAGGCTCAGCTACAGAGACTGTCACTACACCTGGCTCATCTTCAGAGACTGTCACTACAACTGGCTCATCTTCAGAGACCGCCACTACACCTGGCTCATCTTCAGAGACTGTCACTACACCTGGCTCATCTTCAGAGACTGTCACTACACCTGGCTCATCTTCAGAGACTGTCACTACACCTGGCTCATCTTCAGAGACCGCCACTACACCTGGCTCATCTTCAGAGACTGTCACTACACCTGGCTCATCTTCAGAGACTGCCACTACACCTGGCTCAGCTTCAGAGACTGCCACTACAACCGGCACTACAACCGGCTCAGCTTGAGAGAGCGCCACCACACCCAGCTCATCTTCAGAGACTGCCACTACACCCGGCTCAGCTTCAGAGACTGCCACTACACCTGGCTCATCTTCAGAGACTGCCACTACACCCAGCTCAGCTTCAGAGACTGCCACTACAACCGGCTCAGCTTGAGAGAGCGCCACCACACCCAGCTCATCTTCAGAGACCGTCACCACAATTGGCTCAGTTTCCTCACAGTCTGCCACTACCACCTGCTCCTTATCAAAAGTCATGTGCAGATCAACCATTTTGGCGTTAAGTTCTGCATCAACTGTTGTATCTTTACACTTTGCAGGGCCAGGTGGGTGGACATCAAATGTGTCGTTTTCAGGGCTAGTGGTCTGGTTAGTTGGCATTGCTGAACTGTCCATGTCAAAGGTGTTCTGTGGGTTAACTCTCACAGGCCTAGTTGAACCACTAATGTTAAAGGTGTTCTGTGGGTTAACTCCGATAGGGCTGGTAGTGGTCTGGTTAGGGAGACTGGTTGAACTGTCCATGTCAATGGTGTTCTGTGGGTTAACTCCGATAGGGAAGGTAGTGGTCTGGTTACGGAGACTGGTTGAACTGTCTATGTCAAAGGTGTTCTGTGGGTTAACTCTCGTAGGGCTGGTAGTGGTCTGGTTAGGGAGACTGGTTGAACTGTCCATATCAAAGGTGTTCTGAGGGCTAACACTCGTACGGCTATCAAACAAAGAATGTGTGCTGCAGAGTGCAGAAACAGATTCAGTTTCAAAGGTACTGCCTCGAGCCTCCGCTTCAGAGACTGCCCCAGCATCTGTCACTGCATCAAGTTCAGCATCAACGGTGTTCTGCAGAGCAACCATTTTGCCAGTAGGGTCTGCATCAGCCGTCACATTATTACACTTTGAGGGGCCAGGTGGGTGGTCATCAAATGTGTCGTTTATAGAGCTAGTAGTGGTCTGGTTAGTGAGCTTGGCTGGACTCTCCATGGTGTTCTCCAAAGACGCGGTAAGGTTCTCGAGATGACTGCATGAACCAATAGCCTCTGCTGCAGCACCATCTTGATTGAAGACAGGGCTGCTGATCGCAGTCCCATCCGCCACACCCTCTATGGTGGACACATCAAATGAGACGTGTGACAAAGTCTCATCCCCTAGCACAAAGTCAGGACTAAGGCTATTGACAACGGTCAGAACTCTCCGTTTCGAAAGGTATCTTGAAATTGGGGTGAGATCGGGTAGCAAACAGGGGGTCTGTGATTTTGATTTGACTCCACCATTGCGGCTATACTGAGCTGGGGTAGTGAAGTGGAAGCCCTCAGGGAGTGGGTTAGCCTCTACACATCGGGGGACCCCATCACGGTGTGGCGAAGGACATTCTGTGGGAGGAATGTTTTCACGGCCTTCATCCATTCTTGCTTCTTTCAGGAAAGGACGTGACGTCTTATTTTGCAGTCTTTATCTGCAGGCTCCTGTGAATGTAGATTAAAAGATTTGCAAAGACCGTTAATTCTTTATAGACACCAGCAAAGATTTTTAGATCAATCAACAGTCAACACTAATGCTTACATTGCCTGGCAAGAAATAACCAATCAATGAGTAACTTTAACAAGGTTACCTTTGTATAGCCTTTTGATCCTTGTCTACCTCCAATTTGAAACTGTAGTTTTGTCACTGGGTTATGGTAATGTTAAATATAAGGTGAAGTATAAATAATTAGGAATATAGTTAGAATAGAATCATCACAAAACTCTAGAAAAGGTATAGACTGTTTTACACAAGGGCTTTCCCCATCTTGCAAATATTATTGATATGCCAGTATCAGTTGGAACTGAAAACATTTTGCATTAAAAGAAAAAATCTACACTACATTATGACAGCTCCACACACAAGCCTTCATTCAGCCTACATCATGTAACCTTAAGGGTGATTTATAAATGTATGCCAGCATTTGCATATCGAATTTAATATTAGCAGCCACAGGCAGCTGATAGATGGAGTAGAGGAAAAAAGGCCAAAAGGCCATTATGGACACTGAAAACATTCCGTTTTTTGGCTGAAGACTAAATAGCATAAAATCAAATGCATGATCTAAATATAGCTTTAACAATTCCCTAGCTCTGGTCCATAGCATTAGAAGGAGTTCTAACGCTATGGACCAGAGCTAACAATTTCCGCTTGCCTGGAAAAACAAACAAAATGGAATATCTCAGAACACAAGCGGTCCGATTTGACTGGTAAGCAAGCACTTCCGCAGTGGTGTAAAGTAACTAAGTACATTTACTTAAGTACTGTATTTAAGTACAATTTTGAGGTACTTTTACTTTACTGGAGTATTTCCAATTGTCTATACTTTTACTCCACTACATCTCAGAGGCAAATATTGTACTTTTACTCCACTACAATTATTTGAAAACTTTAGTTACTAGTTACTTTTCAGATATAAATGATTACATTATAAAACATACATTAACTACTTTAGCCCTATTTTATACCTAGGCTATTTGAAAATAGCCGATCTACATGTGAGCTTGTAGATCTGCTATTTTCAAACATTTTAGTACTTTTACTTTTGGTACGATAAGTACATTTTGATACCAATACTTTTGTACTTTTACTCAAGTACATTTTTAATTCCGGACTATTACTTGTAATGGAGTACTTCGATATTGCAGTATTGATACTTTTACTTAAGTAAAAAATTTGAGTACTTTTTCCACCACTGAGCACTTGTACATGTTATGGGGATGTAGGGCCATGATGACACACAGTAGTGCTTCTAGGAGATATTGGGGATGGTTGACTGAATAACATCAGAATCTATTAAAAAAAAAAACTCGTCCGTGGATACAATCCAGGGTAATCAAATGTGGACCAAAAAAAAGCCACGACCCGGAAGTTGCCGTCAACATTGCCATGGATCACACGTCTGTCACGACCGTCATGGATGATCTTCAAAAGAATGTTTGTGCCGTCTCCCTTTTTGGCCCGTACAACTTCCAAATTTAAGATATAAAGCGCTAACCCCATGGCCACGGATGTTACAATTCACTTCGGGTGGGTATGAGTACCCGTATCTTCCGTATTGTTCAATAAAAAGCATTTTAATCCGACTGGTGGACATTCTCATAAGAGTTATAATGTATCAAGAGTGCAATACACCTCCCTACCGATAGGGTCGCGTTGTCGAAGGCATATGGAGAAAATGGCCAACGATCGGATTAGAGTGCTTTTTATTGAACAATACTAAAGATACGGGTACTTCCGAGTTCCCGAACAAAATTGTAACATCCGTGGCCATGGGGTAAGCACTTAATATTTGAAATCTGAACGTTTATGTAGGTGTACGGGTTGTAAATGGAGAAAGTGTAAACACGAGGTTGAAGTTCATCCATGACGGTCATGTCTCAGGGCTACCGTTAACAGGGCTATACCATTTAGCAGCTAAGCTAACAGCTAAAGCTGTTGCACAACAAACAGTGTAGTTTTACTGCCTGCCAGGTTGTTTTTTTTTCATATATATTCAAGGCAGTTAAAGGGGAAATCCACCCATTTTCAATATTTAACTATGTCATTAATATAGCATAAAGGAGTTGTGTGGAAATAAGAAAAAATTTAAAAAAAAATTAACATTGCAAAAAAATGTAACATTGCAAAAAAATTAACATTGCAAATTACACCATGATGAGTCATCACAGTGTAATTTGCAATGTTAATTTTTTTGCAATGTTAAATTTTTTTGCAATGTTAATTTTTTTTTAATTTTTTTCTTATTTCCACACAACTCCTTTATGCTATATTAATGACATAGTTAAATATTGAAAATGGGTGGATTTCCCCTTTAACTACGTTGGGACCGTTGCAAAGATTTATGGCACTACGTGTCTAGAAGCTAATGTTAACTCGGTAGCTACATCATCCTACATGTCACGAAAACAAACGAATTATGTTACTGACGCAGGCTGATGGATGTGTTGGTCTCTCGGTCATAAAATACATTACTGATACATCATAGAAGTGTTGTTGGATGGGTTATAGTAAGGGTTTAGAGAGAATTCAGAACACTTACCCAAACACACCAGAACCACAGACGACAAACACAGCTGATCTGTGCTCTCCTCTCTCTCTGTTTAAATCGGCTGCTCCTCATTGGCAGGATAGAAAGCAACCAATCACAGGGTAGAAGAAGTCTTCTTCGTTGGTAGCCTAGACGCGCATTACCGCCACCAACTGGACTGGAGTGTGAAATAGGAGATCACATAGCAGGGGTAGGCAACCTTAGGCACGGGTGCCACCATTGGCACAGGGGAGGGTGATCACTGGCAGTCTGGCACACTGGCATAAGTGTGAGAGAGAGTTTTTTTTTTTTTTTTTTTTCAAATTAAATATTCAAAATAAAAAGTTTAGTCCGTTAAATTAAGTCCCCTCACATCTATATACAAATTACATTAATTAAATGCACACAATTCTACATTCATTCAAACTCCTAACTCTGACTGACTGGGGAGGGAGTCTGGGAGATATTGCTCTGAGTCTAATGATCATTACTTCCTGATGTGAAAGTATAAAATATTTCTAAAGAAGAAGAAAAAATTAAGGTTGTTATGTATAGCCTATGGACTTAATGTTGATATGGCACACTGACTATCAAGACTTCATGTCAAAAAGGTTGCCGACCCCTGATATACAGTATACTATCTATCTAAGATATATATATACAGTATATATATATAGTAATATAGATAGATAGAATGTACACAGACATGTACATGTATATAGATATAGATATAGTATGAGATACACTGTATCAGAATCAGAATCACATTACAAGGTGGGTTCATTGCAGTTAAAAGATAGTCAACTCATAAAAAGAGAGAAGAGAGGTGGATGCACAAAGGTATGTGTTCGTATAGTATTGTAGACTAGACATTGCAGTTTGTTTGATACATTGTATGTGTAGTTTATTAGCTTTGTATGTTATGAGCATATTGTTTGTACCTCATCTTACAGTCTTTAGTCCGTATCTGTATGTTACAGTCCTCATTATATTTAAAGACAATTATTGTTTTACATCGAGATTAAGATGTATGTATGTTGTATGTTTCAGACCACAGCTGTAATAAATACCCTCAACTGGGAACAGTCTGATTTCTTCTGTGTCCTCTGACCGGGACACACCTCCATACCTTGTGCCACTGCCGCTCTATACCACATTCCCGACGACCCCGTCTCCTTTACAGAGTCCCTTTAAAACACATTTCATTTCAGTCTGTGCAGTGTCACCGGACTTAGGTCTTGTTCAGCAGTGTAATTGCTGCTAGGTAAAAAATGTTCAAGAGTCAGGTGGTATTGCTCCCTATTGCTATATAGATATATGTAAATATATATTCATTTATTTTTCAAAAATAAATCTACAAGCTCACAACGCGTCACAATGCGAAGCGTTGTGAGCTTGTAGATCGGCTAATTTCAGAACATTATGAAAAATGTAGAATAATGTTGAATAATTGTGTAAACATTTAACAATCTTCTCTCATAGGGGTCCCTGGCACAAAATCTTTTCAGATGAGGTTCATGGCCAAAGGTTGGGCTTCTTGGCATGACAATGTTTGAGAACCACTCATATGTAGCCTATTTAAAAAACAACAACATATAGATTAATTTAACTAAATAATTGTATATTCTTTTTTAATAATGTGACATTAAATCTTTCCTGTTGTTTCCACCAAGAGACCTTGATATCTACGCAGTGATATTAGTCTGGCCATGCCAGGCTAGTGTCATCCCATCAGGAAAATGCCTGGGCAATCACTTACAAGTACTCAAACTATCTATTTATTTGGATACTTTCCTAATAATAATAACAATCCTTTTAACATAACCTTTGACTGTACTACCTATACTGTTAACAAACTGATGAATAAAGCATTCATTCAATCAATCAATCAATAATTCTAGTTTACTAATAGTCTCCCTTGTACTTACTGTAAAAAAACAACAAACTTAGTGCTTACTATGGATTTCATTTCCCTAACATCTGTACTTTTTCCATCCACTTACCTATAGCAGGTTCCCGTGGAAAACAAAACGACAACATAGCCAAATGAGACCTTTTTATTAAAAGCACGGGTAACATTGTCACATCCTCAAAAGGAACATAAATACAAAAAAATATATATGTACATATCATGGCAGTGACAAAGAGGGTCGTACCGGCTAGTTCTGAAGATAGTTCTGAAGCATGTTCTTCTGTGAGGTGTAACAGGTGTTTTCATAGCAGGGACCTGTTCTTTATCATGTCTCTTTTCAACTATGAAGGGGTAACCTAGAACAAGGGTTCCCAAACCTTTCAGGCCGCGTCCCCCCCATAATAATCATATTTGAACTGGAGACCCCCCACCCTGACAAGCACTTGGGATTGTGGGCATTACATTTAGTTTGACTCGGTTCCACAGATAAATGTTGTGAAAATAGACAAAATATATCGGCTATCACAATGTTGGCCTTTTTCTTAAGTAATATTTGACAATTTGTTTGTTGTTTGTTGTTTACTGTAAACAGTAAAGTTACTGTTTGCTGTTCAATGAGAAAACAATGTTGCACATTAAGCTAATCATCCGGGGCCCCCCAAAAAATAAGTTGGGGACCCCCTGGGGGTCCCGACCCCCAGTTTGGGAACCACTGACCTAGAAGAACCTTCCATAACCTGAAACTTTCCAGAACCTGTGAAGTTCTGTGATGTTTTTCGTTTGTTTTTTTGTTGACGTTTACATTATAACCACAACCAGCCCTGAAGGGGGAGGTATCAACTCTTGTAATTCTGCTATTTTTTGCAATTTTAGGAAAAAACATTCTGAAAGTACAGTATATAAGTTCTGACTTCTGGGTTCCCAGAACTCAAGGTTAGTATGTATCATCAGCTCCAGCCGTAGCGTGTGGGAAAACACCTCTACAACCCGTGAAATGGGTTTCACGGCACGCCGCACGGTTCACTTAGTTTGTGTAGTCGAAAACAGCCGTAAGAGAAATACAGTATATGATCACCACCATGTACTTGTTCACGGAATATTTCTTAGGCTGACCTTTGAGGTACAAAAAGGAGGTGTACACTATAATATTTAATTAACAGTGAGCCCCAAAGAGAGGACAGTACATTTTAAAGATATGTACAGTGAAATGATCATACTTATGTTTCAAACTCACTTGACGCCAAAAACGGCATTTAATTGAAAGTTTTAGTCTGCACCTCTCTTTGGTGAACTTGGCTGTGCTGTAAGGGACTCGGAAATGAATAGAAATGTACACTATTAGGCACTAATTGCATTTATGATAACACTCTAATCTTTACAAAAATTATTCGCAAAAATATGCAAAGGATATGGTACAGTTAAGAAAAGCTTGTCAATGAAATATGATAAAAGTGCTTAAAATCATTATACTTTGAGCGCGATATCATTATTACAACTTTCTCCTTCAAAATATTCAAGATCAAAGGCTGACTTATATCCCCAAGGGCTAAATTAACTGTAATTTATTAATCAGTGGTAATGTTTGTTTGTTTGATTTTTCTTTACCACAGGGGGGCAGTGTGTCAGCACTGCAGAGAGCATAGCATTGTTGCTGGCAGCACTCTTCCAGAAGTAAGTCATACACCATCTTAAGTGTCTTCATTTTGACAAAATTGCCCCGAACAGGGTTGCCAGGGTTAATGTGGTTAACATAAATTTTTTAAATAAATTTGTTAAAATTGTGATATTATGAAACATAAACATATCATACAATCTGCATTTTCCCAAAAGAAAATGCATGTATTTAACTCAGTCGGACCAGACACAGGCATAAAACATATCCCCACCGGCGATAAAAAATGAATGACTAGAGATGGGGATATCAAAAGCAGAGGCATAGATTCCCCCGATACCCCTAGCAAATCGAACCCTGATTCTGGTCATCAGATTGATGAAAATACCTAGAAATTTATTTAACACTGGACTCCACTTGTCTACTGTTGGCCATCCTTAATACTGTTTATACAACTAACACCAGTGTTCCACATCAATCCATCGTGGTAAATACTCATCATGCACTTATCAACCACAAGACGTGTGACACTTGGGGAATACAATCTGAGAGTCTGAGAAAAATGTTGATTAAGGCATTCGACGGGGTAAACGTCTTGTCTTTTTATGTTAACGTCCCAAAATTACAAAGTCAAACCGTATAGCTCTTCTGTCCCACATGTCCTGGCTCAAATTCTGCTTGATTTCTCATTTTATGTACAGACATTTAAAACGTAATACAACGAGTGACAGCTGGCAGGGCACCACCTATTGCACATGGGATTTACCTCTTCATCGAGAAGAACCGACGCAGTCTCACTCCCAACTCGTCACACACACTGACGCTTCGGTCAGGACCCCGTTGCATCGCCAGTGAACCCACTGGGTACCGCTTTAACGCCACTTTTCAACATTCGGGATGGTCTGCGTTTACAAAAATAGTAAATAATGATCCGTCCGCGTCAATATGGGACACGAACAGGGCACCGTTCGCGTACGGACGTACCGGACGCGAAAGAAGTCTTGACCAAGCGTCTATATATATATATATATATGACGACTTAGGAGTGAGAAACGTGTTGCAAAAACATAGTTAATTTCAAACCCTTCACCTCGAATAGGGTACTTTATTTTCCGCTGTATTCCTATTTCTTCAGAGCTTCAAGTCCTTAGCTGGAATCTCCGCCGGGGGCCTCGGGATCGGGGCTGTCCGGATCGTCGGAGGGCAGATGGACGCGCTGCTCGTCCATGCGTTTGGCCTGCACCCTCTGGATGAGGCTGAAGAAGTCCTCGTCAGGCACTGTGGGCGCATGAGGACCGGCTTCCGGCGGGGAGCAGCGCTGGTCGTCGATCCGCGAGGACTGCCAGAGAGATGAGGAGAAAGTGACCGAGTGAGAGAGGGTTAAAATGACAAAGACATGAACGTGCAATCAGACATTTTTTTAACCCATTCGATCCGGGAACGCATCTCTGTCATTTTAGATTTCTTTGGCTATTCAAAAATAGCAGATCTACAAGCTAATCTTTCTAATCGAACATTTGTAAAATATTTTGTTCCAGGCCAGGGACCCACCAGAAGCAAAGATTTGAGTTACAAATGTTCGCTTTAGAAATATATATATATATATATTCAAAGATTTGCACACATTTTTACGATTTTCTTTTCAAAAATAGCAGATCTACAAGCTCATAGCGCGGCTCTGTGCCGCACTATGAGCTTGTATATTATATATATATAATATATATATATATAATAAATCTAAAGTGACACAGATGCGTTGCCGGATTGAATGGGTTAAAAGTTCAAAGGGCCCCAGTTCTAGAAAAGATCTATGAAATGAATTATTCATTTTAGGCATTGAAGTGTAGCCTAGCGTTAACAACGTAAGCCCTGTATACGACATACGAAAAAAATAGGCAAAATAAATTACAATCTACAAGCTCACAGCTCATTGCGATGTGCCGCAGGTCTGCTATATGTGTACGTATTTATTTATAGAAAATATTTAAAAAAGGAACATTTGGAAAATCTTTGAAAACCTGAAAAAAGGTTGAAAGTGGTTAAGCAAGATTTTCAGAGGACATTGCTGATCTACCATCAGTTTTCCTTACAGATGATAATGGCTGGATGAGAATGCAGTCCTGTCCGTGACCTCACACTTCCCTGTAGCGCGATGAGGGATGATGAGGTCCTATTGCGTTACATTCCGCCGCGCTAAGGGCAGGAACAGCTAAAATCACCTTTTTTCTGAACATTGTATGCAACATGTAAAGGTCCTGCTTTTCCGTCCATTCCGTCTGAACTACAGACATCTGTTGGATACCAGGACTACCTTTACATAATGTGGTACGATGTTCACAAAAAGGTATGGATCGGACATTTTCCGTAACGCAGTGGGATCTCATCCCGGAGATACAGCAGAGTGGGAGGTCACATATGAGACAAGGCTACTCTTAATGGAGCTCCTACTCTGTATGACTAATGTCTCTAAATGCAGGGATTCCCAAACTCACCTGTGGGGCAGGGACCACTCACTGGTGGGCTGTGAGGAGGGCCCCCAAATAATTGGCAAAACACTGAGATTTGAATGATATAAAATAACATTAATATAACTTTTTTTTCCTTTTTTTAAATGCGATACCCAATTCTTGTGATAGCGAAAACTTAAAGCTGCACTATGTGACTTTCCTCTTCCACCCCGGATGTGAACCCGGTTTACTAGGCAAGTGCTGAAATGTTAACCATAGGCCTAATAGTGCCTACCTGCTTGCTCAGAGGATACATTTAATATTGGTAAAAATTCATGTCAGATCCTGTGTCTAGGTGAGACACGATCTAAATGTCTGAATAGAAGAGCAGGGATACAAAATACAGCCACCCCAATATATATATATATATATTATATGCATATTGTATTAACTCATTCACTGCCAGAACAATTTTTTTTTGCGTTTGCCCACTGCCAGAGATTTTTCATTGAAAAAAAAAAGTACTCAGGAGCCGAGATACAAAATGTTTAAGTTTTAAGTTAACAAGGAAGTGGATGGGAGTCTAGATCTTCAAAAAATCATATCTCCTTGGTCTTTGGGTCAAAAAAAAAAAAAAATATATAAAAAAAAAAAAAAAAGTAAAAAAAGTCGTTTTAGTCGTTCTTGGCAGACAGGGCTTATGGGACAGAAGTCGTTTTAGTCGTTCTAGGCAGGGAATGAGTTAATATACTCTCCCAAACGGATTGGACAAAAGGACATTTTATTAATAAAAATAAAAACACACCCAGTGTGAAGTGAGCGGTGCTATTTATGAGTTATTAATTTCATCATGCATCTCGGTAGCCAATCACAGCGCGTCTGCGAAGTTTGAAGTTAATTTCATCATGTGTCTCGCTAGCCAATCACAGCACGTCCTGCAAAGCTTAGCCTATGGTCGTGTTTTCCACAGCATGGCGTCACAGCGAAAGACAAATTTTCACGACGGAAAGAAAAACTTGACGGATGGGTCCTAAACCCTCTTATAGGAGCGGTTGCACCGCTCAAAAAGTGACATAGTGCTGCTTTTAAGTATATTACGTTAATTCTATTGATCAATAAACATGTTCTGAAAATGTACACAGCACGGCCATCGGACCACGAACCACTTTAGAGATTTTCAAGTGGGCCGTGATCCAGAAAGGGTTGGGAATCACTGCTCTAATGAGAACCTTTTTCTTTTTACCTTTCAGCCTCCTTTTCTCTAAAAAAGAAAGTCTCTTGCACACCTACAAAGGCGACAGGTGCGTAAAGGAGAAGACCAAACGAGGGCCTCAACGCACCGGAAGAAAGAACTCCCACATGCGATCTTCAAATGCAATTAAAAAAGTTTTAATGAGAATAACAAGACCGAAACTTTGCTATTCCCATTCAAACTTTTTAATTGCTTTTGAAGACAGTGTGCAGGATTTATTTTTTCTTTCAACCCCCTTTTTCACCCCAATTTATGTCGTTATGCCATTCCGTTATTGATTCCTTGAAGATACAACCCTTTAACCCATTCAATCCGGGAACTTTGGCTATATATATTGCAGATCTGCTATTTTTGAAAAACCGTGAAAAGTTGTTTAACTCTTTGAATATATATATTTTTTAAGCAAACATTTGTAACTCAAATCTTTGCTTCTGGGGGGGTCCCTGGAACAAAATGTTTTGAGATGGGTGTCCGCGGCCAAATACATATCTAAAAATGTTTTCTAAATCCTAACAGTATGTTGCTACTGTATATATCATTGGTGCTCCAAATTTCCCATGATTACAAAAAAAAAAAATGCAGATCTACAAGCTCATAGCGCAAGCACAGCTTGTATATCTGCTATTTTTGAATAGCCAAAGAAATCTTAAAATGACACATAATGCGTTCCCGGTCTTAATGGATTAACTTTGAGTGCCTGTTATTTATGAAGTGTGTTCCCCACCTGGCACTTAATGAGCATGTTGAAGAAATCGTCGCTGGGCTCCTGGGGGTCACCTTCGCCCACCAGGCTCCCTAGGTTGTTGTGGGTGATCCGCAGGCCCGGCAGGTTGCCCACGTTGACCCGCTGGTCATCGAGGCGGCGACTCTGAGAGCTGGCGATCAAATCGAACAGCTCCTCTGTCTGGGGCGACGTGGTGAGTGCGGGATCTGAGAGACGCATGATGGGGAGGCCATTTGAGTCAATCTTTGCACAGACAGACTGAAAGACTGGGAAGCATTTCTTCCCTCCCTAGTCCCTAGTCCCTATTCCCTAGTCCCACTCCCACTTATCCTTTGTTAAAAAAAATATTAACCGTGCACCTTATCCGTGGTGGAAAGTAACTGTGTACATTTACTTTAAAGGTTTCATGACGTTCAGTTTTACCACACATTAAAAGTCTTTGTCATGGTCCTTCAAACGTGTATAGAAAGTTTTAACAAAAAAATCCACTCCATTGATCCATGGCAGGTGTTTTTCTCTCACATTTCTAAAGCCTTTTCAACTGCAATGAAAAAAGAAATCTTTGCCTGCGGGTGTCGCTGGTGAGGGATTTTGCCTGTCAATCATCGCCTCTGCTCCGCCCCCCCCAAAGGAAAGGATAGGGGAGGGGAGGGGCGAGGAGGAGAGTGGGCGGGATTAATCGGCTGTGACCTCACTGCCGAAGGGCCAAGCTCAGATTACTTTTCAGCCTAATTATTCAGAAAACCCCAGACCACAGAAAATCCACTGAATGTTCAAAGTTCAGATTTTTTGGGTGTAATTGAGGTCATAAAACCCCCCAAAAAACATAAAAAATAAAAAAAGTGAAAATGAATGTCATAGAACCTTTAAGTACAATGTCAAGGTACTTTTACTTTAGTTGATTTCCATTTCTTGATGCTTTATACTTCACTACACCTCAGATGCAAATGTACTTTTTACTCCACTGCATTTATTTGACAGCTTTAGTTACTAGTTACTTTGCAAAGTTAGATGACTAATACTTAATCAAAGCATTAATTAAATCAAAACCTTTCTCTAAAATAAAATCTATTTTTGAATGGCTAAAGTATAAAATAGAGCTTAAGTGGTTCATGATCAATAATTCTAATCCAATAGCGATATATGACTCCGAAATGGACATTCTGCATAATGAATACTTTTTTACTTTGGCTATTTTAAGTATTTTGATGCTAATACTTTTGTATTAGCATCATTTTGAATGCAGGACTTTTACTTGTAACAGAGTATGTTTAAACTGGTATTGCCACGTTTTGTTAAGTCCAAAATCCTCCACCGCTGCATACGATGCAATTATAAAGTCTCATGACAGATTAAGTACAGAGTAATTACAATTTGATCACAGTGTCGAGTCAAAGAACACTCCACAGAAGCGGAAGGAATTGTCTTGAGGCTCAGCTGTTCTAAATAATTGTCTACTAAATGCCAGAAACAAAGAGAACACTGTTTCTTATCATTCTGCTTCAAGGCAGTGAATTAGGCAGTGAACTATGGCTACAACTATTGACTATTTCCTTAGTGATTAATCTATTGATTAACTTTTTCGATTAATCGCATAATCTAGAAGCAATTTTCTTTGATCATTTGTTTTACTTCTTGACACGACATTGAAAAATTCCAATAGTTTTTTTTAAAATAATTGACTAAATCAATGAGTCTGATTAACCATTTAAGCCCTATTTTATACTTTGTTGAACAACAGTGTTGCACAAAAAAATTGCGAAAAAAATAAAACACTACAAGCTCAGTTGTGAAAGGGAAAAAAATCTAAATGTCAATCTTTTCCCCCAAATCGATATAAAAAAAAAATCTAAATAGATTGATATTTTTTGGTAAATCAATTAAATCGATTAGTTCGATTAAAGGAAGAAAAAAAAGCTAAATGTCAACATTTTCCCCCAAATCCATATTTATTTATTTTTTAAATAGATTGATAATTTTTTGTAAATCAATTCAATCGATTAGTTCGATTAACTGTTGCACCTGTATTTCCAACCTACCTATCATGTCATTTAGTGACGGGATGGAGTCGGCAGCACCCTCTCCGTTTTGAGTCTCATCAAGATTGCAGCGCTGGTCATCCATGCGGCTGCTCTGGAACTTGCTGAGGAGGTCAAAGAAGCAGTCTTCATCTGAGGGGTCACGACCCAGTTTCTGAAAAAAAAAGAAAATACAGGAAAAAAAGGTCAAATCAAAGATTTGTTTGTGGGCATGTCATTATAGGAAAATATTTTCAAACATCCTCAAGAGTATTGAAAACGGCATCGCAACGCTTTGTGAGCTTCTTCTATTTTCACTACTTTTGTGTGACAGCGACAAAATGCATTTGACTGGAGAAAAAATGAATACAGGCTGTTTTTATATCCATGCCAAACAAATACATTGCTAAAAGCATTTTAAGAGTATTTACAAGAATCGATCAAAATCAGTTGTTGGCAGAATAGAAACTAGGCTGGGTCTCATAACAGCATAACTTCACATGGATCTCAGACTTGATGTGGCCAGTCTATGACACTTTGATTGATTGATTGATAGTTGGTTGATTGATTGATTGAATACTTTATTAGCAAGTTTAGGAAACAGTAGGGCAGTACAGTTACAAAAGCTATGCTTAAAGGATAACACAAAAAGACCCAGGTTTTTTTTGGGGGGGGGGGGATTTATGGAATTTATTTTATTTTTTATTTATCTATGAAATTATTTTGAAAAATGTTTGAGTTTGTTTTTAATTCATGAAAAATGGTGACAAAATGAAGGAAACAAAAAATAAAGGGATATTTACTCGCAACCCATGAAAACCCAAATGGGCCAGTGACCCAGTGTTTGGGAAACAGTGATCTATGGCGTACAGTATCTCTTGTATGACTCCATATTTGGGCATGGTTTCAGCCTGATTCAACCACGTTCACTTGCTTATGGACGGACTGGCTCTTAAAAGAGTCTAGCCAATGACGTCATCCGTGCCCAAATTATGTTTTTTTTTACCTCTTTTTTAGAGGTAATACATACATGGCCAGCTCACATGGGATGGCTTTCTTAGAAGGAGCGCCATGACCTAGATGTTCAAGGTGGTAATGCAGACCATCTCCCATGATTAGTATAATCCATTATAAAAATAAACTACCCATTTCCAGTCCAGTACAAAGGCCCCAGCAGTGATGACCTCCAAAGACGTCTTGGGAATATAATAGGAAATTGCCTTTTGTCAGCTTCACACTTACACGTTCTGTAGAGCATTGGTTCTCAAAGTAGGGTCCGGGGAGCCCCAGGGGTCCTTGAGGGAGTTCCAGGGGGTCCCCAACTAAATGATGGATTGTTAGGAACCAAATGCACCCTTATGGTTCTGTAACTCTGAGAGTGTACAAATGGAACCAAATGGACGCTGTCGGGTCCATTTGGTTCCATTTGTATATTATCATTGATTTTACAATATAATTTGGGGTCCCAGAGATAGAAATGCCATTAAATGGGGGTCCGTGTAGACTAATGCATGTCAAACTGGGGGTCTTTGAAATTAAAATGGTTGAGAATCACTGCTAGAGCCGTAAAAATCTTCTCTTATGGTGGTCCCTGGCATTTTTTTCCAATGGGGGTCTGCGGGCTAATAAGTGTCAAGTTGGGGGTCCTTGATATAAAAAAGTTTGAGAACCACTGCTGTAGAGGCATCCATTTTGGCAGGTAAGTTAGGACTATTCCTACTGTAGTTTTATAGTAGTATGCCGAAATACAGTATGAATATGGATGTGTGATAAATCTCTCGTTAATTATTATCATTGTTATTTTAATTTGCTCCTTTGTTTTCTAATTATTGTTCTTTACTTGATCTGGATAGGAGAGTGAAGAGTGATAGCGTGCAGAGGTCAGACAGGAGGGCAGTGTTGCCATGTACCCTTATTATAATCGACAGAAATTAGTTTTTCTGTAACATAGCTTGTGAATATTGGTAGTTGTTGGTTGCGTGTTTCTAAAGTGTAGTTGCTTATTTGGGCTTGCTGCCTAATGTTGTTTAAACCAGCGGTTATCAAACATGTTCATGTCAAGGATAGCAGAACTACTGTACACGCTCACAACATAGTGAGCTTGTAGATCTGCTATTATAATTTTATTTTTTTCAAATATAGGGCTAGTGGTTCAACTGATTTTTATGCTATATTCAGTCATTTTTCTGGGGACCTCCATTCTTTTGGGCTTGTTTTTGTAGACCTGGTTGCTTATTTCTCTCACAAAATCTGCCAACGCTGCAGGGGGGATGACATGGAGCAGGCCAGGAATCGAACTTATTTGCGTGATACATTAAAGTGGTGATTCTCACCACTTCTTTTGCATTTTGAGGAGACCCAGATGGATATCATTGCTGTCGGAACAGAAACCTCACATCTCCATATTTCAACTTTTTATGTTTTTTTTTTTTCATAAACTAATGCCCTACTACTTGCGAAACGGGGATAGACTCCTGCACTCTGGCTGATACCGACAATAAGCCTCTCCGACCTACCTTACTCACTACAGTGTCAGACAAAATCAATCTCTATCTATCTATCTATCTATCTATCTATCTACAGTGGTGTAAAGTAACTAAGTACTGTACATGTACTCAAGTACTGTAATTTTCAGGTATTTTTACATGACTTGAGTATTTCAAATTGTCAGTACTTTTACTTCTATTCCACAACATCTCAGAGAAAAATATTGTACTTTTACTTCACTACAATTATTTGAAAACTTTAGTTACTAGTTACTTTGCATATTTTTACTATTATTACAAAACATATATTATCCACTTCAACCCTATATACATTTCGGCCATTTGAAAATAGCCGATCTGCTATTTTCAAATGATTTTTTATACATTTCATACATTTGAAAACTTGTGAAAGGGGACATTCTGCATAATGAGTACTTTCTACTTTTGGTATCTATCTGTCTGTTAGAGCAATAACTTCGGCAACGCTGGGCAAGCTATTGATAACACAGAGTTAAGCGATGTGTTTCTGCTTGTGAATAATAATGATCAAATGTCTAAAGATGACATTAAAAAAACAACCACGCTCCTTGGAACAAAGGTTTCAGTAAAAATCGGCACAGGACCACAGCAGTCCAAGAACTTGTGATTCTGTTAAATGAATGACTTCCTTTGCTTAGCTGATTCTCTTAAGCACACTGGTTCTCAACATGGGGTACCGTCCCACTAGGACACTCTCCGAGATAAATTAACACTTTTTACAGGATTTTACAGTGTAAATTGGGGCCCCAGAGATGAAAATAAAATGGGAGCCCGTGGCCTAGCCCTAATGCAGTGGTTCTCAACCTGGGGGTCCCCAGATGACAGTGAAGAGACAATTTAAGTAAGGACTTTTAAGACCTTTTTAATACCTAGGGGGGAAAAAAGAAAGAAAGAAATGAAAAAGACCCTTACTGCAAGCTACTGTGAGCTTGTAGATCTGCTATTTCCACAATATTTATCTGTGGAGCCGAGTCAAACTAAATGTAATACCTCAAATCCTACAATTTCAAGTGTTTGTCTGATTATTATTTGTATGTATATGTATATAAAAACTGTGGGTCCTTGACATATATATCTTTTGAGAATCTTAAATCCCATCTTAGCACAACCAGTGCATTAGTCATTTTTCACATCCTACACAATGTCTCTCCAACCACAACAACACCAGCAACCACAGGTGAAATAAACAATGCCCCCGTGTGTTGTAAAAGCATCATGTGATGATCTCACATCATCACGGACAAAAAAAAAACACAATCAAAGGTTAATGGAAAACAGAACAGAAGAGAGCCTCACAGATCAATAGAGTCTGATGCCATCCTCCATTATAGAAGCTCTTTGATTATGGCCCCTGGAACAATAATGCTGCTCAGCTCCCTAAAGTGCAACGCTAGCAGCTTACAGTACTGTATAGTCAACAATACGTCTACTGTAGTATGTGCCATCATAGCAAGAATAAGAATAATTAACCACATTCATCCGAGTGTCCCTCTCCTGGGGTGAACGTTCGGGCGAAAATAGCCGAAAGACAAACTCAAAACGCGACGCGTTGCGGTCTTGTAGATTGAGCGTGAAGATCAGCTATTTTCAGCACGCAACACCAGCGTTTTTTTTCTTTTCTTCATGTGATTCATTTGCACGAAAATATATATTCACACAGAACACAGCAAAAGAAAAATATGATTTCTTACCGCAAATAAAGGCGTCTTTAATGCAAAATAGTTGCGTGTGAAAAGACCAATATGTAAATCAGGCTTAACAGTGCTCACGCTTTGATGCACTACCAACGCTTACTAGATACAAGCAAAATACCGACCTTCAAGTTTATGCTTCTATACAGTATGGAGCGGCATAATTATGAAGTAGGTCAGCAAAAAACAATGTACTCGTTCAGTCACATTATTGGGAAGAACTTTTAACCACATGAACTCTATAGTGATCCCTATGCTGTGGCAGACATTCGGCGAAAATAGTCAAACATTTGGCGAAAAGATCTACAAGCTCCTGACGCGGCGCTATGAGCTTGTAGATCTGCTATTTTTGAATAATCTAGATTTTTTTTCAAAAAACTGTTAGGATTTTTACTCTCTAGCCTAACTTACTAAACTGGACCCGAGTTGGCTCTGTACTTGGACTATTTTTTTCGGTCTACACCAAATCTCACGACAAAAATAGCCAATCTACAAGCTCACAATGCGTCGCAATGTGCAATTTCTTTGGCTAATGTTCCCCCCAGAACACGGATGCTGGGGTTCAAGTGCTTAAACTAATTAGCAGTTTTCCTCCTTATCAGACAAAAAAGAAACGCAAACAAACTGTGACAAGCTGATAGACTACTAAAAAAGCAAGCAGAGACAAAAGTTAGGCGGCAGACATGCAGGGTCACGAATCCACACACACAAGTCGCAAAGTCATTATTTAAGCATCACTCCAGTCAGTCACGTTGTTATTAAAGCGTGAAGCATCTTACCACCCCGCTTCTTCTACTCTATCCTGCTGCTCTCCGTTCCGTTCGCTCTCCCTTCTCATCCGTCTGCACGGCTGCTTCACACAAACCCTCGATCCCCCCTCCTCAACTCACCATTTCCCACTGCTCTCTCAGTCCGTCTCTCTAGTGCCCCCTCCCTTCAACATCCCACAATCTATCCCTCCCCTCTCTCTCTCTCTCACTCTCTCTCTCTCTCTCTCTCTCTCCCTCCCTCCCTTCTTCCCCCTCTCTCTCTCTCACTCTCTCTCCCCCCTCTCTCTCACACCCTCCCTCTCTCCCTCCCTCTCTCTTTATCTTTCTCTCTCTCTCCCTCGTTCTGTGTGTCACTCCTTGCAGGCCATCATTGTGCCCCAGCTGTAGCCCTGCTCTCCGCAGTGTGGGAAAACAACTCATTATGGGGAGCAGGGGCGTGAGGGGGGGGTCCCTCCGATCAAGGTCACACTGTCGGCGGAGCGAAGGCCGAGGGGACAAACGAGGGGTGACAGTGTACTGGGTTGAGAGGCATTGCAGCCACAGCTACATTCATTCATTAGCATGCCATCATCATCATCAGTATCTATCTGGCACAGACGCCCGACAACCAGGCAGCAAACGACACGCTTTAAATGTATGGACCGTTGAGGGGAAAACAAAACTGTTCCTATAATAATACTGAAAATAGCAAATCTACAAGCTCACGCTTTGTGAGCCACTGTTTCAGATTTGTTTTTTTAAACTTGTTTCTTACAATGACGTGCCCCAAACACGGAACAATTGTGAATAGATTATTTTATTACATTGGCTTATTTTTTTTATAATCAATTAAATTGATTAGTTTGATTACACTTACTTCTTTACGATGTTGCATATCACCCGCATTATTACCGCAAGCCCACAAAAAAAGAAATCAGTATCTCACCAGCAAATTCCCCAATCGATACCGATTATCATTAGCTTGCCCTCTTGATTACCACTGTGCTGTGACTTCTATGCCCGTGTCCTCTACCCCCCCGGACCCTTTGTCTCTGATTGAATCTCTGCCTCCCGTGTCGTGACTGACGAGAGGAAAACCTTGTACAGTACGTCCAAATCCGTTCCTTTTTCATTATAAAATGAAAATCAAGTAAAATAGTGAAAATAAACGATCTACAAGCTCTATGATGGATGAGCTTGTCATTACCCTGTGCGACACTCTTGTATGACAAAGCAGGGCATTAACGTACTGGGGAAGAAAACATGAAAAGTTGAAATGTAGAGATACGAGGTTTCTGCCCGACAGCAGCGATGCTTACTGTCCAGATACTCAATTAGGGCACTGGGACAGAGCACCTCAGAGAGGAGAAAGAGATGAAGAGTGAGATATTGTGTGTGAGAGAGGGGGAGGGAGAGAGAGAGAAAGAGAGAGAGAGAGAGAGAGGGGGGGGGGTTCTGTGAAAGAAAGAGAAGGAAAGACTCACTGTCTGTGGGAGGGGCAAAAGGTTCTTCCTAAATTACATCACCGTTGCTATAGGAACCAGCATTCCCCGGTTCGCACCCTCCACCCTTATTACGGACCCTCTCTTCTACAGACACATTTCTCTATCCATTCTGACATAATAAGATGAAAACAATAAATATACGCCGACAGCGCATTTAATGTCAGATTATGCTGATTACTTTATACAAAGATCAAGAGAGGTGCAAAGCGTCGGCATGCCTTCCTGTTCAAATCAATATATGAATCTCCAAAGCACTCTCAGGCTTTAAATAATATTCATTTTCATAAACCTTGCATGTCCAGGATCAATTGTAATACAACAGGTGCAGTAATACAATAGATTCCTAATGAAGATTGGAAAAGAAAAACGAACGAAAATTGTGGAAGTGGATCTTGGACTTCATGTGTACGGCCTATGATGACATCATCATGGTCTATGACATATCTATGATGTATCACTCCAAGTTTGTGCAAGGTTCCGAACCCAATCACAGCACCCTTTGACTTGCATTCTAAAATGAAAGTTAAAATATTTCAAAAAGTATAAAATGTGTGTTTAAAAAAAATCACACCCAGTGTGTCAATGAGCGGTGTTATTTAAAAACAACAGTGGTCATCACAGTGATGGAAGCTCACTTAAAAAAATAAAGAAATTTAAGTGCGTGGTGCTATAGGTTATTAATTTCATCATGCGTCTCGCTAGCCAATCACAGTACTGAGCAAAGGGTGTGAATAGAGTCAGCCAATCACAGTACAGCGAAAGACACATTTTCACGACGGTCTTTTCACGACGGTCCCAAACCCACTTATAGGAGCGGCTACACCGCTCAAAAAGGTAATAATGTGGCCTACTGGCAGTAGTGTGCACAAGATGTCCAGAGACAGATACACACACAGACCCTTTTCTAGACCACTCGGCTCTGAGGAACCAGGCTGTAGACAAAAAAGAACAAGGTGCCTTTTACAAACATTATGCTTTCTCATATTCAAATTTAAAAAGGAAATAACCTGGGGATTTTAAATACTTAGTGATCACTGATCGCATCAGCTGTCCATATTTCTTCCCCTGGCTCTTCAGGTATAAAGCAGACTCCTCAGCAGATGCTGCATAATGAGATCTTGTCTCCTGGCCACCTACTGCACCAGCTCACTAAAATCCATTAAACAGCTCGGATTTGTCAGGTGGGCGCTTATCGATCGACCGTATGTGTCTAAAAGGCATGGAGGGAGTGAGAGGTGGAGGACGAGGATAATGCATTTAGGTGATACACTTTATACTCTGAAGGAACTGGGATTTAACTTGGGGTTTAAGCGATCGCAAGACACTCAAGACATCGCTGTTGTCAGCAACAAGCCATGTCTCTGATTACCTTTCCAACCATCAGTCTATGTCTATATAATGCATTATAAACTACCGGTAATCATAATAATCTGCTTAAAACACTATAATTATAATTATAAGCAATCATGAAAAAATAAAGGTCCATGAGTGTCCAGCAATTATGACGTATTATGATACTTGACCGAATAAAGTCATTCATTATAAAATGCTTTATACTGTGTGTTATTGTTCTAATCTAAAGCACTATGAATATATTTATAGATTATAATGCTTTTCTTTTTTTTTCTTTTTTTGGGCATTTTATTCCTTTATTATTGATAGGGCAGTAGACTGACAGGAAATGGAGAGAGAGAGAGAGATGGGGAGTGACATGCAGCAAAGGCCGTCGGGATCGGGACTCGAACTCGCTGTCAGGTTACATTGTAGCCTAGGTGCCCGGACCGCTACGACACAGACACGACAGACCCTCTTGAATAACTCTTGAATAATTTTGAATTACGAAAACTGCTGATTCAGAAGGTATTTGTAGAATCGGCCTCAGGTCTTAATGGGTTAATATAACTAATGACTTACTGGCACCGGAGGCGCGACTTGCACGGTGATGTCATCGGCGTCGACGGGAGAGTCCAGCCACTGCCGTTCGTCTGATGACTGGCTGTCAGGATAGCCCTTCCTCTTACCCGGCTGGGACAGCTGGCTCTTGGATCTCCTGGAGATACTGTCCATGTCCTGACTGTCTCCATTCTACAGCACAGGCAGTTGTGGAAGGAAGAACTCAGCCTCAGTACATGAGTCAAAGTAGAGATCACTTTTTGCGAAAAGGTTAAAGCTCTATATTCTGATAGTAATTGTTGCTATAGAGTGTTTGTTCAGTCACATGAGTCTCCCCGTCTCTCCATCTCTTTCTAATAAACAGAAAATACATTTGCAGGCAGGTGGGTTGCTAATTTCTTTTGAGAGATAAATGGGTAATGAGAGATTACCCATTTATCAGCTTCAATTGTATAGCGTTCCCGTTTCTATTTTGTCTTCTCATTTCTTTGTGTCATCACTTCCAATCATTACACTTGTTTATCTCGCATCCTGCATGAGTTCTCTCTCCGTATTGGATATGATTGCTATCCTGATACGAAAATTATTTTTCTGTTTACTAAAGAGCTGGAGAGCTCTATAATATTACATTACATTACATTACAGTCATTTAGCAGACGCTTTTATCCAAAGCGACTTACAATAAGTGTATTCAACATAGGTAGGGAACGAAAACTACTAATCACCAGAAGTCTTTAGTGCATTTTCTGCAAAAACAACAACCAAGAGTATACCTAGCGCTAAGGTAAAAGTGCAATATATCAGATACCTATTTCCTTAAACAGATGAGACAAAATAGCTAAATCAAATGAGCATGAGCTAAAACAAATAAGTGTATCGACTAAACAAGATCCAATAAACAATACAACAATAGAAAACAAGCGTTCGTTCAACTAGTTAACAACAAGTAGGTCAGGCAGAGAGGAAGGGTAGTGTTTCCTGAAGAGGTGGTTTTTCAGCCTGCGGCGAAATATGGGCAGTGACTCTGCTGTCCTAACATCAGTGGGAAGTTCATTCCACCACTGTGGGGCCAGAACAGAAAAGAGTCGTGACCGTGTGGATCGGCCAGAAGGACCCTTGAGGCAATCAGTCGCCCCGAGGTGGCAGACCGAAGTGGTCGGGCAGGGGTGTAGGCATCGACCATAGCCCGGAGGTAAGAAGGAGCTGTTCCTTTCACTGCCCTATAGGCTAGCACCAGGGTTTTGAACTGGATGCGAGCCGCTACGGGGAGCCAGTGTAGAGAACGGAGAAGGATGGTTGTGTGGGAGAACTTGGGGCGGTTGAACACCAGACGAGCCGCAGCTTTCTTTCTTTTCTTATAATAATCAATGACATCAGAATATAGAGCTTATAAACACTTATTTTAACAAAAGAAAATCACGTAAAGCACCTTTAAGAAAACACATTTTAGAAAAAACAAATCACCTTATCTGACGAGTACTTCCACAGTTCCACACTGTCCATGCTGTTTCGTTTGGTAAATTTGGGTCGTGCTCCTATAAAAAAAAAAAGGGGGGGGAGAAAAACTATATTTGTCACAACTTTCAATGTAAAAGTTTGCAGTATCTCTTATACACTTTAGTTTGAAACCCTCTCATGAACTGACTCATGTGTATGGGTTTCCCTCGTTTCATGTTTGTGTTTTTTTTCTGCGACAGAATGCTATATCAATGGCTCTGGTGGTCCCATGATGTTTGGTAAAGATAGGAGACTTAACTTAGACAGACAACCGGAGGACACAGACTGAATAAGGGACTCTTTGCCTACTCTTCACCCAAGGGAGAATTCTCGAATCTGGGTGTGAATCAGTCCAGGAGAGAACCATCGTGCAACGGCCTTATGTGAGGAAGCAGACAATTTCCTTATCATTGTGTTGCCTTCATGTGTGTACTACTTCCATCCACATGTGACTAGAGGGGGACAATGTCAGCCTTTTGTTAGCAAAAGGCCAACTTCTTCTCACCATTTATCTCACCACTTAGGGGCGATCACCTCAAGACGCATCGTGAGAAA
This sequence comes from Gymnoscopelus braueri, assembly GCF_963280865.1. Lineage (NCBI taxonomy): Eukaryota > Metazoa > Chordata > Actinopteri > Myctophiformes > Myctophidae > Gymnoscopelus > Gymnoscopelus braueri. Next base: position 27,650,742 of record NC_137624.1, read on the forward strand.
ACACTGTGGGTAAAACAGGGTGGTTCCCCTATTCGCAAGTACAAGGGTGTGGCGTCACTGTAGCTAAAAGAATATTCTGTCGAAGAGGAATAAAGCTTAGTTTCTCGTCAAATTTCACATCAAATCACATGGTTGAGAGCACAGCCAGATCACCAGGTTTCTTTCTAGACCGCGACAATAATGACTACTGTGACCAAGCTAATTTAACTGCCAAGAATAACTCATCTAAGAAGCACTTCAATGGTAAATCAATCACAATACAAATCCCACAATACAAGGTCAACAACTCTGTTCCCTTTCTGAACAAGTACACTTTCAATCAAATTATATCAATGCCATCAATTAACATTGATTACTGCAGAACTATAATTGATATCAATCAACTGAAATGCTGTGCAAATAATAATAATAATAATAACAAATTGTCTCCAGGACATTTCTAGCATCCAATAAATGTTTTAGCAGTCAATCTCACGCACATAATATGGACTCCCACACTGAAAAGAGAGTCGTTAAAGGACAGGTATGGTATTTCCCCCTCTGTGTGTGTGTGTGATGTGAGGAGAGGTGAGGTGAGGTCACAACGCATTGCATTGTAAGCTTGACTTATTGATCTGCTATTTTTTTCTATTTTTGAACTTCAGCCTATGCTCACCTTGCATCTCAAACTCTGACCCACAGGGTGAAAGGTCACTCTCACTGACTCCCAGAGCGTCCATCAGCTGCTCCACGTTCATCCTGGCTGTCAGCTCCCCGTTCCTGTCCCCAATCTGATTGGTACACACACACACACACACACACACACACACACACACACACACACACACAGACATTCTATTTATTACTTTTTAGATTGATCGAATAATGTTTGTGATCTAATAATTTTTGTGTTTTTTTAAATCGACGAATCGACACACAAAATTCCTAATTTATTTTTTAAAATAATCAATTAAATCAATTAGTCTGATTAATCACATATGGCCTATCAAGTGTCAAGCTAAAATAGCCAATCTACAAGCTTGAGAGCTTGTGGAACTGCAATTTTTGTTTATTGTTTAATAATCGATAGTTTTTTTATAATCAATCAAATCGATTAGTTTGATTAACTGTCGCTGCCCGACACTGTACCATGGGTATATCCATGTGAAAATGTTGTACCTCTTTGGAGATGTCCAGATGCTTTCGGGCGTAGTGGAGAGCTTGTCTGTGGTTCCCTAAAGACACATATGCATTTCCCAGACTCCAGCAGGCACGGCCCTCTCCAACTCTTTGGATAGATGCAAAAATACTGCATGTAAATACTCGAATGTCTTTAGCAAAAATGTTTAAGTTTTTGAGTGAGTGAGTGAGTGAGTGAGTGAGTGAGTGAGTGAGTGAGTGATTGAGTGAGTGAGTGAGTGAGTGAGTGAGTGATGGGGCTCACGATTATGACATTTTACATGACAATTAATTGTCACACAAATAATTGCGATTAATGATTTAATAGTGTCATTGAACACTGGAACATAATATTACAAATTTCTGTCTGGCTTCTAGGCTTTGAAGTTGCACAGGGCAGATATGACAAATAACTTAAAAACATTCATAATGGAAATAGACGATCTACAAGCTCACAGGACGTTGCGACACGTTTGAAAATATCTGAAAATGTTTTAACATGGAAACGATTATGACGATTACGCAAAAATAATTGCGATTATCTCAAATAATTGCTATTAGGCGATTATGTAATAATTGTGACAGGCCTAGTGAGTGAGTGAGTGAGTGAGTGAGTGAGTGAGTGAGTGTGTGTGTCTGAGAGAGAGAGGGGGTAGGTGCGTGCGTAGTGAGTGTGTGTGTGTCTGAGAGAGAGAGAGAGAGAGGGGGAGGTGTGTGTGTGTGCGTGGGGTGAGTGTGCGTGCGTACCTGTCAGTGAGTTCTTGAGCGATGAGCAGGTGTTTGAGGTGGTAGTCTATAGCCCTCTCATATTGCTGTAGCAGGGTGTAAGTGTTTCCCAGGCTGTAGCAGGCCTGAGCCTCCATCACCTGGTCTCTGAGCTGCCTGGACAACTGCAAGGTTTTCCTACACGGAACGACATGAAGGGATAACATTGATACAGAAAGAAGGGAGGAGAGGGAAGATTTGAAATAATTAACCACTTGGTTTAGCCATTTTCAATCTGACGTTTGTCGCGGAAACCTGGATCAATCAGGAATTGACGCGGCAATAGGAGTCGAGACAATATTCTAGGTCAGTGGTTCTCAACCAGTGGTCCGGGGACCACCAGTGGTCCTTGAGGGGGTTCCAGGTGGTCCCCAGCTAAATGATGGAGAGTTGGTAACCAAATGGACCCTTATAGACTCTTGAGAGTGTAAAATTATTGTAAAAGAGTTAAATTATTGTAAAACATCTGCATTACTGACAGTAATTAAAGAATTGTTATTTTGATCAACGTTTGCCTGTTATCTCTCTCTATGGTACCGACCAACATCAATACAGCATGGAATTGTGGACAAAATCGTATCCAACGATAACAAAATATTCCACGTGTTGGAATAAAATATTACTGGTGATGATTATCTCACCCATCACTGTATTTTATATGATAAAGTGGGTTGGCCATCTCTCGCAGTTCGTAGAGAGCAACATTGTATGTTATTTATTTATAAGGCCTTGTGTGGTAAACTTCCTTTATACCTAACCTCGCTTTTGGAACCAAAGGTTACTGGTGGTCACTCAACACGTTCACAAACACACATTAGATATACCAGTCCACGTAAGAGCAGTGAACATGGAAAAACTGCATTCATGTATTATGCTCCGCACAAATGGAACAAACTTCAGGACTCTCTGAAACTGGTGCGATTGGTCTCAATAGAGACATTCAGGGTGCTTCTTGAGGACACACTACATAGTGACTGTACCGGTTTCATGTAACACTGTTTATTTGCATCTGATTTTAAATTTCTGTGTTGTTATCCATTTCCTCACTGTATTGTCTGATTCACCGCCTTTTGCGTTTATTTTAATGTGGTTTTATGCTTCTGCTTTTCTTTTTTCGCTTTATTGTCAAAGTTGTGACATTGTAATGTGATTCAAATGTTTGTTATCAGGGCATCCTTGAAAAAGAGAGCTTGCTCTCAATGGGTTTCCCTGAATAAATAAAGGAAAAAGAAAGAAAGAAAGGGTCTCAGAGTCTAAATCTCATCAAATGGTGGTCCGTGTCTCAAACGCCGAATAAATAATGGACGTCGATATGAAAAGGGTTGAAAACCACTGTTCTAGGTGGTGATGGTTATGCTTTAATTTACATGATATCATGGGGAGAAGTATGTTAGAAACACTAGACACACGGTAGTTTTGCCAACAAGCACAGGGCTCACCCATATAAATACTAGCTGCTACAAGGACAAGCTAAACCATAACAGACAGGCTGTAACAAAACAAAAAACAATAGCTATCAGGCCTAGCGGCGACATGTTGGCTCCTACAGGCTACCAAATATCATGTCATATCATAATGTATAATATAAGTACAATAAGTGATCATCAAATATGAAGGTTAGATATAACAACCATAAAAAATATATAGTATAATGTATAATTCTTACTCACGTCCCAATTTTTTGGCATGTCATAATAGGCAGAATTTTCAAAAAATAAATAAATTTAAAAAATATATATTTTAAATAGCACATCTACAAGCTTACTATGTGTCATGATCTGACACCTTATGAGCTTTTACATTTTCAATTTTTTTTTAATGTTTTGATCAAATATGGCATCAGAATCAGAATCAATTTATTGTCACTTCCATAATACACACTCAGCATACATGGGAGAAAAATACTGTTCTCAGTAAACTGATGGTGCTTGTCACAGTAAAAACAGCAGACAAACTTACGTGGATAAGTGGATCGATTTTAGAAGGTAAGAGGAAAATAAAGTAAAAATAAATATTCTTATAATTAGTCAATATTGTTGAATAAACAATCTGATAGATACAGAGTCAGTCATAAATTCCTTTTGGCTGCATAGGTGCACCTTTATCATTCCTCCACTAGATGTCAGAACGTCCTCTATTCTCACCTGTAGTATTCTGTGGCTGTGTTGAACTGGCCCAGGAATATCAGAGCGTTACCAAGGTTACTGTACGCTCGGCGCTCCGCTGCTTTGTCACCAAATTCTTTGGCAATGGACAGTCGCTGTGAAATGACACAATATCAGTTTCAGTCCTATGAATGCAGAGCAGCCTGAAAGGTCATGAACCCATTAAGACCTGAGGCCGATTCTACAAATGTAAACCCTAACCCTAAACGTATGTTGCTATCAGTGGTTCTCAAACATTTTCATGTATTTGGCCGCGGACACCCATCTCAAAATATTTTGTTCCAGGGACCCCCAGAAGCAAAGATTTGAGTAAAACATTTAAATAATGTATATATTCTATTTGCACACATAAAAAAAAAAATCTAAAATAGCAGATCTACAAGCTCATAGCGCGGCACAAAGTGACTCAAATCTAAAATGACACAGATGCTTTCCCGGTCGTGCTCACTGCATCGCTTCATTAACCATAATCACACAGTGTCCATTTTGCTCTTCTGTCATACTAGGGTTGCGGGGGATTTGTTTTTCCTGTATTGATCTGTTGATCAATATACTGATCAATACATTTCATCCATGTTACGTCAGAACCCTAGTCGCATTCTAACTCGCTCTGGGGAATAGCTAGTCCTTCTGGTTCCTTGTGCCAAATCTGAACTGGGAATGGCTGCTTTCAGCATTGGTGCACCTGGTTCTTGGAACCTCTTGCAACAAGACCTTAAACTAAATATCCTAGCATCTATTGGCCATTTTAGGAATGTACTTAATAACCGTTCATTACCTGTATGCAACTGTTTTAACTGATTGCTTTCAACATGCGAATGTTGTTATTTCTATGTGTAATCTCGGCATCATTGTAAATGAGGGTCTCCCTCAATGATCTCTCAGAGAATTTTAAATATAGGTTGAATGAATGAATACATAAAATATATATATTTTTAAAAGGTTTTTCGCGATTATTCGATTGATCTAACAGCAATCGATAGAATAATCAATAAGGAGATAATTGATAGTTGCGGCCCTGAATACAAGTCGCTTGTTCATGATGTCTGATTCTTCATACATTACACTTGTGTGACTATAAATCCTGTAATTACTCACCTGGCGGTGGAACTTGATGGCCTCAACAAAGTTTCCCAGGAGGTAGTGCGTGTTGCCCAGATTACCAAAGGCTCTCCCCTGGGCAGCTCGATCCCCGAGCTCTTTGACCAAACACAGATTCATTCTACAAACAGATGAGCACATTCCTGTTTAGATCAGTGGTTCCTGAACATTTTCATGTCAACGACCCCCAAAATCGATATGCATTTGACCAAAGACGCCCATCTGGAGAGATTTTGTGCCAGGGATCCCCATAAGACAAGATTTGTTGACAAAATGTCAACGCTTTAAAAAAAGTAACCGATCTACAAGCTGTCAGCTTGTAGATCTGCTATTTTAGAATAACCGAAAAATGTAATAGTGCTTTTAAGTGTTTTAACTGTTCCTCATTTTGCTGGGAAGCCCATTGACCCCTCCTCAAGGACCCCCGGGGGTCCCCAGACCCCACTTTGAGAACCAGTGATTTAGATTATTTCCTAAATAACTAGCCAGTGAAATATAAAAGCTATTACATTTCTTTGACAAAGACTGCTGTCAATTACTGACTGCAAAACTCCTGTCACAACATCTGTGGGATGTGTAATTTTCACCAATGTAAATTGTGAAATTATTAGCAACATGTAGAGACAAAAATATTCTAGACAGCAACCGTTCGGTAACACTGTGTTACCGAACACTTAAGCTTTGCGTGCATCTGTGAATCCACAGGGACGTGTGTATGCTTCTAATGTCCTTTTAATGTAACAACAATTGCAGTTTAATCAGACACTTTGATACAAGCCTGCTCTGAATCATAGCTGGCACTTTCACCTGTACTGTGCCCGTTAATTGCCTTCAGCTGGTAGTGTGTGGGTTTAATAGGCGATAATGGCCCCAGTATGAAGTGTTTATTTAGTGTGTGTCTGTGTGTGTGTGTGTGTGTGTGTGTGTGTGTGTGTGTGTGTGTGTGTGTGTGTGTGTGTGTGTGTGTGTGCGTGTGCGTGTGCGTGTACCACTGCCTCTCAACATAGGGTTCGGGGACCCCCACGGGTCCTCGAGGTGGTTCCTGGGGGTCCCCAGCTAAATGATCGATAGCGGTAGATAGGAACCAAATGGACCTTGTTTTGGTTATTGTTTTGGGGTACAGCTTGGTGCCGTGACACAAGCAAGTGCCTCTCTTTAGCTTTGTACTGAATGTAGCATGTGCTTTCTCCCTGCTTTCCTAAGATAACTACTGAATGTTTAATGTACTTATGCCATGGGCTCATGTATTAAACTTCTATCTTAATAACGTGAAGTTTCTCCAACAATTCTATGTATATCTATAACAGTTTTGGACAGAAAAGGTGTCTATGTACAGTATTGCAGCGACCCCGCAAAAGACCGCGAAAGAAGGGCCGTAACTTGCTCCTCCATGGGAGCTAGCTCTCTTGGCGTTGCTTGTTACCTGTTGGTCTGCCAAGCTGAAGACCGGCGGAGTTCGATTCCAACTCGGTGCGCGAAACGTTATAGTATATCGTCATCGGTGTTGCCATGTCTGCTTAATACGTGACTTTGGGCTTGTTTTTCTGTTAAGTTGCTTGTAAATATTGGTAAGTTGCGGGTTGCGTTTTTTTGGGCTTGTTTCTAAAGTGCTTATTTGGGCTTGTTTCCTAATGTTGTTTAAACCAGTGGTTCTCAAACATTTTCATGTCAAGGACCCCCAAATTAATATGTAATTGTCCGCGTATCCCCATCTGAAAACATTTTGTGCGAGGGACCCCATAGCAGATTTGTGTTGTTAATTCTTTTTTTTTTATATTTCAAATTTGTCAAATATTTTCCCCAAGATTTTTGTGAAAACAGCAAATAGTTAATAATAGCTTGTGGATCGGCTAAATATAGTCGATGTATACAGGTTTAAAGTGCTCATGTGTTAGTTGCTTCTTTTGGGCTTGTTTTCATGCACCTTGTTGCTTATTTCTCTCAGGCAACACTGAGTGTCATGCTTACTCGTAGTAGCCAGTAGCCCTTTGCAGGGTGTCTCTGACATCAGGAGGGAGGTCTCCAGGTTCTTGCGTACAGCCCCATAGCTGCTGCTTGCCCTTGGCATGGAACACGTTCCCAACGTTGTACAATGCTCTAGCCTCTCCCACCTAAAGCCACAAACATTAATAAGACAAGTGTTAAAGGTAGGGTAAGTGATATTTTTTGGTTAAAACAAAAAGTATTTTGTTAAAAGGTTAAAATACTATATCCTGATAGTAATCATTGCTATAGAGTGTTTTTTCAGTAACAGATGTCTCCCTGTCTCTCCAGCTCTTTAATAAACAGAAAATACATTTTTCGGTAGGTGTCAAAATCTCAGCCAATCAGGAGAAAGTACCCATTTTTAAGCTTAATTTGTATAGTGTTCCAGCTCCAATTTTGTCTGCTCATTTCTTAGTGTCATCACTTTCAATTTCACTTGTTTAATCTATATCCTGATTGAGTTCTCTGTCCTGGTTGGATAAAATTGTAAATGAAACTGAAACTGAAACGAAAATGCATTTTCTGTTTAATAAAGAGGTGGAGAGACAAGGAGACTCCTAATACATAACAAACACTCTATAGCAATGAGTACTATCAGAATATAGAGCTATTTAACACTTATTTTAACCAAAGTAAATCACTTACCCTACCTTTAACATCCTGCAATAGGAAAATCACAAACTACAACTGAACGTCCATCGACGGTCAACCAGCTGTTCTGTGGCCAGTAGTGGCCAGACAGTAAAAATGTTGTCCGTCTGGACTATGCTGTTTTTCTTTTTTTTATTAAACGTTAACAAGGCTTGATGTGTTCTAAAATGTTTTTACTGTACAATATGTGTCTGCAACTTTAAGCCGGAATTCCGGAAACTGTGTTTCCACTGTTAGCTTGCAAGCTAATGGCTAACCAAAACAGCTGACTCCAAATTGGCATATCGTTGCTGTCGGGTGCATTATTGCTGTCATAAGTCCAAAAACTCTAACTTTTCAGGATTCAAATTCAAAAATAGCAAAAATGTACGCTCTACAAGCTAAAAATGCATTGCATGGCGACGCATTTTGGGCTTGTAGATCGCCTATTTTAGTGTGACACTGTAGCATGACAAAGTACGGCATTCATTTAAAAAACTAAAATATGGAGGAGATATGGAGGTTTCTGCCCGACAACAACTACATGGTAAGGTTATGGTTACGTGTGTGTGTGTGTGTGTGTGTGTGTGTGTGTGTGTGTGTGTGTGTGTGTGTGTGTGTGTGTGTGTGTGAGAGCGTGTGTCATACCTTGTCACCCTGCTCTTGAGAGATGTCTAGGTGCCTCTCACAGCACACAGCTGCCTCATCAAAGCGCCCCAGCACCTTTAGCGTATTGCCAAGGTTACCGCTGGCCTTTCCCTCACCTATTCTGTCTCCTATTGTCCTGAAAGTGAAAGGAAAATGGTGCAAAAGTAAGGACACTGAACTGTCTTATTATGTCACTGCCTCTCAGACTATGGCGGGGTCCGGGGACCCCCCCGGGCGTCCTTAAGGTGGCTCCAGGGGGTCAAATGAGGAACAGTTTAAACACTTATGCCCTATTTGATGTGTTGGCTATTTATTCACAACACGTCGCATCGCAACACGTTGTGAGTGTGTAGAACGGCTATTTTAGAAAACAATTTGACAAATGTTGACAAATCTTCTCTTATGGGAGTCCCTGGTACAAACTATTTTCAAATGGGGTCGTATACATGTCAATTTGGTGGTCCTTGACATGAAAATATTCGGATATCACTTGTCTATGTTATAATTAATTAATTACTTAATTATTCATTACCTAATAATAATCTGATCAGCAATTTTTTTTAAATTCTGTCAGCTAAAAGGTTGCTTCATTCCACAGAGCAGGTACGAGCGATCCTGCTGGGAATGTGATGTAACAAGTTAAATGCTCCTGCTGGCTCTAATCGCTACCCTGCTGGAACACCAAATGCACACCTCTCGGCAGGGGAAGGGATTACCGAGGTCACAAAATATCAAGCCGGTGGTTGGTCAGCGTAAACTGTTTAAAATCCCCCGTCACCTTTTCTGGGACACCGGGGGGGGATAATTCATACTTTGTCGCACATCTGTGTCGTTGATTTCCAACAGAAATGTTAATACATTTGGAAACATTGTATATCTGCATATCATTTTAATAGCAGATATACAAGCTCATAGTGCGTCACTTCGTGCCGCACTATGAGCTTGTAGATCTGCTATTTTTTTTTTAATTGTGAAAATGTGTGCAAATCTTTGAATATATATTGTTCAAAGCAAAAAAAAATTACTCAAATCTTTGCTTCTGAACAAAATGTTTTTGAGATGGGGGTCCGCAGCCAAATACATATAATTTTGGGGGTCCTTGGCATGGAAAAGTTTGAGCACCACTGACATAGAAATATTTTTTTTACTGTTACTGTTACTGTGAAAAGTGTTACTCAAGAGAATCAAGAGGGATTTATTAGTCACTCAGAGTCATACAGGTACAAAGCAGTGAAATGTTGTTGGGACATGTTCCACAGACTGTGCTAACACAACAATACAATAAGCTATAACAACGAGATAATAATACAAAATTGTAAAGACAGAAATAAAGTTAAAAGTACAGGTAGAACGACAGGTCTGATAAACCTCTTATGGCAGGTATATCTTTCACTGAAAACAAGTTATTTTCGTGACATCGCCATATGAGGAAGTATACATTATTAAGAATGTTGCAATTCAGCTTCCATTTCCCCTAATTTCTAGTAATTCTTTTTGCTATAATTCAATACACAAAAATTCTTCTTTACGTTGAAATCAAACCGGCTTGCCTTCAGAACAATAAATCACAACATGTATCATGCATGTGTTCAGTTATGCACATTATGCGCATATCTTTTAACTGCAAAATATGCATCACATTCTTTCGGTTGAAAATGGGTTATCTTCGGCATGCCACATGGCCATGTATGAAACATAAATGAGCCTTAGAAATCGTGTCCTCACCTGGCCAGCGTGAGGTCATGTTTGTGGTACTCCAGGGCTTTGCCGTACTCCTTCAGGTAGAAGTAGGCGTTGCCCAGTTGGCTGTAGATGGCACTGAGGGTCTTCAGGTCTTCTGTGCCCACCTGAACGGCTGCCTCGAAGAACACTGTTCCGCCTTTAAAGTCCCCCGCTTTACACAGCCTCTCTCCTTCCAAGGCCAACTCCAAACACGACGCCTCCATCCTGTATATACCACACACACACACACACACACACACAAAAGCGCACACAGAAGTGGGAGACAGAAAGTAGCTTGAATAGGGATCTTCTTGACAAGATCGCCATAGCAACAGGGTCTGTAGTGTAGACATGTCAATGTTTCCTTGACAACAGAGTCAGACATCATTCTGACACGATGAGCATCATGAAGTTGCACTTCCAGCTCATTCTACCTTTTTTTTTAAATGGTATGAATCTGTAGGAGGAGAGCCATCTATAAGAGTGTCTGTCTGTCTGTCCGATCAGCGCTCGGTTTCTTGTTCACACTGCCTGTGGATCAACACGTTTAATATTTTCGTTGAATATTTAACTTTTATTTGATAAGAGAAGTCAATGGCGGTCAGATCAGGCTGAAACCGTGTGTCATACATGATAGATATGTAATTATATTAGAAGGTATTAAGATTTCTTCCCGAGATCTAAAAGAGCAAGTCGACCAATTTTTGTCCACCTATTTAAAATGCCTATACAAAAATAGGCTTGCATTTTGTGTAAAAGACAAGGAAAATACAATTGATTAGAATACAAGTTAACCTGCAGTTGTAGATACAGTACAGTATTTTACAGTATTTTATTGTTGTATTGTTTTATTGGATCTTGTTTAGTCGATACACTTATATGTTTTAGCTCGTGCTCATTTGATTTGGCTATTTTGTCTCATCTGTTTAAGAAAGTAGGTAGCTGATATATTGCACTTTTACCTTAGCGCTAGGTATACTCTTGGTTGCTTGTTTTTGCAGAAAATGCATTTAAGACTTCTTCTGGTGATTAGTAGTTTCGTTCCCTACCTATGTTGAATGCACTTATTGTAAGTCGCTTTGGATAAAAGCGTCTGCTAAATGACTGTAATGTAATGTATGTTACTATCCCTGCTGAATTAAAACAGAAGGCATGTACAGTATGCATGCCAGAAATAACGTAACAAAAGAGCAGGATCAGACTGCTTCAAGGGAGAGGTCACTGTGTATATATATATGCGTACAGTATAAACTCTTCCACCCACCTCTAGAATGGCTTGGTTACCATGGCAATGCCTTGATCAGCAAAGCCAAGTTAGTGTGTGTAAAAGCCTTAAGGGGCTATCTACTCTCTAGTCCTGCGACAAAGTCTCTATACTGTTAGATGTCGGCATTATTTAGTTTAGTTTACTTGAAAAGCAACAATGTCACAGTTAAAACCATCCGAGGATGAGTCCAGGACTTATTTTCTTTGTGGTCCTCATACACTTACACAAAAACATATCCGATCACAGGGTGACAGTCATGTACAATAGAAAAGCCATAAGTACAATCCAAAGGAATTTGGTTTCACAACTTTCTCTCCAGGCAACTCTTATGGACAATCAGCACTAAAACGATCATCTGAAATCATGTTTACAGCTTACGTAGTAAGAATATGATCTCCAACATTACCTGGGTTTCAGCTTGACTCGTGTTTTCTCCACATATACCTGTAGCTCCAGCCGCAAAGGCTTAAGCACAGCTTGGGGCCGAGGCCCATGGTGAACTAATCTACACACTGCCCTTTCTGCCCCCGTCAGGGGGCAAGGCTCAGAGTCCATGGGGGGCACAAGCTCAAAAAGATCAATATTAAACTAGACTTAGTATTAAATCCATTCCATCACCATGCCTATCACTGATTAAGGTAGGTATAGTGAAGCACTGCTTTAGATAAATCAAACAAAAAAAAATAGAAGAAGAAGACAAATAAACTTATCAATTGACTTTTTGCTCTCTGGTTAGAAGCTAAACACAGAGTCCCACGACAAGGATCACATCTGCCTTTCACGTTTCTTCCAAAAGTCCAAAATCCAAATATTGAACTTCAACAGCCAAAGGGAGCCTGAAACCTGAAACTCCCACACAAGGATGTACGTTACCCAGGCGTTACGAAAAGCCACATTTAAACCAGAGTCCCAACGTTTATGTTTCCAGCAAGTTGAGTTCCGTCCAAGTAAACAATTCAGTTGTCAAAATCTGGGAAAACGACCAGCTCTCACAGCCCTTCAGTAACACTTTATTCTCCTCTCCGCATGTGGATCCTCTCCATCCTTCCAAATGTCATTTGAGGTGAATTGCCCACCAAGGAAAGATCCTGGGTGACAGCGGGGGAGATGTGTGACAACAGAATGACGCCGGCACCTCACACACACACACACACGAACAAGACAGTGATGGGTGAGGGTGGGGGTGGGGCGGAAAGGCATCTGGCCAATCACTAATCCAGAGATCTGAACCTTCTCAGAGGACAGTGGGTGAATATCCCAGACTAATCCATCTGTCTGCTGACTCCGCCGCTGACATTATTATGTTACCAAGAAAGGCACAAGACTGGCCCCGTAAACCACCTTCAACCTGCCCGTCTCTATTTTGGGCCGTGTCAACTGTCAAAAATTGCCGATCTACAAGCTCACAACGTGTCACATCGTGATGCGTTGTGAGCTTGTATATCGGCTATGTTCGCTATTTGGCATATATGACAATTAATATATCTCCTATATAACTCCTATATAACTAACTTTTTGCCATTTCAGAGTTCTGTATCTTTGTCCGGATGGCATGAGTGAAAAGTGACGATAGAGAGGATGATCAGTGTCATTTGCCATTGTGAGTGCTAAACGTGTGATGGCTTTATCGTTCATATCAGAAAGTGCGGTTGTGGGAATTAGGCCCACAATCTTAGAAGCAATATGGGTAATTTACCAACATGTTTCGACCACAAGCGGTCTTCATCAGGGCTAAATTTAGCCCTGATGAAGGCTTGTGGTCGAAACATGTTGGTTTAAATAAAGGCTGCTCCCTCTTTTAACTCGAGTGCCCGGATCTCCCATTTTTTATCTGATGTCTTTTCCCGTCTGATCCAGGAGCACCTTTTTCTATTTTAACTCTGTTGACTTTTACGTCTCCGGTGAGCATCTGGTTGCCATGCTCTCAATGCGGGTAATACTGGAAGGTTTGTTTTTGTTAGACATGGTCAGTATATTGAAAAAAACATGGGGGAGGGACAATACAACAGAACAGGCATAAATATCAGGACAGACAGGTACTCTGACAACTCGTACAATGCATATTACATAACAGTATGTTTAATAATGGACTGTACCGAAGCTGAAGTGACAAGCAACTGAAAAGTTTAGTTTCTCCAGAAGCCCTTGAACCTTGGATGGAAGACAGTCGGTGATGTTAACAAAACAAACTGCTTGTGTCAGGACAAACTCCAGATTCATGCTGTTGACAGGCACTATTCATTCTCTCTCTCTCTCTCTCTCTCTCTCTCTCTCTCCCCCCTCTCTCACACACGCACACACACACACACACACACACACGCACACACACACACACACACACACAAAGCTATGTCACCAAACTCTGAAAGAGTATTCTCTTTGATCACGATGCAACTATATCGCCTCTAGTGAAGGCTTTGAAGTCCACAAATGAGATCATAACAACAGAGAGACATTTCCCTGTTTCATGTGACCTAAAACTACCTAGCCTTGTCACTCATTTCAGCTCATACACTTAAACTCTTAAACTTCATGGACTACCAACCTAGGAAGGATTAGCAGCATTTCAGTATTGTATTTGATTGGTATTATTAAAGTCAGGTTCCGAAAATCGGACTTTAGGTGACAACCACAATATAAATCACTAGTTACAATATAAATTATAAAAAACATACAAATATTGTATATCTGTATATCTATCGGACTGTTCCTGTGTCATGTGGATTTAGCATCTATAAATAGTTCCTAATCTATGATTTAAAAAATCCTGGAAAAAATGGAATCCTGCAGGATTGAGAATTTGAGATAACTAGCCATTACTTAGACCAGAGTAAACATGTCATAGTGGAGATGAATGTGAGGACAGGATAGTGAAGCCATGACCGAAAGCTACTGTACAGTATAGTATGTTCATGACAGAGTGTGGAGGCCCCATTTACTGTACAGCTGACATAATGATACTGTAATACCAGCCAAAAGGCAGGCAAGGCAGATCCAAGTGATAGTCACAATAAATCTGGAAAAACGTAAATCTGTTCTCACTCAAACAACTGTACAACCTGCTGAGCATGCTGTCTGCAGGTTTTCTGACAAGCACATGGGAACAACAACAAACAAAAAATCTGAAATCCAGGCAAGAAACATTCAAAAGGTTTGACTATTTGGTACCAATTCACTAACAAACAGGATCAAAACCCGAAATTGCACAAGGTTAATTCCGATGACCCTGCGCAATGCGCATTATACTGCATCACAAACTGTACTTGAAAGTCGATGTCTTCATCTGCAAATGGATCAAGACTCTAGCCTAATCCCTCCCTTGAAGCAGAAAACATGCTGCAGCTGCATTCCGTTTGGGTTAAACAACTCAGGATGGTCTGGGGTCTGAGAGTCAACAGCCAAATCTGTGAGAAATGCCGATGCTCATCAAGGAGGCAGTAGTTCAAGAAATTGGCAGACAAAATAGACAGTTGTCATAGTTGGCCAGTTCCACGTGGGAAGACTAGAACTTGGATGAAGGAAAGCTGTAAACAGACATGAAAGACATCGGATCAGACAAAAATGAGAAGATATCTTGACAATGGCCTCTATTTTGAGGGCAGTACAGTAAGTAACGTTAATGTTTATCTGCAGCGCAATTGATGGGTTTGCAAGTCTGACACAGCACCACAATCGGTACATTAAAACCACTTAAAACCCTACATACTTTAGTTGACTGGGGTCCCCCAGCGCTCTATACTAGCCCCCTCCTTTTTCCCCTCTATATAGCAAATCTATTCGAACATAGCCAATCTATAAGCTCACAGCGGGTCTCATTGAGACGCGTTGTGAGCTTGTAGATTTGCTATTTTCTGCAAATGTTCACCTATTATGACATGCCCAGAAAAGGGACGCTAGGGTTAAAGTAGTTCAAGGACACACAAGTTGGTCTAACCCTAAAAAGGACAACCCACCACAAGATCAGTGGCTGTTATTGCATTTTATTTCAAACTTATCATCAGTTTGTGCACTGTATCCAGTCTAAATGGTTCTCTAAAGGGCTTATAATAATCATTATATTATAGTTAGGTATGACTGTCATTAGTCAAACATGCACATGGTCAAAGGACTATCTTCAACACATTAACCACGTTAATCCTAGCATCCCTATTCTGGGCATAATGTCATAATAGGCGAGCATTTGGCAAAAATAGGCACTATTTGAGGTATGACAAATATATGGGGATCAACATACACAGCTTTTGACATGGGATTCTCAGCACTGTTGGGAGATTTAATTCATGCCTGCTTGGAACCCGGAGAAAACACTGCGATGGGTAGTTGTCATCCCAGTGTGTCCGTTTACCGCCCTCAAACTGGAGGCCAATGGGACAACGCTTATCCAACAAAGCCATTAGCTTCTTTGATTACAATTACAGATCCTATAGCCCAGAATCTGTGTCTTAATTACAACCACACGTGATGATACCCTTCCCAGACCATACGACTTACTCACAATTTATCACCATGTAGTTAGTTATGTGACAATGTTATGCCACTGTCACCTTACAACATCCTGAAATGTATGTATGTATGTATGTACCGTAATTTTCGCACTATAAGCCGCACCTGACTATAAGCCGCAGCAGCTAAATTGAATGATTTGTACATATATAAGCCGCACTGGACTATAAGCCGCGGGTGTAAAATCCATACATTTAGGAGGTCCCCTAGTGGCCGTTAGCTGTAAAAATCCATAGATAAGCCGCACCGTTATATAAGCCGCAGGGTCGAAAAATGGGAAAAAAGTCGCGGCTTATAGTCCGAAATTTACGGTACACATCATATTAGACAGGAAAACTCTGTTAGTTTGCAGTACATATGGCAGCTGCCGTCTATGAGCCGATTCACAGTGCCGTAGGCTGTGACAGAGCAGCTTCTGCCAGTGTCAGACAAGTCTTCCGGACAAACAATCACAATGTGTTTCATAAAACACTGCCACTGAGCCGCAAACAATGCAAAACATTTAGTCTAAGGGAAGCCTGGAGACCGTATTTGAAGATTTTGAACATGAAGCTGTACAATTCAAAACAGCAGAGTCCATTTTCTCACTTGTAGGAATAGCGGCCAATGGCCATAGTAGTCAAGAGGATGTGCATCAAATTAATCATGTATGAATATGAGTATATGCAATTCTATATCCCACATGTTCTGCATACATAATCTTTCCTCTGAAAAGAAGAAAAGGTGGTCTTTGGGAACAGTTCAGTTAAAGAAGAAAAGAAGTTAAAGTTGTACAATGCAGAATCACAAATAACGATTTTTAGCAACCTCTGCTGGTCACTACCGTCACTGCATACAATTTCCGTAGTCCTCGATTACCCAGAATTCCATTCGTTTTCACCGGAAGCCGGAAGCGTTTCAAAAAGCGATCTTTTAATTGTTTTATACTATCTACGGATCGTTTCTCTTAGCCAGTGGAGCATTAGTTACCATGAGCTGTGCTTTCTTTTTCTGTTCTTTTTCGATCTTCCAATCCTACATTCTCTTAAAATCAGCGTGAGGTTCCTTTTTGTTATTAGCGCGATAGTTCCTGGCCAAACAGGAAACCGTTGTGGTAGTTCCTGGCCGACGTCATGACGTTGGCCAGGACGTCGGCCACGACGTCATGACGTTGGCCAGGAACGTCATTTTCCCGGGAAAGTCCCCCCGTACACGTTCAATAGAAAATATATAAATAAAAGGCTTCCGGGGGTGAAATTCATGGAGTGGGTGTTGTGAAACTTTTGCCACTCACAAAAGATATACAATTTAACTTTAGTTTTGTTGAAAACGTTACCTAGTATGCCTTTAAGAAAGAAGTTAAAGGGATGTTTCACTTTCCCAAAAAGTTTGGGTCCTTTTATCATCTACTCAGACTTTTGTGAACACCCCTGACAGTTTTTAAGTTGCTCGATTCAGTATTTAGATATTTGATATTCATTTTTCAGACACGCCCCCTTACTATACAAACCCATTGTAACTTCAAACTCTATTTTAACCATGAAAGATTCATCGAAAATCGAGCAACTTAAAAACTGTCCGGGGTGCTCCCAAAAGCCTGAGTAGACGATAAAATGACCAACGTTTTTTTTTAAAGTGAAATATCCTTTTAAGAAAGGGACATTAGTTAAAACTATAGTCAACAGAAACAAACAACTAAACTAAATAACATAACAAAAAGACAAAGCAATACGGAAGTGAAGTGGGACAACAAAAAAAAAACATTTACATCTGCCAGACATTTAAAATAAATTAAAGACGACAAGAGACAACAGCAGAAAGGCACAAAGGAATTAGTCTCTGCAGCAAGATTCTTTTTTATTTTTTTTTAAGTTTACTTTTATTCTTGCCATCGTTGTGGCTGACCCAAAGAATGCCTCTGTGTGGTACAGTCTGCCATTCTCTCCTCTGCTTACCACTCTAATTGGTCTGTTTGGGAGACATTCATCCCATAATAGGCTGCCTGTGGTCTAAAGGAGACAGTCTTCCAATACAGTCACCATGGCAGTACGGGGGGAAGTACACCCCTATTGGACAGGTTTCAGGAACCAAAGTTAAAGTGAAGTTCTCAGTGAGGTCTGACAGTTAAGCTGAACTTTACCATGAGCCATAATGTATGCCCTTTCAATGAAAACAGCTTAGTGTGGACTGTGAGCACACACACAGCCCCGCCAGATGAGGAAGGTTAGTCATTGTTATTTTGTAATAACTAGTACTTGAGTCGGACAACATACTTTCTTATAGCATACCAGCCACAATAACTGACTTTACTCTGACAATTTAATAAAGTGTGTGCTCTTGTCAGTGGTGTAAAGCAACTAAGAACATTTACTCAAGTCCTGTACTTAAGTACAATTTTGAGGTACTTTTGCTTTACTGGAGTATTTCCAATTATCAGTACATTTACTTCTACTCTACTACATCTCAGAGGCAAATATTGTACTTTTACTGCACTACAGTTATTTGAAAACTTTAGTTACTAGTTACTTTGCAGATATAAATTATTACATTATAAAACATACATTTACCACTTTAGTCCTATTTTATACCTAGATCTACAAGCTCACAACTTTTGTGAGCTTGTAGATCTGCTATTTTCAAATATTTTTGTACTTTTACTTTTGGTACTTTAAAGTACATTTTGATGCCAATACTTTTGTACTTTTACTCAGGTAACATTTTGAACAAAGGGCTTTTACTTGTAACAGAGTATGTTTATATTGTGGTATTGAAATATGTGAGTACTTCTTCCACCACTGGTTATTTTGTAATAACTAGTACTTGAGTCGGACAACATACTTTGAAAATAATGTAGCATTCTTATAGCATACCAGCCACAATAACTGACTTTAACTCTGACAATGTAATAAAGTGTGTGTGCTGAGTCTCTTGTGTATAAGTATTTACAGGAGTAAGACTAAATGCCTGTGTAAGCGACTTTTTTATATTATGGTATTGTGAAAAAACAAAGCAAAGCAAAGAAAAAGAAGAGAAAAAAAACATGAATCCAATGTGGAAAGTGAAAGGCCCCAACAAAAGGAATGTTTTTAACCATAGCTGTTTGCGGTCCCACTCCACACACCACTGGGACAAGAGTGTGAGTTGATGTTGACAACAACAATCATTCTAAAGCCTTCACACTTTTTTTCCACAGTGGTTTGATAAACTCTTACAGCACATCATTTGATACACATTTCTAATCACTTTGTTTTGAGCAGAGCTAGTAAACAAAATTGTATTGTTAAATAGCTGCAAACAGGAGAGGCATCAATATGAAAAGCAAAGGCCGCAATGCCTCATTTATACTTGGCCCACGCCGAAAATAGCAGATCTATAAACTACAAGCTCAAAATAGCAGATCTACAAGCTCATATCCGCAGATCTACAAGCTTGCTTGACGTTCTGTGTAAAGCACATTGAATTGCCTTGTTGTTTAAATGTGCTATCCAAATCAAATTGCCTGGCCTTGCCTTATAACCTCGCAATTGTAATCGCAATTGTAGATCTGTTTTTTTATTTCATTTTCGGCTCAGTCAGAGAAGGCGTGCCATAAGCGGACAGACGCCCTTTTCCGCCAGCACCCAAATGCGTCAGTGGCAGTGCCCTTATTATTTTCTCAGTGCATGATAATAAGGTCATATACAATGTGAGCATGAGACTGTAATATCAGCCTTAACTAATCGCCACAGAATTAGCACACAGTCAGAAATGAATGTGTTACTTCATGCAATGTCAATCCTGGCCATACTGATTATGGCTGAGTGTGTGTTCTGTTGCCCCTCTAGGAATACCTTCTTCACGTGATGTGGTATTTCGTTTCACTTGTCCTTGATAGGGGTGATCGGGACAGGTGAAGCATTGTAGTTGATTTAGACACTTGGGAGAGAGTGCCCTTGTACCAGAGAGGATAGAAAATAATTGACTCACAAATTTTACCTTACCTTCAGAATTATAACAGTAGCCTATGTTCATTGATTTATCAGATCTCTCTTGTAAAAATAAAAAACAATTCTCCAAAATAGATATTCTATTCTGTTGTTTTTTGGTCATTTTCATTGTCAGGAGTGGATGGACTGCACGTTCTCACCCTAGCGTCCCTATTATTATAGAAGAAAATTTAAACTTTTTCAGGAATCGCGAAAATAGACGATCAACAAGCTCAACAATGTGTCGCGATACAACACACGCTAAGCTTGTAGATCGGCTATATTTGCGTGACATCATCGCACCAGGAAGTATAAAATAGGGCTTAAGTGGTGATATTACCCTACAGTATATTCAGTACATGTACAGCTAGCTCTGTTGGAGCTCTTCTTTCATTAGGGATTCTGCACTGCTGTTCCCTTTGGCGGAGTCCTGGCTTAGCCCAGGAACTATGTCCTCAGAGTACTAATCCAGCCCATAATTACAGAGCGCCAAGGCTAGTTGTCAGGGAAACCAAAGAGAAACTCTCTAGGAATGCTTTTTGCCGTGTTGTATGTCTATGTCAATCCAGGCAGAACCTCTATTGCTCTATTCTCTCTTTCTGTTACAGTATATTGCATTTTTTTCATTCTCATATCTGCCTGTCTATTCCTCTATATGGTGAAGAAAAGATAAATGGTGCATTTATATAGTGCCTTCCTCCAAAGCGCTGTACAATGGATTACATACATTCACACACATGCACACACACACACACACACACACAGTGGAGGAAAGCAACTTGCAACTTGCTTATCAGGAGCAGTTATAATGGAGTTCAGGTCTTCAGGACATTTTCGACACAAAGTCAGGAGGAGCCGGGAATCAAACCGGCAACCTTCCAATTCCAAGACGGCCACGCTACCCCCTGAGCCACTGCCCACGGCCCCTTCGCCCTTACTGCCTCGATTAACCACTTAAGGCTTATTCCGACATTTTCAAGCTACTATTCAACAAACAAGTGTCATATGAGTTCAAAACGTTAAAGAGTGGAACGTTACCAAGAAATACAGACATTTAGGGGAATACGTCATCAACACCCATAATTGGGTCATTACATAATTATATTTTCCCCTGCCTCACAAAATAAATTGTGAAATTTAAAGACAACACACAATGGTGATTTTGCGTTTGTCCTAAACCGAGAAGTTCACTGAATTAAAATGTGCTCTTTTGATTTGTAATAAACGCGGTAATAACAACCTGGTTATTCCAGTGCAGAGTCTTGAGTACAACTCATCCTCTCGTCCTGCTGCTATTAGACTTTAACCACAATACCCTAGCATCCCTATTCTTAGGGCGAACATTCAGCGAAAATAGCCAGCGTTGTGGGTTGGCCTGTCACAATTATTACATAATTGTCTAATCGCAATTATAATCGTCATAATCGTTTCCATGTTGAAAAATGTTGAATATGGTTAAAAACATTTTCAAAAAGTAGTGGAAATAGCAGATCTACAAGCTCACAACTTATCACGATGTGATGCGTTGTGAGCTTGTAGATCGGCTATTTCCACTATTAATGTTTTCTTTTGTAAGTATAAAGTGATTAAATATGCCAGTCATTTATTTGTATTTAGTTTTTTTGTCATATCTACCCTGTGTAACTTCAAAGCCTAAAAGCCAAACAGAAATTTAACTTTTATTCATAAGCTCCAGTGTTCAACGACAAAAACTAAATCGTTAATAGCAATTATTTGCGTGACAATTAATCAAGAAAAATTTCATAATCGTGACAGCCCTAGTTGTGAGCTTGTAGATTGGCTATTTTCGGCGTGGTTTTTAACACATTAGAGCAATACGTTCACATTGCGCAAACTACCTTTAAGTTAAGGCTGTTGTGTTTCGTCTAGCTAGGGTTTTGGTACTAAAATATGTCTAAGATACAAGTTACGGTATGTTATTTATGTATGTACAAAGGGACTTGGAAGTTGTTCCTATCATGCCTGATATTGTCATAACTGTGAGAGCAGAGTAAACAAAGCTAAGTAAGTACACACTCAACATACTCTATGAAGAAGCTGAACATACAAAGTGGAAAAATAAAAACATTAGAGGCCCTACATGGTAAATAAATCCTTGGAAAGACAAAGACAGCCACTGCACTAAAAAGGTTATGGATTGACACTGCGTGGGCTGGGAAGTATAGAGGGAATGCTGTGACAGTAGGCAGGCCTCTATGGCCATATGATGGAAACAAAGCAAAATACAGTAAGTGTGTGCATGACGTGCGTGCGTCTGTCTGTTTGTCCCAGGGGCATGATGACCTCACGGGGCTTGTGAATGTCAATTCACAACTCAGCAGCCATTAACATTCCCAGCAGCCCCTTCTGTGTACACAGCCTGTCCCTCAAGTGGCGTGGGGGTAGCAATTTCTACAATAGCAAGACGTTGACGGTGTTTAACTTTGATATAAATGTTTGTCCAAAAGTGGATAGGTTTTTGTAATGCTGAGTAGTGAGTACACATCAGGTCACGTCAAAGTGCTGGCTGAATGTGGCACATGTTACCCGTAAGAGCCAGTGCACACACACACACACACACACACACACACACACACACACACACACACCCGCACTGTCACTGTCATAAGCGAGATTTGTGACATTTATGGGGTGCGGTGTGAAAGGGACAACAAAATCACATCACACAAAACAGATATGACTCATCAACTTAAAGCAGTGTTAAAATGTTTTAAATGAAAATAATTTTCACATAAATTATTTTAGAGTATTACGCCTGATGGAAACAAAAACAAATATTTGCCAGCCCAAAACTATTAAATGTACAGTAAATATAATGTTCCTACAGTTTCATGATGTGCAAACAGGCAGCAGTACTAATGGGAAATGCAAGAATATTATGCAGACAAGGCGATTAAGAAACCTTTTGTCATTTCCTGTTATATTATTATACACTAATAACCCATTTGTGTCACTGCCTGTTATATATACACGACTGTCAAATCACAGCAGTCAGGTGTGTAGTAGGTCTGTATATATCTCCATCATCCTCACGTGTGTGTTCTTCTGCACTGTATTTACACGTGGTCGTGGCGTGATAGTTCACCCATATGGTGTGTTTTAAAAGAACGAGCCATGTGTGTGTTTGTGAGTGAGTCCGTCTCTTCCCATCCCCAGCCAGCCAGCCAGAGACACTCCTTGCTACATCCCACCCATCATGTCAGTCCACGTCTTATACGTGGCTCCCTCCAGTCTGCACATTCCAGCCACCACCACAGTCAGACCAGCAGCAGTTCAGTTCACCCAGAGCTAGGCTGAGATCTCAGGGAGCCAAGCCAGGAATGAGGCTTAGAACTGGGGCTGCTTTGGGGCTGAAGGGAAGGAAGGAAGCTGTGCCTGGGTCTTTCTTTCTTGGTGGCTCTACAGCACAGGGAGAGCTGGTTGGGCCAGCTTTCCTTGCCTTGCTCCTCCTCAGTCAGTCATGCATTGAGCCCGGCAGACAGTCCTCGTCTGCCTCCTCCTCCTTCTCCTCCTCCCCACCCTGTGTCTTTCTCTTCCTTCTCTCCTTTGACCCCCTCCTCCACCGGTAACAACAACAGTGTACCCAAGATCAGGCTACAATTAAAGCAGTGTCAACCAAAAGTCTCCCCCATAGGGTCATACAATGCTAAAATCTCTGTGTCTCCCCCATAGGATCCTAGAAAGCTAAAAAATCTGTGTGTCTACCAAATATCTCCCCCATAGGGTCTTACAAAGCTAAAAATCTGTGTGTCTCCCAAATGTCTCCCCCATAGAGTCCTACAAAGCTAAAAAAAATCTGTGTGTCTCCCCCATAGGGTCCTACCTTGAGTGGAGCCTCTTGCTTGCCAGATCCTGGTCCATTATAGTACCGTTAGCAACGGACTGAGCCATGGAAGGAGCTGCTCTATCTGGACTGGCAGCCTCCTACCTGCCTCTTCCTTCTGGTTCTGAGGACCCTTCAGATTACCTTCCTCCGCTAACTATTCACCACGTCTTTTCTTTTGTATGCCTCTCTCAGCTGCCTGTCTCTCCCATTGGTCTCTCTCTCACTCTGTCTATACACACACACACACACACACACACACAGTAATGGCAGCTGCTGCTGTGCTGAGGAAGTGAGGTATTGTGCAAACACAAGCCATATAAAAGACAGCCCCTCCCCCGACGTGACATCATCAGAGGCTGGGGAGTAAAATAGAGAGAGAGAGAGAGTGTGTGTGTGTGTGTGTGTGTGTGTGTGTGTGTGTGTGTGTGTGTGTGTGTGTGTGTGTGTGTGTGTGTGTGTGTGTGTGTGTGTGTGTGTGTGTGTGTGTGTGTGTGTGTGTGTGTGTGTGTGTGTGTGTGTGTGTGTGTGTGTGTGTGTGTGTGTGTGTGTGTGAGAGAGAGAGAGAGTGACTTTAGGAGTAGGACAGTGGTGAAACCCAGTGGTGGAAAGTAACTAAGTACATGTACTCAAGTACTGTACTTAAGTACAATTATGACATCTGATCTACAAGCTCACCATGCATGGTGATGCGACGCATTGTGTGCTTGTAGATCTGCTATTTTCAAATTATTTTTTTTACTTGTCAAATGGGACATTCTGCATAATGAGTACTTTCTACTTTTGGTACTTGTCTTTAAGTACATTTTGATAACAATATTTTTGTACTTTTACTCAAGTAATTAACTTGAAAAACATTTCAGTACTTTTTCCACCACTGGTGAAACCCTACTGTCTTTCTCTTTCACTTCATCTGAAAAGCACACATGCATGTGAAGAGGACGGTATGATGGGGGGATACATAGCCAACTACGCCACCTATAGGGAATTGCACCCTAGGAAATAGTTATAATAATATATATGAAGACATGGCTGAACCACATGAACCCTATTGTCCCTATTCTGGAATTCTCAACATTCAGCAAACAGCATTAATTTCTCACAAGCTTTTAAGCGAAGAGATTTGGTGTAGATGGAAAAAAGGAGGGGGCCAAGTAGCCTATATTTAGACCCCTGGGAGACCCCGATCAACAAAGGATAGGGTTGAAACTTTAAACCACAAAGAAAGGGCACTTGAGTGCATAATGGAACTTGCCACAAGGTCTGTACAGAGAGAGGCAGATCTGTGTGTCAATTGCAAGAATATAAACTTGCTTTATTTTTGTAAAATTTTACAAACACGTATTAAAATACTCAAATAGAGGATTTATATTTTGAGCAAAACATTCAAAAGGCCACCCGAAAAGTCACAGTGGCACAGTCATACATGTGTCCAAATTGGGGAGTGGGGGGTCGGGTGTACCAGTGAGTGGAGGGACATGGGCTGACCAGCGCAGTTCTGGGTCAGCCTAATTGTTGTCTTCAGATAACACAATAATAAATATCTTGGGCAATGGTTCTCTAATTTTTTCATGTCAAGGACCCCCAAATTCATATTTATTTGGCCACGGACCCACATCTGAAAATATTTTGTGCCAGGGACCCCCACACAAGATTTGTGTTGTTAAAATGTTCCAAAAATATGCCATTTTCCTTTTTTAAATAGGAGATCTACAAGCTCACTTATAGATCGGACATTTTCAAATAGTCAGTGTACTGTAGGCCTATAGTGGTTGAACTGATTTTTATGCTATATTAACTACTTTTGTTCAGGACCCCCAAAGGACCCCTGGGGGTCCCCGGAACCACTGATTTCCGGGGCACAAGGTAGGCCTAACCACGGGTGAACAGGCCTACTTGCCCAGGCCCAGGGGCCCAAGATCTCAGGCTTAAAGTGACATGTTATTATCTACACCAGGCCAAAGGTTTATGTTTTCACACATAGTCTGTCTATGTGTTTGTCTGTCCGGAGCTAATCTCACGAACAGCTGGACCGATCAGGGCCAAATTTCTTAGGCTAAGAAAATGCCTCCACACGTTTATTTTTCACATATTGTACAATGCAATTATTTTATGATGCAAGTCAATGGCGGTCGGATCGAGCTGAAACCTTGCAGAATATGGAGTCATGAGTCATAGATATGTCATGGATGACTGACATCATAGACGGACCACATGAAGTCCAAGATCCACATGGGAACCACGGCGTTAGACTGTGTGCACTATGAATAGCCTGTGCACGCACTGTCAGCCCACACATGATGTTGTTGTCGGGCAGAAACCTTGTATCAACATATTTCAACGTTTTATCTACAAGCTCAGCTTGTAGATCAGCTATTTTTTTTCTTTTTTTAAGTCAAGTGTGGTAAGTGTGTCTGTGGGTTTTATAAATATTGAACCAGTGAAAAAAGTGTTACCAAGCGCTTGTGACTAAATAATAACTACATTGGACCCATTGGAACACAGGTCCTTTTTCCATTTCCTTATACAGTAAGTAACAGTTTTGGACATTTCCAAGGGTTAGGTTTCCACAGCGTCGATGTGTAAATGGAGACACAGGACCAAAACATTATTCTCTCTGACAAAAACAGAGAAAAGCATCTGACCATCATGAACGATGTGTCTCTCAGAAGGTAGGACATCATGTAGACATCCTGCAGTACTTTAATGAGAGCTGTGTCTAGGCCAAATATAAGATGTATTGTACGTTCCTGCTTCACAATAGTACTTTCCATTGCACACCAGAAAAGATATTGTATAATGTAAGAAGAAAACCTGCAATATATCAGAAAATCTGGGTTAATTTCTTTGACGTTCTTCCATCATTATCTCCTAATAGTTGATTTTTCTATCTCCTCTGTTTACATTTTTTTTAATATTTGATATTGTCTGAAAGGTGTTGTGAAAAAAGGAAAATAAGAGACTGTTGAGGGTTGAGTAGTGTACCATTCTGGGAAAGGGGTGGGGGGAGGGTCTGGGAGGACTGTTTTTGTATTTTTGTCTTCGTTCTGTTGTGTTTTTGTGTATTGTGTCTTTTCTTTTATTCTTTGTCTTTTTTACAAAAAAAGAAAAAAGAAATGTGATAATGATATGTGTACATTGTGCATTGTCAATAAATAAATCATTATAATAAAAAACAATAGTATTTTCCAGGATACTCTTAGTTGCTTGTTTTAGAAGAGAATGCACTTAATACTTCTAGTGATTAGTAGTTTCGTTCCCTACCTTTTAGAAACTGGTCGATTGAGGTCACTATTCAAGTTTGAGAACAAGGAGACAGGTCACACATGTGAGGTCAAGATTAGCTCAATCTGTGTATGATCTTGACAAGTGTGCACATGGCAAAATGGAGCAACGCCTGCACACACAAATAAATGCACATAAATGTACATACACTGTACATGTTGTACAAATATATTTACACACACATACTGAGCAGTGCAAACATACGCAGATGGATACTGTTTAGAAGTGGGACCCATGCAGACAGCATTCTCAACTTTTACACGCCAGTAGGCCTAATGTCTCACAATTTGCCTGTGCTTAAGTCCCTCCCTGGACCCCCCCTGGCATGATACAGTATGTGGCACGGTTTGCAGCCAGTTGTGAGGCAGGAGTAGATAGTATAGCTATATGTTTCTTTAAGTTAACTATGTTAAGTGCTTTCTTCTGTCACAAGCACACTACTGCTGCTGCTGCTCTGGCTCGCACGCGTCAAGTGGATTAATTGTGTTTCCGGTATAATAATGTAATCTGGGCAGCATTCCAAAATGCCTGCCGCAAAAGCAATAAGGACTCTGAATGTATTTGTCCCCAACAGTTGGGGGACATTTAAGTGAATCAATGTCCATCCATGATACATTTTAGCCAGAAGCAAATTTTCATCTGTAGTCCCTGAGCAGGCAGTTAAAAAGTGGTGATAAAACTATCCATAGAAAAACAGACATATCAATACAATACAAGACAAGACAAGTAGACATAGTACAGGAGACAGAACAATTACAGTAAAGTATGAGAAATGACACCAGTGACAACATCATGATCATGACCCTAGCCCTCTGCAGTATCCAATGTAAACTTTACAGTGCCACCTTGAGGTCAATGAGCGTCATTTAATGTGCCTGAGTGGGCGGAATTTGCAAACCAACTGCCAATTGTGGTGTAATTTTAGGCCATACTTCTTTATTTTTTCTTTTAGTGGATAGAAATAATGAGAACAAAAACAGTGGGGTTTGGAGGGCTTCCCTACTGGGACCCCTAATGAGTATGCAAGAGAACAGGAGTGTTGTTGTTAAAGCAACCTCTCATTTATAAAATACAAGGGTATAGTATAAAAGTGCAGATTCAAGTGCCAAGAAGTTTATAAACCTCCCCCCATCTGATTTATGTCATACAACATCTATATATGAGTGGCGATTTGATCGGATTGACAGTCCTAAATACGATACAGCTGTGGACACAAAAACCTGCCACACCAGTCTCTTATTTACATACTGACATATGGCATGACCTATTTTTGCAATCCTTATCCAACAGAAGGAAAACTTTCAGCAGGCACCAGTCATCCAAGATGAACCAAGAAGCAACACAATAAAGACAGAAAATAATATTTCTCTGAGTTAGGAGTAGTATAGGCTGGTGAAGTACTCGTGTCCAGGGTTGATGATAATAGAAATGTGCTGTTTCGCATCCTGAAAGGTTGGCCTTAATACAGTTTCAGCTGAAGAAAAGATGTGTGCAACTGTATTATTTATAGTGATATCATTGATAGTGATGAGGATGTATCAATGCAAATGAAGCATTAATCAGCTTGTACAAATGTGTGTACATGGTCGCTGACCAAGCGTCCATGTGATTTTGAGGCTATATGACACATTTTGTGAAAGATGCCCTCCAGGGCAAGATGTACATCCCATGTAATTCAACCTATGGTCACTAGATGGTAGCAAACTTAATCTATGAATGTTTTCTACATGCAGTAAGCTTTTTTTTCTTTCCTCCCTGATTGCTAGTGATGTTTTGGCAGAGACCGTTTTATTTCCCCCCCCCCTTTCCCCCCCTTTTTTGCTCAAGTAGACATGTTGGGCAATATGATATAATAGTAAATATAAAATACACTGTATATAATAATACAAATCTTGTGCTAAAAGCCTCCCAAAAAATGCTTCCCTCAAAATGTATATCTTAATTTTTACATCAATCATTACATTAAATAGATGTGTATTTTGTGTTGTTGAGCATGAATTGTGAATTATAAAATGAAATTCGTAAGACAGAAGCAGGTCCATATTTTCATAATGCTTGGCAATTCATGGCTTTTTTCCCCCTTTTAAACACACCAGAAGCCAGAAAAGGTGGAAGGTTGGGCATGGGACTAGCAACCCCAACCCGTAAAAACCTAAAACACTGCCCAGGCAGGGTGTGCTTGCGGCCCCATGCTCCACCTAGGATACAGGATAAGTCAAGTATTTCATTAAAGCATGTACTTTTGAATATGTTTTAAAGCAAGTACTCCAGTACCCAACTATAAATTTCACTGAGCAACTTTCACTTGTAGTTGAGTCACATTTGATCAGGAGTATCTATACTTTGACTCAAGCCTACTGGGTTGAGTATTTTTTGTTGTTGACTAGAAAAAAAAAGGCAGCCTTTGGGTCTTAGGACCCCTATGTAAGCATAGCCCTGTCCTGTTGTTCCCCTGCCACTGAGCCGGGACCTCATGTGACTGCTGTCCTTCTCCTCCCACCTCCCCCCGTCACCTTTGGGTGTCACATTGATGACAGGGGGTTTTTAGTCTTGCCCAAATACATGGAGGGACTTGGTTTTGCAAATTATTCCGAATACAAATTAAAAAAAGAAATTGGCCTGTAAGCAACGTTCACAAGAAATGTTGTGCTGATATGAATGCACACGCACTCCTGACCTAAAGGACCTCTGGGGGGTCCCGGACCCCACTTTGAGAACCACTAAAGGCCACAAGGCTCCTCTTCTTGTCAGAGATGTCATGGTTCCCAAACACCATCATGCTGTCCCACAGGTTCTTGACAATGTCCGCTGGCAACTTGTGGGATTAGCAGACAGATAAATATATGATGGATGGTCTAGGCAGCGCACTTTGTCCACTCCACTAAGCTTTCAGATCTCTGATTCATAGCTGACAGGGCTTAGCTGAGGAAATAATCTCAACTGTCCTCTACAACTCTCTGTAGACCACTTCTACCACAATAAGATGTCTCCTGTTAATGATCAGGTCCACTGCTCTGCTCACTGGCACAAATTGAGCCAACTGTTTTTTTTTTGCTGTCATGTTTAAAGCAACGATGAAGATGAAATACGGTGTAAACAACTGAAGAAACTGGGCGTTATATGGGGATTCTTGTGCTCAGACAAAACACATTTTTAAAGGTGATTGTTGTGACTTTTCTTTGACATTTTTTATTTTTGTGACTCTCAAAAAGCCTGTGGTATCTCTTAAAGGTTTAAATGGAGAGGCATTTTTATGGAAGCATTCTAACATGCCATTTTCCGCTATTTCCTTTTTTTTTTTTTTTTTTTTCTTTAGAAAGAAGTATCTTTCACCATGTGTTTGTTGACAATAGCTTGGTTCAGTGAGTTCAGCTGGTTTGTCCATTTGTCCAAAGCAGTGTAGCGAGACTGTCTCTTCTTATGGTCCAGTAACATTAGCTGGTTAAGCTGGTCAATGCGGCCCTGGATTGTATTTGCCAGTATGCAATGCACCAGCAAACTCTCCACATCACATACATCAATGTTCAGCTCCTTGGAGATAAAGGGGATGCGTATTCTTGTGTATGGTTTGATGAGTTTGATAAGTACTTGAGTTCTGATGTTCCGCAGGAGTTCCCCAATGTGCTCTTTGATGAAAGTGTCTTCCATTATGTTACTGCGATTTAAGATTTTCTCGAATCCAGCGATGTCATTATTCTGGTAGGCGCCTAACAAGTTTGTCATCACTAGGATCTCGGTGTCATTCTTATAGGGTTTGGCCTCCTGAGAGTCAAAGGGGTTGATTGCTGACTTCATTAGCATACTGGCAAGGACCAGGTACTTCAGGCATGTGGTTCTCCTTGGGCTCCCAGACTCGTCGTAGTTTTTGAAGGCCTCAAAGAAGTCTATGTGAGCCTTCTCAAACTCGCCCTCCCTCAGGTGCATCTTCCCCCCACATTCTCTGATGAGTCCCATGATGAGCGGGTGAGGGATGGCTGACTTGATGTTAAGAGATAGCTTGTACAGGGCCTTCAGTTTCTTGTTGTTCTTCTGTGCGGTGTACATCTGGATCTCCAGAGCGTATATCTCTAAGAGCTGTGTGCCTTTCTTTAGGTCATCCTTTCCACTGTCTGTATGACATGACTGGAGCAGTTGTTGGACTACCTTCTGTAGTTTTCCATATTCCTCACTCTCCAAGTACAGTTTCCCCAGCTTTGAGTTAGTCTTAAACCATGATCTGTCATTCTTTGCATCTTTCAAAGCCTCAAGAGTAGTTTCATAGAAATTCTGTAGCAGGTCCATCTGTTTGGCGGTGGAGATGTAGTCCAGAATGGAGTTGATGGACTTCTCTGAGTAGTTGCTGGTGACGGCACTCCTGATATATGTCAGCAGTTGCTTGTATCTGTCCATCATTTCTGGAAAGTTGTTCAGCTTGAAGTGTATTTTGACCATCTGTTTGAGTGCTTTGAATCCCCATTCTCCTTTCTCTCCTTCTAGTTCCAGCACCTTTTCAAAACTGCAGAGTGCTGCTTTGGGGTCATCCTCCTTGAGACCTTTGGAGTTATAGTACTGGTTCTCCAGGCCCACATTGGGTCCAGACGTGCTGTCATCCGATTCCATTTCATAGTCTTCTTCATCGTCGCACATGAAGTCATCTTCCATGTCAGACATCGTGATGGTTTTCCTTGCTTATACCAAAAGAAAGCAAAACTGAAGCTTAGATCGAATCACAAAGTTAGAGAGTGTTGGAATGACTCAGAAACTAAGATACCTGTTGCATGCTATATATATATATACCACTGCAGTGACGTATGAGCAATTATACATCACTAGCGCATCATGAGTGCCATGCCTGTTAAAGCTACAAAAATGCCCAAAAGTGGTGTTGGGAACTGCAGAGGCAACAAATTGTATTTATTTATTTTCTTATCTCTATAATTTTTTGCCCAAATATGGAAATAACTGATGTCATAGTACTGATGTCATAGATGACTAACGTCATAGACTGGCTACTGCACTAGACTAGCCTTCAGGTCCTTTGATAAGGTGCTGCACAGGTATTGGGGAAAAAGCACAAATTGTGTTTTATCATGTTTGTCATGTTGGCTATTATATGGCCACAGTTCCATACAGAGGAAAGAATATCCCCTCCAATACAGTATGTTACAGTAATTCTATTCAATCACCATCATTTAATTTAATCTAATTCAAATGCGACACCCGTTATGAGAGTTCTTGGACGCCAGGTTATTACGTCATGTGTGAAGCACAACAACTTGGGACAGTTCAGGGATCTCCATATATAGGCAACACGTGGACACAGCCACACACACAGACAGACAAATTCCTGAATTTGTAGGTAGAATATTCAGAAGCTCATCTCCAGTTTCTTGGAGTGGTACCAGATGAGCTCCGCATGAAAATGTAACTATTTTGCGTATCTTTTTTTTAACACTGGCAGATTCGTCTGATTTCCAGGCTAGCACTTTATTGCCTTTGCATGGTCATGCAAATCAGTGGTATATATATAATTAATTGCTACTGATAGCAGGAAGTCAATATAAAAAGTGTAGAAATGTAAAATCCGCACCTCTCTAAACCTTGTTTATGAATTTGCCCAGGCTAATGCCCTAGTTTCACGTTAGTGATAATTTAAAACCAGACTACAATATTTCCCCCGTCAATAGGACTTATGCTGTGAGAAGACTTGACCATGAAAAATATGTTTCCTCCCAGATCAACCCATAAACACGAGTTGGCAAAAAAAAAAAAGAAAGAAAGAAAAAAGAAAACGGTTTAGTTTTTCCTCAGACGTGAGCATAGTTTGCAGATAAGACTTCATATCACCTGTCTAACACCATATTGGGGTCCTCTGACCCTTACAGTTATAGACGGACGACACATCCTGCATTAAGTCTGCCAACTTGTTCATGTCACATCCATGTCTCAGTCCTGCATGTTTCTGTCCTTGCTTCCTCATTTCTTTGTCTCCTCGTCCTTTTTAGCATCTGGCTTGTTTCCTGGCTGGGAAGCCAGCGAGCTGATGGCGTTACGGATGGCCTCGTCGTCGGGGTCCACGCCGGGCAGGCTCTCTATGACACTCTGAAGGAACTCTGGATCCTGCATCACGTCATTGTCATCCTCCTCCCTGGTAGACTCCGCAGTAGTGTCCATGGGGGCTCCTGTGTCCATGTCCCCGAATTCTCCTCCTGAAAGAGACATCTGCAGGGCATAGGCTATCTGCTCCTCCTCTGTCATGTTGTTAAAGTCGGGCTGAGAGTCTGGTTGAGAAACAGACATCTGAGACGAGGCCTCATCGGATTCGCCTGC
The DNA here is from genome assembly GCF_963280865.1 of Gymnoscopelus braueri. Lineage (NCBI taxonomy): Eukaryota > Metazoa > Chordata > Actinopteri > Myctophiformes > Myctophidae > Gymnoscopelus > Gymnoscopelus braueri. Next base: position 27,684,069 of record NC_137624.1, read on the forward strand.
ATTGGGTGCGGGCACGCCTGTCTCAGCAGCAGAGGCAGCAGCTGCTCTTTGCTCCTCCATTGACACACGTAGGGCCAGGGCCAGCTCTGGATCGTTACTGGGGTCCACGCCGAACTCAAAGTCATTGGCTCCCAGGCCCATCATTGAGCCTCCTTCGCCGTCCAGGATGTGTGACGAGACCAGGGCATCGGCAAGGTTGGCTCCAGGTGGGACAGTGGCCAAGTGGGAGCCTGTCCCTTCATTGCCATTCAGAGTGTTCATGAAGGCAGTAAGCTTTTCTGTGTTCAGCTCCTCTTCTCCAAAACTGATAATATCCACATTGACCTTCTCTTTTTTCAAGCGCTTTGCCAACTTAACAAGGTCTTTCTCGTTATCCTCCACAGGACTCCCCACGAAGGCAATGATTCTCATCTTGTGGTTTTTCCCTTGCCTGTGCTTTAGGGCAAGATGAGCCACTCTAATGGCTGTGCAAAAGGAGATCTTGCCACGGGGCTGGACAGCATGGAGTTTGGACTGGAAGCGGCCAGTATCAGGATTATTCTGTAGGGTCATCAGGACCTCACAGTTATTTGCCATTGTGAGGAGGCCCACGTTGTTCTCTGGGTTACTGCGAGTTTTGGACTTGCAGACAATGACGACGGCATCTTGCTGAGCCTGTAGCCTCATTGGCAGAAAGTCTCCATTTCTCATATATTCACTGTTGTCCACACAGAACATAGTACTTTCAAGGACCATTCTGAAAACCTGATGCTCGACTGAGGGATCACCTGTCTACTATATATATTATACTGCCACAGTGACGTATGACCCACATACAGTCACATACATCAGTGCAACGTCATGAATACCACGCCCGTTGTGGGGTAAGACCGGTATAGGTCATCATGGTTACAAGACGGGGTCTAATAACGCAGTGGCTTCCCTGATGTCACGTTAATGATGTCATACATAGATAACATCAGTGTGGAACTCCATATTTGGGCAAGACTGATCGGTGGATCGGCAGGGCAGAGGACCTGAGATTATGGATTAAAAAAAGGCTCTGCTCTGGATGTCGTTTTTTTTTTTTATAGAGAAATTGAAATCATTCAATTGGCTCTAAATTTCCTTCTAATAATCTTGAACTGATTGGATTACCTACTAGTGCACATCTGCTTTTATGACGGTTGCTGTGTCTTTCTTATAGGGCCATTTCCCAGATTTTGAACCTGAATCCCCCTTTTATGATGTTGAAGACCTAATAAACATGTTGTGATATAAACTTGGACTAGTGGATTACAGTCCATACATACAGTCCATGCTTCCTGTAGTTCCAGTCTGACTGGCCCCATGCCCAGCCCATGTTATACTGTCTGCGTGTCTGTCTGCATCTGTATCTACTGTATGACCCAGCCCCAAGGGCGTCTCCAAATTGGACTACATAATATGTAGTTCAGCCTCTACCAACACCTCCTCTAGGGCACGTGACACTCTCACATTACCTTTGGAAGATATCTACAGCACTAATATTTGCAGACACAATACAAATGACTATTTACCTAATACAGGTTAAAAAAAATGCACAATAAACTAATGACATACATACCAAACAAAAGCCAAACCTTCAAACAAACAAAAATCACACCCTGTGTGAAGTGGGCGGTGTATTCCTAGCTAATCACAATACTGAATGGAGTCAACCAATCATGTACAAAAGATAAATACATTTATTGAAACACTCTTTATGATGGACGAAACCATAACTCGAAAAAAACCAAGTTTTGGTTTTTTTCGAGTTATGGTTGCTTATATAGGGCTATGCACATGTGTCATGTGACACTGGCCAATCACAGTCCTGAATAGACTGTGATTGGCCAATCACAGCGCAGGATAATTCTACAAATGTCCTGGGCCCAGATCTCAGCGCAGGAAAATGTACATTTTTCCAAATCTCACTTATAGGGGCGGTTTCACCGCCCAAAAAACTCCAACCACACCCCGGCCCTCTCTCTTCCCTCCATTACCACTTGGTGCAGCCTGACAAGGTAATTGACATCAGCTGAAGTCACAGGCTGCATTCTAATGTGAGTAGCCTACACACCACACTCTGTTTACACACCTCCCAGAAATAGACCACATAAATAGAGTGATTATTCCCCCAAAATAAAAGCACAATTGTAACCAAAATGAACTTTCTATTTGCCGGTTTAAGGGGGATGTTCTCACCTACCCGCTGGTTTTGGACGGGAGTTGCGCAAGGCATGCATGATTACATGCAAGCTGATAGTTGGAGTAATAGACAGTTGAAGCAATCCAGAGGAACACATACTTCTAGGTTATTTTTTGTTCTATTTCGGTAATAGGGTGCCAATTTCAAATATGAATACTCTTTCCCACTATGTTGCAGCTTCTTCCAGCGGTGAAATGCTCCTTTAGTCGTGCTAAACCAGCGGCTAGTAACTAAATAACCACTAGATGGTGCACGTGTGCTCAGGTCCCAAGCGATTGCTTTTCTGGACCTGCTGCAATTAGATAATCTTGGCATGGTTGGCAGATCATTCAGAGCTCATTTGCTGGCCTGAAGGAGAGGCAGGTGCTGTCATGGTGGAGGCAGTAGAGGAAAGCTCACTGCTTGACAAGGATGCTGTAGTACTAAAAGAGGTTTCCCTATGATTACGTGCCAAAGAAACACTTTTAGTGCTATTTAGCACCATTTTTATATTGTCTGAGAAATTGCATACCTTTTTTTTTACTTAAGCCAACAAGGGGATTAGTCATTTTGAGAAATTACACAGATTGGGGCTTTAACTAGTGACATGCTCCTAACCAACCTACTAAACTAAAACACAAAGTTTGGAAATTTGTGTTCGGTAGATTTACAGTATACTGTCTCTGTTGCTTCTTGGCTTTATACCAATGGAAAAGCCTTTTTATTTCCCTTTTAAATGGTGCCCCGTTTGGAACATGCATTTGTGGGATGAGCAGCAGAGCTGAATAAGCACAATAACCTATTTGGCAGTGAAGATTTGGCAAATATTTCATGGGCGCAACCCAGTTACCCACATACTCAGCTGTTCTGCTCATCCCACAAATGCATGTTCCTACAAACGAGGCACCATTTAAAAGGAAGATAAACAGGCATTCCAACAATATGAAAGTTATTGCCAAGAACCATTGTTACAACATAATCTATCAAAGATTTATTTTTGTTCAATGTTCTATTTTGATCACCGTACGTTTGGACTTTTTGATTGCTCTGACCACCTTATTGAAAGCCACTATTATCATAATACAGAAATAATTACAGTTACTTATGCTATTTTTGCCCCATGTGAACTCATAAATACTGTATCTCTCCTTTACACACACACACACACACACACACACACACACACACACACACACACACACACACACACACACACACACACACACACACACACACACACACACACAAAATGCACCATTTACCACACACACACACACACACACACACACACACACACACACACACACACACACACACACACACACACACACACACACACACACACACACACACACACACACACACACACACACACACACACAGATGTGCATCAACCTCCCCACCAATTTCACCATCACACATTATTTACATATACTTCAGCTGCTTCCCGAGCGGATAAATATATGAACAAATATCAAATATGTCTGATAAGCTTAAAGGATCATCATTCGTCAAGCATGTCTAATGATGATCTTTTGTAATTATTATTATTTGGTATTACAGGGCTTTGGACAAAAGTAACAGACAGCACATTCTATGAGGAAGGAATAAATGTATTAATGTAATTGTTATTAATTCATTTGACTTATTTGAATTCAGACTTATACAATGTGTCATTCACATTATGATAAAAGATCAGTTGCTCGTAGTTTTACAGAAATATTTAATTAATAACTTGATGATTAGGTATTTTTCACACAGTTCATATTTCCTATGCTTTCATTGCATTAATCAATATGAGTGAATGAACATCAGTGTTCATTCTGTGACTGCCAAATTGCTCATAATGCTGTTGGCCAGAGCCCATGCTGGTTTTACAAAATGTGGGTTAGGCAGCTCAATTAGGAAATTAATGTAGCTGCCTATCAGAGCAAGCAAGTGGGCCAAATGTTTAGGGTTAAGAGTACGGTCATAATTGCATTCGCATTTGAGTTAAAAGCATGTTTTGTCTTTTTTTATATTCTTCCAATAGAAACCACTTATATTAATGAGACATATTTCTTTTCCTTTTTCCAGACTTGTTGTTTCATAAGCTCATAGAGACACCTATTTCATCACACTTAAATTCTGTTGTCATCTGAGATAAACCAATAACATACTGTTGCCCCCATGTCCTTTGATTTATTCTGTTTTATTTTTTTCCATTCATTTATTTGTTTTTGTCTTTAATCTGCAGACAATAATACAACATCATTGGGACCTTCTCCATTACTATTAGTAAAAGAGCAGTTTATCATGCCTAATCGCGCACTGAAAATAGCAGATCTACAAGCTCACAATGCGTCGCGGATGCGACGCATTGTGAGCTTGTAGATCGGCTATTTTTGGTGCCTCGTACACCATCGTACAAGGAATTATACATCAGGATTTACAGGCAGTAAACTGCTGAGGCAAAATGAGATTGCCATAAGCTGATTTTAGATTTATAAACTTATATTTTTTGGGGGGGTACTTTGTTTGCCTGCATGTGCTTTTCAGAAAAACAAAACCATCTGTCTTTTCCAACTACCATGTTTATACAGTTATACTGTTGTCTCTCAATGAGACATAACTGTGTGTTAGTGTGTTCCGATGAGGCAAGTATTTTATTCACATTATGTATTCTATTTTATTCACATTCTACTGGTATTTGCAAAAACCACTAAACATCTTATATTGGTCTTGCTCATGTTTTATTCATGTGAGACTGACATTATGTATATCTTGAATGCATGCCAAGTGTCAGTGTCTGCCATATGGCATAGGAATAAAGAACGCCACGTTCTGTGACATAGAGGTCAAGCTATACATCTATAGGTTGTACAGGGCGACCATCCTTAAGTAAGTGCACAAAACATATCAATATATACAGTATATTGATCAATATAGCAATCAATCAATATAGTTTCTGTGCTTATCGATAACACCATATTGAGCCCATACTGTACAGGGAAACAAAGTAAGTAAGAGGTTTGGTACATGTGCAAAATAAAATACAACTTTTTAAAATGTTGAATCATCTACAGCTGTACATAAACAAAATGCCCCCTCCATATTGGAGGTTAGTATGCCTCTATGATACAACATTTATCATAGGTATAAACTATTACGCCCTGATTTGTAGAAATGACCTACAGTATCTATAGTTCCAAACATGGCTAGACTGCTAAATAATACCAGCGTGGTGTACCTCATTATAGGAACAAATGACATATGTATAGATTAATCCTGATTAACAACACTTGACCTCTCATGTTAAGAAACATGAAGATTACATTTTAATGCTAAATCTTTGACCTCATCTATTGTATAATTGATCTTTTTTCTTTCATACAGTCCTTCGACTATCTTGACTTTACAACTTCAACTTGATTTTAACCACTTTTTAAAAAAAATCAAAAATGACAGATCTACAAGATCTACAAGATTCCATTTGTACACTCTCTGGGTTACAGACCTGTAAGGGTCCATTTGGTTCTTAACTATAAATCATTTAGCTGGGGACCCCTGGAATCCCCTCAAGGACCCCTATGGTCCTTGAGAGGACCCCACTTACAATATAGTCCATATGGCTCGACCCTTTAAAGTAAAATATTTGCTCCACATGTATTTGTCAACATTTGTCTTCAGGACATAGATTTTTAGGGCCCATACACTCTTATTATGCTATTACAGTAGGACACTACTGTACTTGCAGATAGTTTCTCCATGTTCACTCCATTGATATCTTACAACAGTGGTTCTCAACCTGTGGGCCGGGATCCTCAGATGATCCTCACATGATTTTGGGGGGTTCCCCAGAAGACAGTGAAGTGGCAATTTAAGGACTTTTATGACCTTTTTAATACTTAAAAAAAGAGGGGAAAATTACTACTGTAAGTAATCAACAAACTATACTATAAAAACTGGTCAAACATTGGTCAAATTGTCAAAAAATATAAGAAAGAGGAAACAATTGTGAAAATAGCCGATCTACAAGCTCACAACGCCTCGCGAGGCGATAATATAGGCAGCCCATGGAGCTGATTGCATGGCATTGGGCCTGTGAACAGTTGTAATACACTAACTACATTTTATGTGCCGTTTGGCTCTCAGCAAACCTGAACTATGCCAGAGGGTTTGGGAAAGGAAACACCAATTAGCATGATGGAAAAGTCAGAGCAAATCTTCACCCAGACCGTCGCTTGGGAGCTTTGAGAATACAGGGAGAGAGATGGAAAAGCAAAAGATGAGCCTTTTAAATCTATCCCATTTTTGCTGTGTGTCTGAGAGATTCGGCTGGAGCTGAGGTCAGAATCAGAATCAGAATCTATACCCTAAAACCTTTTTGAATGTCTAAAAAGCAACGATTTTCAACATCTTTAATTTAAAGGACGCCACAGTTTGATATGCAGTAGGCCACAGACACATCGAACACACTGCAAAGCTCTATAAAAGTCAAAATAGTTAAAGGACTGTAAATCCCACTGAACAGATTTTCAATACAATAGATGAGGTCAAAGATTTAGCATTAAAATGTAATTTTCATTTGTCTTCACGAGAGGTCAAGTGTTGTTAATCAGGATTAATCTAATACATTATGTCTTAATGAGTTACACCACGTATTAGTTAGCACGGCAGTCTAGCCATGTTCATTTCCACGTGCCGCACTGTGCAAATAGTGTGACTGTGAATAGCTGCTGAGGAGGACAAATAAACAAACAAATATTTAGCAATTTTACAAAGAGAGCATATCAAAACCACCTAATTCTAAACATAAAATAGGGTGTGATAGTTTATACATCTATGATAATTCAGAATCAATTTTAATACGGACAGATTTTGAATAGGGAAATAGGGACGTCAGGATTAATGTGCTTAAAATTAAATTTGAATTAAATTGTTATTATATTATCAAACATAAATATCAAACATATCAGGCTACCTTTCCCCAAAAGGAAATGCATGTATCTAATTCAGCCTGAAAAGAAGCAGGATAAAACTATCCCTACCGGCCATAAAAATAAATGAGAAGGGATATCAAAAGCAGAGGCATTTTAACCCTGTTACAGCCTTTACAAATGTATGCATAGACAACTCTATTTAACATGTTTCATAGTTCATGACTATACATATTGTAATATTTGTAGTGTTTTATTGTGTGCTTATATCAGATGTCATTTCTTAGAAGCACTGTGTGTATTCTGTCTGACTACCACAGGAGGGCAGTGTTGTTTTGTCATGGGTGCATTTCTGTTGTGTTGTTTATAGCTTGAGGCTAAATTGAACAAGTAAACATTTTCAATACGTTTTATATGATATTTATTATTATTATTATTATTATTATTATTATTATTATTATTATTATTATTATTATTGCAGTGGCCATTGGACTATTTCATAAATTACAATGTCCCTAGAGAAGTCATGATTTATTCAGCTGTTTGTTTGTTTACACATTATCTATTCTATTACTATGTTGGATTCATGTTCATGTGTGTTTTCAGACATTTAACCCCTTACCACCCTCAATACCCTCAGCCACCCTCAATACTTAATGAACTTGACCTTTGGCTCTGCTCTTTTTACCCTCTAGTCTACTCCAAATGTCTTTGCCGCAAATAGCCGATTTACAAGCTCACAACACGAGGGATGCTAGAGTTCACGTGGTTAGCTCGAGGCCCAAAGGAGAAATTTGATGTATCCCTAGGACCCAAACACAAAATAGCTCACAACACGTCACGATGCGAGGTCTTGTGAGCTTGTAGATCTGCTATTTTCACAACTTAATAAAAGTATCTTAATGGATGTTTTCTCTTTTTTTGTATGGAATTCTTTTTGAAAAAAACGTTTGAATTAGTTTTTAACTGGAAAAATAATAATTAAAAACAAAATCTAGGAAACAAAAAATAAAAGGGGTATTTACTTAAAAATTGGTCCGCGACCCAAACATGGGTCCCGACCCACTGTTTGGTTACAGTGCTGTATAGCATTACATGTGACATGGGTGTAAGGTGGAGGTGGGGTTTGCTTTGACCAGATGCTGAATGAGCAGAGACACACCGACGTTGTCCTCAGTTCCACCTGTCTTCAAGGTAGCAGCTCTCAAACACCATGGTCTCCATGGCGACAGACCGTCCTCCTCATAGCGAGGTCTATTGTCACCACACACACACACACACACACACACACACACACACACACACACACACACACACACACACACACACACACACACACACACACACACACACACACACACACACACACACACACACACACACACACACACACACACACACTTAAGTAAAAGTATCAATACTGCAATGTAGAAATACTCTGTTACGAGTGAAAGTCCATATTCCAAATTTACTTGAGTAAAAGTACAAAAGTATTGATATCAAAATGTAGTTAAAGTACCAAAAGTAGAAAGTACTCATTGTGCAGAATGTCCCATTTCACAAGTTTTCAAATGTATGAAATGTATAAACATCATTTGAAAATAGCCGATCTACAAGCTCACAATGTGTTGCATCGCGACGCATTGTGAGCTTGTAGATCTGCTATTTTCAAATGGCCGAAATGTATATATACGTAGGGCTGAAGTGGTTAACTCTTCGTCTGCCACTGACGAGATTTCTCGGATAGGTTTTGTAATAATAATCAAAATCTGCAAAGTAACTAGTAACTAAAGTTTTCAAATAATTGTAGTTGAGTAAAAGTACAATATTTGTCTCTGAGATGTAGTGGAATAGAAGTAAAAGTACTGAAAATTCTAAATACTCAAGTAATGTAAAAAAAATCACACCCTGTGTGAAGTGGGCGGTGTCTTGCTAGCTAATCACAATACTGAATGGAGTCAACCAATCATGTACAAAAGATAAATACATTTATTGAAACACTCTTTATGATGGACGAAAGCATAACAGCGCAGGATAATTGTACAAATTTCCTGGGCCCAGATCACAGCGCAGGAAAATGTACATTTTTCCAAATCTCACTTATAGGGGCGGTTTCACCGCCCAAAAATACCTCAAAATTGTACAGTACTTGAGTACATGTATACTTAGTTACTTTACACCACTGATTTTGCAGTAAAATTCCATGCATCCTGAAACTGTTTGGACCTAGATCGGACCAAACAAAACGCATGAGTCTCCGAAAAACCAAAACGAAAATAAAAACAGAAACATGAGCAATTCATTCAGTATTTCACACTGTGTATACAAGAGCGGGCTACAAGTGGCTGAAAACAGCATATGGGGGAGAGATTTAGAAAATAAATATTGATTTGTTCACAGCTTATACTTAGCCCCTCTTGTATGACTGTAAACAGGGTCTTATCTCCCTTTTGGCTGCAACACACTCATAGAAAGTTGTCCTCTAATCCAATGGTTCTCAAAGTGGGGTCTGGGGTTTCTTGGAGGGGTTCCAGGGGGTCCCCAGCAAAATGAGGAACAGTGTAACCATTGTATTTACGTATAGGCGCTTATTTACTTAAAACCCTATTTGATACTTTGGCTATTTTCGAAACATTTTGAAAGATTTAGGGAAAATTAAGACATTATGAAATAATTTCAAAAACAACACTGATCTTCTCTTATGGGGGTCCCAGGCACAACATTTATTTCAGATGGGGGGTCCACAGCCAAATACATATATCAGTTTGGGGGGTCCTTGACATGAAAGCGTTTGAGAAGCGCTGCTCTAATCTGTGAGACCTGGAATAAATGGAGGAGATGAGATGAGATGCTCTAGACAGCCTTCCACTGTCAGACAGTGAAGGTTGACTGATGCATGGTAATGTACCAGTCAACAAGGTCAGGGAGAGGTTGGAGAAGAAAGATGCCTAAGAAGAGGTGTGTGTGTGTGTACGTGCGTGCCTGCCTGCCTGCCTGCCTGCCTGCCTGCCTGCCTGCCTGCCTGCCTGCCTGCCTGCCTGCCTGCCTGCCTGCCTGCCTGCCTGCCTGTCTGTCTGTCTGTCTGTCTGTCTGTCTGTCTGTCTGTCTGTCTGTCTGTCTGTCTGTCTGCCTGTCTGTCTGCCTGTCTGGTTAATGTTTTGTTGTCTGTATATATACAGACAACATATATCAGATTTTTGCTTTGTCTGTGAGAATTCATTTGTCACTCATTCGCTCATAGCTTACAGGTACAAACAGCAAAATGTTGTTGTGACATGGACCGCCTGAACGCAAATACAATATACACACGATTATAATATAGTACGGTAGTAGAGTACTCTATGAAATAAATAAAATAAGAAATAAGAAAGCAAGATAGCAGCAACAGGTAATATGCAATGAACGTGCAGAATTTGGTGGGGGGGGTGTAATAAAATGCACAGCGAGGTAATTATACATACAGTATGTACATCGAGTGCAGTTCTTGTGTATATCTTTGCAGTACACTTGTCTATGTACATTTTGTGCAAAGCAGATTTCTGTGTGTGTGTGTGTGTGTGTGTGTGTGTGTGTGTGTGTGTGTGTGTGTGTGTGTGTGTGTGTGTGTGTGTGTGTGTGTGTGTGTGTGTGTGTGTGTGTGTGTGTGTGTGTGTGTGTGTGTGTGTGTGTGTGTGTGTGTGTGTGTGTGTGTGTGTGTCTGTCTGTTGGCAGCAGGTTGCATGCGTCTCTGTTGTGCCTCCTTGTTCTTGGCCTAGTTTTAGAAGAGGTGAATTGAGGGCAACTGGAGTCTATAAGGGGGTAAGGGGATTAGATCTCCAAACACGCTCCTCTCCAGTTTGGGATTTTGCTGTGAGTATAAACCAGACACCTAAAAGTCTGCCAGGGATTAAGATAAAGAGAGAAGTAAGACAAGCGTGTGTGCTGTGTGGCGTGAGTGGGGAGATGTTTTGAACCACTTTCAACCTGGAGTCCCACTTTTGGGCATGACAATATATTTTGTCATAGCCTACATTTTTTTAAATCTTCCAATTTTGAAAAAGCTGTGAAAAGAAATTCTAAACCATTCCAAAAAAATCAGAAATAGCTGATTTACAAGCTCACAACCAGCTCAGCTATTTTCACCACCTTCGTAATGACACTGTTGCACGACAAAGGATAAAATATAGGACTTAGGTGGTTTAAACTAATTTGAATAAAACAAACAGCCGGTGTAACAAATACATAAAACAATATGCTGTCATGATATGATCTAGCATCATCACCAGTGCATAATGGTGACCTATTTGCATGGGGCGCGTGCCGCGATGCTCATCGCGTGAATGTTTTCCAGGGATAATACTTAATACAGGAGAAGCTGTTCTTTTCATCTGTTCTATTGATGGATGGTCTGTGCTCGATTCACTGCTTTAATTAAGAAATGGCTCAGATTTACCCCGTTTTTTGTTTTCAGGCCATTTCCTGATTCAGGCAAATAAGACAGTCCCTGGGTCATCTTGGTGGTAGAGCATCCAAATGTTCAGGGCAGTGGTTCTCAAACTAATTGATAATTAAATAGATTAATACAAATAATCATTAAGAAAATAATTGATAGTTTCAGGCAGAAATGTTCTGCTGAGACGAGTTCTTGAGGGAACATCTCTTGGCGGGTTCTCCGTCTTATTTCTCACATTCGCAAATCTCATATATTGCAGTATTCCCAAAACTTTACAGGTATTTTGTGCTGAGAACTGATTTGTATATATCTAGTGGTGGAAAGTAACTTTGTGGTGAAAAGTATCTTTACCCAAGTACTTTACATTTTGAGGTACTTACTTTACTTGAGTATTTCTATTTTTAGATACTTTATACCTGTCTACATCTCAGAGGCAAATATTAATTTCTTACTCCACTGCAATTATTTGGCAGCTTTAGTTAATAGTCAGGTCTACTTTGTAGATTTAGGCTATTAATAAACATACATTAACCACTTAAGCCCTATTTTACACTTCAGCTATTCAAAAATAGCTGATCCACAAGCTCACAACATGACCTGGTACTGTAGATTTGCTATTTTTGAAAAACGTTTGACAAATTGTGAATATTTTGATGCCAATACTTCTGTGCTTTTACTCAAATACAGGCCTTTTACTTGTAACAGAGATATTATACACAGAGGTATTGCTGCTTTTACTTACTTTACAAAATCTGAGTAGCCTACCTCTTCCACCACTGCATATGCCTTATTATCATATTGAACCTACTGCACAGTATAAGATCATCAGTCTGTGGATTTAATGGTCCTGATGCTCTTATGTGGTTTACTATGGACTGTCTCCATCTCTTTGTCTTGAGGAAAGGGGGGGGGGGGGGGGGGGTTCCTCCAGCCCTCCAGCCTGGCCTTCTGGAGGTTCCTTGTGGGGTGAAGGGGTGAAGGGGTGAAGGGGTGCTGCTCCATCTTGTTCTTCCAAGAAAGTGGGTCATGAGTCTGAGACAGCGGGATTACCGACCGTCAGGCAGGCGTGTGCCGCGCTGCCTCTTATCCATAATTCTTAAATCTGCCCCTCCGCCGTGCAGTGGAAAATAAGCACACACACACACACACACACACACACGCACACACACACACACACACACACACACACACACACACACACACACACACACACACACACACACACACACACACACACACACACACACACACACACACACACACGTGCCCTCTGCAATTAATCAGATGCTTGTTAGTCTAAGAAAATTCATAACTGACCCCCTGACACCCCCCTACCCCACCCCACCGCACCGCACCCCACCGCACCCCACCCCTGCCGTTTCCCAGCTGGTAGAAGACCCCAAACAGTAATCAAGGTATCTTCTATGTCTAACAGTCTCTCCAACCAACAAAACAAAAGAATTGCACAAAAACAAACAAATAAATACATACATACAGTACATACCAAGGAATGCCACACACACAAACTCGGCCGCTATAGCTCTTTCTCCCCTCAGAATTTATGTCATTTGCAGACTGTGTTGCCAGTGAATTGTTTTCTAATTTACAGAATCAAGGCCAGCTCAGCAATAATGATATCTAATAGTGACACCTTGATAAATGCCAGCTTTTAAACACCTGACCCCCATGATCCTGTGTGGCAGGCCATCCAGTATGCTCTGACACAGAGTATGATTAATCCGCAAATAAATTACTAATAATAAATACATTCATTTTGGACTTGAATGATTACATCCATCATTAGGGAGCGACGTTGCCACGTATAACGCTCGCCAAGCGATGTCAGTCTCTTTACCTCCATGCACCTCTTCTTCCCATCTCCCTCCTGCTGATCATCATGTGAAGCCCGATTTAAGCCCGATTTATACTTTTGCACTGAAAATATCAGATCTAGAAGCTCACAACGCGTCGCATTCGTGACCGTGTTGATGATTGCTTGTAGATCTGTTATTTTTGGCACGCGACAAGCCGTACGATGAACTATAGAGACACACTAACACAGTGGTTCTCAAACTTTTTCATGTCAAGGACCCTCAAATTGTATTTGGTCACGGACCCCCATCTGAAAATATTTTGTGCCAGGGATCCGCCATACAAGATTTGTGATCAAATGTTTCAAAAATATTCCAAATGTTAAACATTTTTGCAAGATTTTGTTTTGAAAATAGCAGCTCTACAAGCTCACAACACGTCGCAAAGAGACGCGTTGTGAACCTGTAGATCGGCTATTTTCAAATAGCCAATGTATATCGGGCTCAAGTGGTTAAACTGAATTGAATGCAAAATTGACTCATTTTGCTCGGAACCCCCTGGTACTCCCCCAAGGACCCCTGGGGGTCCCCGGACCCCACTTTGAGAACCAATGCTCTAACACAGCCCAGTGAGAATATATGTAGACCTTCAATGTTATAGACAAGGGACTGTAACTAACCCCCTCATTTCATATGTGGGGACCAGGCATGGAGGATCGGTGGCTCTGGGCTTGGTGGGGTTCATCAGGAGGTAGAGAGAGGAGGGCAGACCACAGATTTCAAATTAGAATTCAATTAAACTATCCACAGGCATCCATTAACCTTTTTGTTAATTCCCCAGTGACACAACCTTGAATATGTCACATACGTATCATCAGTGGTGTATAGTAACTTAAGTACATGTACTCTCAAGTACTGTACTTAAAGTTGTACAATGCAGAATCCCAAATAACGATTTTTAGCAACCTCTGCTGGTCACTACCGTCACTGCATACAATTTCCGTAATCCTCGATTACCCAGAATTCCATTCGTTTTCACCGGAAGCCGGAAGCGCTTCAAAAAGCGATCTTTTAATTGTTTTATACTATCTACGGATCGTTTCTCTTAGCCAGTGGAGCATTAGTTACCATGAGCTGTGCTTTCTTTTTCTGTTCTTTTTCGATCTTCCAATCCTACATTCTCTTAACATCAGCGTGAGGTTCCTTTTTGCTATTACCGCGGTAGTTCCTGGCCAAACAGGAAACCGTTGCGGTAGTTCCTGGGGACGTCGGCCACGACGTCATGACGTTGGCCAGGAACGTCATTTCCCCGGGAAAGTCCCCCCCTTCACCGTTCAATAGAAAATATATAAATAAAAGGCTTCCGGGGGTGAAATTCATGGAGTGGGTGTTGTGAAACTTTTGCCACTGACAAAAGATATACAATTTAACTTTAGTTTTGTTGAAAACGTTACCTAGTATTACTTTAAGTACAATTTTGAGTTCTGACTTTCTTCAGTATTTACAATTTTCAGTGCTTTTACTTCTACCCCACTACATCACAGAGGAAAATGTTGTACTTTTACTGCACTACAATTAAAACTTTAGTTACTAGTTACTTTGTAGATTTTGAATTTTGAATATTATTTCAGAACACATTAACCAATTCAGCCCTATATATATTTTGGCCGTTTGAAAATAGCCGATCTACAAGCTCACCATACATTGTGAGCTTGTAGATCTGCTATTTTCAAAAGATTTTTTGTACATTTTGAACTTGTGAAATGGGACATTCTGCACAATGAATACTTTTACTTTTGGTACTTTACATAGAATAGAATATTTCTACATTGCAGTATTGATACTTTTACTTAAGTAAAACATTTCAGTACTCTTTCTGCCAACTGTGTATAATTCGCAACCACATTGTTCATGACGTAACTCATTTCCAATGATTCATTTAGGTCAAAAGAATATGTTTTTCATGACAGCCTTGTGGAACTGCTCGCCTCTTTGTTGTGGCTTTTTGGATCCGGCCTACTTTAAAGAAGAGATGAATTGAGAGGACAATTATAGATAATGGGATCAAATCTTCGTGTTCATGTGACAATTAATACTGAATGTCACTTTATGTCAGCCTTGTAAATAATGTAGCCTATTCATAATAACTGCTAACGTCAACAGTTGGTCGGGGAGAGAGTAGACAACCAAATACCTCCTCCGACGAGTCTCTCCAGCCTCTGCTTTTCACCTGACAGTGAGGTGTTTCACTGGTACAATGTCACGCAAGCAGAGGAACACGCTATGCCTCCCCGTTCAACTCCCTGTTGAACAGAAACCCTGACCGAACAGTAGGAATAGCCACTACAGCATTCAACTAGTCTCGTTCCCAGCCTTACTCATCTGCGAAGAGAAAAGCATTGTCACGACCTAATGATCACATCACTTGTTTCATTCACGGAGAATGTTAACAGATTTGTAAAGCGTCAACGTCATTTCCTTGGGCGGTACTTCCGTCAAATTCCGGTACTTCCGTTTAGACACTCAACCGGTCAGGTCTTGCCCAGCGTGTATTCAACAAGTTGTCTGTGGGCTGGTCTTGCCTGTGTGACAGGATTATGCCCATTTATGGACACATACCCATATATGGAGATACCTTACGTCAGCACAAATCATTGTTATTCAATGTTTTCTGTTGTCTGTGATCGTGTATAGTGTATGGGGGTCCCTGACACTAAATCCTTTTCAGACAATACCATATACATTTGTGGGCCCTTGACATGATTG
>NC_137624.1:27705184-27742684 GCF_963280865.1 Gymnoscopelus braueri
GTAATATATACACACACATAATGTGTGCGTGCGTGCGTGCGTGCGTGCGTGCGTGCGTGCGTGCGTGCGTGCGTGCGTGCGGTGGCGTGCGTGCGTGCGTGCGTGCGTGCGTGCGTGCGTGCGTGTGTGTGTGTGTGTACGTGCGTGTGCGTGCATGCATGCGTGCGTGTACATTTGTGAGAGCAGACTATATATTGTATGTACATACAGTGCATCTATTTGCAGATGGATAGATGTACGTTATTGCACAATGTGGCAAGACAAAGGAAAATCGAATGGTACCCTTATTAGTTCAAATGCATAAGCTAACTACAGTATGTATAGTGGGCCGGGTTCAGGTATTGATACTGCACTCTCTGCCAGTCTAGGGAACATAATTCTGTGACATAAAAAAAAAACACCACAGTTGTGGGAATACTGCCAACTTTCTTCCACTGAGTACAGGAGAATGTATCATAATACATTATAATGTCTCCTTTGAAAGTGAAGCAGCAGTATATAGAGCTTTGCTCCAAATGATTCACTCTCCTGCCTGTATTAATGTTGCTTGACTCCCTGCAGTAATAGCAATAGGTTTGTGGTCCTAGAAAGCTGCCAATAGCCTTTATTTCGCTGAATCGACAAAACTTGAAACAGAACCTGCAACAGAAAGATGAGGACATCTTTCTGTTGCAGCAAGTTGCAGATCTTCAAGCAAGTCGCAGATCTACAAGGTGTTGCACCGCAATGTGTTGTGACCTTGTAGATTATCTATTTTCAGCAAAGACTGTTGGTGTAGAAGAGAAAACATGTGCGTACCTATAGAGCTCTATAGGGGGGTCAAGTATAAATTAAGTGGTTAAAAGAAACCAAAATGTTCAATAAAGAATTGCCTTTTCCCAATTATATGGCTATGTATGAGACAGTTGTCAGAATATGACATTTTCTTCAACACTTACACTTTGTTACTATGTATTGTATAATTCATCACTTTTGAGGGAGCCATAAATTTGAAATGGCTCAGCGATCAATATTACCAAGTCATAATATGCTGGTTGCATATGCAAAGAGCTCACTGCCTGGTATTGACAGGGAAGAAAGATGAAGATTTAGTGAGCACATAAAACTTTTCTCCACGCTCATATTAATCATATGTGCAACATTTAGCCACACACATACATTAGTAGGGAAAGAAACGAGAAAATCATCATATTTCATATTTTGCCTTTCAATACTTGCAAGTCATCGTTACAGATTGTTAAAGTGATTTGTGGCGAGTGTTCTGAGCTCAAGCTCTTATAAATTTAACGCTTGGTGCATTTTTACACAGTAGGTAGAAAATGGAAGGAAATCTCTGCCGTCCGTAGTTCTGATTCAGGATTTTGAATGTAAAACAGGGTTTGTTTCTTTTTTAAATCCAGTCCTCCAGTAAACAAAAAAGATCCTCCATTATTTCCCATTGTTCCACACTGAACCATAATGTTTTTTTTTTTAATAGAGCATATTTACTGAAGAAACACAACAGTCGGTATGTTACCTCTATTGAGGATGCAAATATACAAGCACAATAATATTCTTGCAAAACATTGCATCCTCTCTTCAGCTAACCACCGTCTTAAACCCTATATGAAGCAGTTGACCGGAGTCCAACAGGGGTCAGTACTAGCCTCCCACTTGTTTCCACTCTACACGTAATATCCTCAATTGCTGATCTACCGAGCTCACCAAGTTAACACGTCACACTGCAACGCGTTGTGAGCTTATTAGATCGGCTATTTTTGCACAACGTTTGCCCCCAGAATGGGGACCCCAGGGTCCATGTGGCTAAGTACCTCTGCTGAAAGGATTCAATCAGATCAATCCTCTCCACGTTTGGATCTGTTCTGTGCGGCAGCAAACATGAAACAAAATTGATTGAGACAATGCAAACCATTTTGTTCCTTTGAAGCCACCCTCTGCTTAGCAGGAGGGGTGGGTGGGGTGGGGTGGGGGGTATCTAATGTGCAACACTGTCGTGAATCCTTTGACACATTCAAGCTTCACAGCCCTACTGAGCCCTGATCCAGTCCTTGCAGTTCAGGTTCGGGGTGAAAAGGCTTGTCTGTTTATGGAGGGCCATTAAAGGCTGATTGCAGCTGCTCTGTCAAGTGGGACCCAGGTGGATTAACATTTTACCAATCTCCCTGATGATGCTCTTCTAGGTTGCACCCAGAATTGTTGGAGAACAGACAGGGGCAGAATAAGAGCATCAGCGATTTTTTTAAAGAGCAGTGGTTATCGAAGTGGGTCAGAGCAGTTGGTTATCGAAGTGGGGTCCGGGGACCCCCAGGCGTCAGAGCAATGGTTATCGAAGTGGGCTTCGAGGACCCCCCAGGAGTCCTTGAAGGGGTTCCATGCGGGTCCCCGCGCTAAATTTGTTAACCCAGCATCAAAATCACTTTAACCACTTTAACTGTATTTTATACTTTACTTTGGCTATTAGAAATAGCCGATCTACAAACTTACAACGCACATGCAATGCGTTGTGAGCTTGTAGATCTTGGGGGTTTTTTTTTCATCCTGGGGGTGCCTGGCACAAAATATTTTCAAATGGGGGGTCGGTGGCCAAATCCATATCAATTTGGTGGTCCTTGAGATGAAAATGTTTGAAAACTGTTTAAAGGGCCTTCATGAAATTCATAGCAGAGCTATGAGGGGCCCCACCACTAGGCCAAGATCAGTGGGATGGTTGAACAAATGTCTTCCATATGATGCTCTCATAACTTTGTTAATTGTCTCCTTCAGTTGAGTCGTGAGATCAATCTCTGTGATCAATTGCTGTGTAATTCCAGCTGTATAGCAAATGACAGAAGCAAGGCTTTTGTTGTAAGGCCTATATAGTAATAATAATAATAATATGGGGGGGGCTCATTGTTAATATGATCATGGCATAGTAGTCTCACAGCACCAGAGTCTTCAGCATTATGCCTGGTTTATATTTTTGTTGTATACTGGAGGAGTAGCTATAAATAATAAGAGATATATAGACAATCTGAAAAGGCACTGGTTGATATGGGATGAAAGGAGGAAAACAGCTCTTTATAGTAGCCTCGGCTTAGGCTGTCTGTTGTTATGCGGCAGACCTAAGCTCCTTTGGCTGCGGTAGGCTTTAGAATCCTAGTCACTCGGCACAGCTCCTTCCCAGATTTACAAACGGTCCTCCTTTAATCTCCATGAAGAGATCAAACTGACTTGTTGACCCAGGGATTACTTCACAATGCAAAAACTCACTTCTGTGAGGAAAACAACAAGAATCCATTGGCTAATACCCTGGTAAAATCTCAGTATCTAACCACTTAAACCCTATACACTTTGTTGACTGGGCTTGTAGAGCGACTATTTTTGACAAATATTTGCCTATTTTTGCCTACATAAGCCCACAGAAAATAGGTTTCAAGTGGTTAAATTGATGGATGGATGGGTGGAGCAAATGAGAGCAAATGGGTACACAGTAAATCATGTTAATTTAACTCTGATGGTGTAATCTTTTTAATTAACACCATATAAAGGCATTGGTAAATAAGAACAAGATTCAGAAAGCTGGTTGGTTTATTTCAGTGAAGTTTAAGAGGCCTAATTGCCCTGTGTGAACTAATGAATGGATAGCTTGCTCTAATTGGCTTAAGGCCATTTGCTGGCGTGCTGGGCGAGTAAAATTGAATCAAAGCTGTAGGTCCATGCCAGAGGATAGGGGCGTCAGGGTGATAATTGGCATAAGGTCAAAGGTATAGAGGTGCCTATGGGTCGGTATGCAAGCAGACTTATGATTTAGAAAGTATAGAAACTGAACCTTTGGGGGGAAAGTGGAAAAACATATTTTTTTAATGGAAAGGGGGTGAGTGAGTGAGTGAGTGAGTGAGTGAGTGAGTGAGTGAGTGAGTGAGTGTGTGTGTGTGTGTGTGTGTGTGTGTGTGTGTGTGTGTGTGTGTGTGTGTGTGTGTGTGTGTGTGTGTGTGTGTGTGTGTGTGTGTGTGTGTGTGTGTGTGTGTGTGTGTGTGTGTGTGTGTGTGTGTGTGTGTGTGTGTGTGTGTGTGTGTGTGTGTGTAATAATATTTCAAGATTTGCTGATGAACCAGATAACTAAATTTAAGCCACAATACATTTATTTATTTCCCCAAAAACAGTTAATGAGAACTGTTAGCCTTATTTTCTCATCTAAACCATAACATATCAAATAAAATAAATACAACTAAATAAATTAAACCATAAAAGCTATTCGGTAGGCCTATACTTGCTTACCAATGTAGCCTACTTTAGCTTTAATATACATTCATTAGAAGATTCAGACTGTATATAGCCAAGTAAAAACATATACACAATTTATTGAAAGTGGATTTTAGGCTCTAATATAACATTGGTTCTCAAAGTGTGGTCCTCAGGGTTCCTTGAAGGGGAACTTCCAAATGGACCCTTGCAGGTCTGTAATTCTGAGAGTGTACAAATGCCTGGAACCAAATGGACCTGTAAGGGTCCATTTGGTTCCATTTGTACACTCTCAGAGTTAACATGGGGTCCTTGAAATTAAAA
Source organism: Gymnoscopelus braueri (assembly GCF_963280865.1). Classification (NCBI taxonomy): domain Eukaryota; kingdom Metazoa; phylum Chordata; class Actinopteri; order Myctophiformes; family Myctophidae; genus Gymnoscopelus; species Gymnoscopelus braueri. The sequence continues at coordinate 27,709,730 of NC_137624.1, forward strand.
AAGTTTGAGAACCACTGTTTATAGAATAGTGAACTTTCCTCAGTGCGACGACAGACAGCCTGTAACACAACGGTAAGTGGAACAATGGCGCTCCGTCCACTTGTCTCATTCTCTTAACCAAACAAAAGAGGGGTCACAGCAATGGAAACGGAGGACAACAATGGGCCCGACGACGAATTTCCAATTGCTCCATTGTGCGCCTTGAAAGATGGACACGTGCACCTCTATGCATGGATCTAATGCAAGGAGGGCGGGCGAAGGCGTGTGCGTGGGTGGGGGGAGGAGGGTGTGTGTGTGTGTGTGTGTGTGTGTGTGTGTGTGTGTGTGTGTGTGTGTGTGTGTGTGTGTGTGTGTGTGTGTGTGTGTGTGTGTGTGTGTGTGTGTGTGTGTGCAGTGTACTACTCTGTTACAAGTAGTAAGAGTCCGGAATTTCAAAAGTATTGGTATCAAATTGTATTTAAAGTACCAAAAGTAGAAAGTACTAAATATGCAGAATGTCCCATTTCACAAGTTTTCAAATGTATAAAATGTATACAAATCTTTTGAAAATAGCAGATCTACAAGCTCACAATGTGTAGCTAGTAGATCTGCTCAAATATTTAAGTACAGTACATGTGTGTGTGTGTGTGTGTGTGTGTGTGTGTGTGTGTGTGTGTGTGTGTGTGTGTGTGTGTGTGTGTGTGTGTGTGTGTGTGTGTGTGTGTGTGTGTGTGTGTGTGTGTGTGTGTGTGTGTGTGTGTGTGTGTGTGTGTGTGTGTGTGTGTGTGTGTGTGTGTGTGTGTGTGTGTGTGTGTGTGTGTGTGTGTGTGTGTGCGTGGGGGGGAGGGGGGGTGTTACTCACGCGACACACACACACGCCTCTATAGCCCCGTATAGAGAAACTCCCCTTTCAGCACTCTGGACAGCGTCGACGCTCCACCACGCGCGCATCGCTGTTACTTTTGTTATGCAAAAAAACCCAATACCGGTCGCATCGTAAGGTCAGCTGACGCCGCTAATGGTCAGATATCTATTATCCCACTGCCGCCCGCCCCCCCTACTACCATACCTCACCCACCCACCCACACAGCCTGCCAACAAACAAGGAATCAAACAGCAACTTGCTGCATTTTAAAGTTCCAGTGCACCGCGGCGGTGACCGACGCAGGATATAATAATAGGTCGGCAGAGCAAAGCAGAGCAGCAAAACGTCCTTCTAAACATCTGTAGACGTTAAACTCTGCAACTGATACGAAACGAAACCAACGCTTTTCGTATATAAAGGCTGTTTTTTTTCAATTATTTTTTGTATTGACAATCTTGTATATAAAGGCTGTTCAGGGGGAAGATTATAGTCGGATGACACGGTTATTTTTATAGAAGGTCTTATTACGCGCAGTTCTTCAGATCAGAGACGATCGAGTCCCTTTCCTTTCACGCTGTTCCGTTGCCGAGAGCAGCAGGTAACCTCGTCCTCCATCATCAAAATGCTGCTGGAACACCCGGGGTCAAGCTGTCAAAATGCAGGGAATTACTCCCGTTATAACTCTGGACAAGGTAAGAGCTCATTTTACTTATTCTATAGCGACCATTATGTTTATGTTTATGTTTATTAAAGGATCCCCATTAGAGACACACGAATGAAGCCTCTATACTAGTCTTCCTGGGGTCCTGAGCAAAGAAAATACAATACAAATGTACAACAAAAAAATACAAATTAAAGTAAAAAATAAAAACAATAATGTGACGAATCTGTTCAGCAATTATTTACAGATTTGGGAGATGTTCGTTGCTCTCTTGGGTTCAGGTTTAGACATGGTGGGTCAGTGAGGCTAATGGGCCATAATTAGGCATGAAATAGGGGCGATAATATGGCAAATCAGCAGCACAGCGGGGTGGTCGAGGCAGGGGTTCTTCTCAGCTTGTAATGACAGCGAGAAAGTGTGACATCGTTTTGTAATTGTTTTCTGTTCCAAAACAAAACAAAACGAAACATTTAAGCACTTGTGCACCTCAGTAGGCTATACAACCAGTGGTCCGGGGACCGCCAGTGGTCCTTGAGGGGTGGTCCCCAGCTAAATGATGGAGAGTTGGTAACCAAATGGACCCTTCACCCTTATAAGGTCTTTCACTCTTGAGAGCGTAAAATGAAACCAAATGGACCCTTACGGGTCCATTTGGTTTCATTTTACGCTCCCAAGAGTTCAATTATTGTTAAACATCTGCATTACTTAATTAAAGATTTGTTATTTCGATCAACGTTTGCCTGTATACCAATATCAATACAGCATGGAATTGTGGACAAAATCGTACCCAATTTGGGGTCTGAGAGACTCTAAATCTCATCAAATGGTGGTCCGTGGCTCAAATGACGAATAAATAATAGACCCTGATATAAAATATGATATAAAAAAAAACACTGGGCTATAGGAATATAGGATATACGGTGTATTCCAGTTAATAGGTATTTCAAAAGGTGGCTTCTGTGCAAAACACTATCGCGCATATATAAAATAATCGAACTTGGGAAAAAATAGCCATATATACCCGCAATATCCAGCAAAAATAAATAAATAAATAATTCGGACCGGTGTATTCATCGTCGTGCTTGTTGAATCTTTTACGGCTATTTATTGTTCCATGAGTGCGTGCGGGAGACGTTATGAATACGTAATGAGCCCTTATTGTTGGGAATCATACTAACAGATGTTCTGCGCCTGCTGTCATCTCACACCAGCCACCGGAGCCCGTTTTACAGCCTCTATACATGCAGTGGATCTCAAAGTGGTGTCCCCCCCCCCCCCCCCCCCCAGGGGTCCTTGAGGAGGGGGTTCCAGGGGGTCCCCAGCAAAATGAGTTATTATAGCATCAAAATACATTCACAAAAATGTATCTTGAAAGAATATGCGGGGGGGATTGATATTTTTGAAACATTCTACACAAATTGTGTAGATGGGGGTCCCTGGCACAAAACATCTCAGATGGGGGTCCGGGTCCGCGGCCAAATAGGCCGACATATTCATTTTAAGGGGTCCTTTACATGAAAAAAATGTGAGAAGTGCTCTACACAGGGCAGGTAGCGGCTGCCCTATAACCCCCATGCATGCAGTCTACCGGGACAAAGTGCTCAACAGGTGTCACGTTCCCTTTCGACAGGTGGGGCACCGGGGTGGCTCTAAGTCTAAGAGACAGAGACACACAATGGAGAGGGAGACGTCGAAGTAGCCTGTCGTCGGTTTGCGAAGCTCTTCGTTTGTTATCCAAAGTGATCATCAGTATATACAGTATAACTTGAAAAATATTTTGGGTCAGAAAAAAACGAACCTTAAATTTAGTTTAGATGTCTTCGGTTAACTTTCCACGTATTTCGTTTAGTCTGTTTTTAGCCTATAGTTTAATGTATTTAGCTATTGATGAGGCAGGAACAGCCAACTTGAAATACCTAAACATTTTTTATTCAAACGAATATGTATATTGTACGTTTTCCACCATAACAAAGATGACGTTAAATTAGTGTTTTTTTCTCACTCTCTGACTGACCAGCAGTGACCATTACTTTGATGGTCATTTTATCGCAGTGTTCCCCATTACTGTCGAGCTACGCCCTTCAAAAGTGAGCGATCAATAAGACATAAAACATATTATAAAACTGAAAAGTAAAAGAGGGGGGGGGCACCGGTGAGCCCCCCACCTCACCAAAACGTCGTTCATATATGCCAGTGGTTCTCAACATGTGGGTCGGGATCCACATGATTATTTGAGATGACAGATGACAGTAAAATGACAATTTAAGGAATTGCAAGACCTTTTTAATATCGAAGAAAAACAATAATTGAATAAAGTCCATTACAGCATCAAAAGTATCCATTGGCCAAATTGTCAAATAATTTAAGAAAGAGACAAAAATTGTGAAAATAGTCGATCTACAAGCTCACAACCCCTCACGTTGCAAGGCGTTGTGAGCTTGTAGATCTGCTATTTTCCACAATATTTATCTGTGGCACCGAGTCAAACTAAATGTAATGCCTCAACTCCTACACTTCCAAGTGCTTGTCGGGGTGGTGGTGGTGGTGGGGGTCCCCAGTTCAAATATGATTATTTTGGGGGTCCACGAAAAGGTTGAAAACCACTGATAGGCCTATATACTGTAGAAAAACAGACGAACAGGACATTGATTTTAGATTCATCAGACCTCTCTCTGGACGGCCGTGGCACTATACCGGTGATTTCCCAAGGCGCTCCTTTGTGCCAAAGATCAGTGTCAATAAAATTCATCTGGTGTTCAGCTCGATCAACATGTTATTGAAGGGCCAACAATCTCTCACCTAAATAAACACTTGTCTTTTGGTGAACACACTTGATACGACTGAGTATCTCTCTCTCTCTCTCTCTCTCTCTCTCTCTCTCTCTCTCTCTCTCTCTCTCTCTCTCTCTCTCTCTCTCTCCTCCCTCTTTCTCTCTCTCGCTCTCTCTCTCTCGCAAAATAGCCGTATATCAACGTCTCCATTTTGTTGTAAAATATATATCTTTCAAAGGCATCAAGTTTCAACAATTATTGAAATTCATGCTCTTGCCTTTCCTTTTTTCTTTCTTTCTGTGACACCGAAAATAGCTTACAGTTATAGAATAATAATATATAATTTGCTTAAAGATATATGATATATCATATGTTTTCTTTTTAGATAAATCATTTATCTAGGCCACTTTAAATCTAAACAAAGAAGAATGTATCGAAATGTAGCCACTGTGTAGCCTATTTATTTGGCCTCAGTTTCAGGCCATCAGTGAGTTCTATGTAGCCAATATTTCCACATAGTCTATGGATTAAAAAAAGGAAAAAGGAAAAAAAAGCAGTATAGGCCTATTACTGTTAAAGCGTTTATTTTTCACTGAAGGAAATAAACCATGTTCTTTAATCACTCTTCTCAAATCCCCATGCATCTGAGAAGATAAATAAAACATAATGGTTATTTATACTTTAAACAAGTCCCCCAGTCCCCACACAAAGTCATAACGACAAGCAGTCAGACCTAGTGGAATTATTTGTAAAAACAAGTATATATAGGGTAACCGTAAACTATAGGACCACCTTCATTTTAAACAACCTGTAAGGAATCATTATATAGGCTATTCATGGTGCTGAAATTATAAAAGGGAATTGCAGTTTGTCCATGCCTGGAATTAGATCATACTTCAGATGAATATAGTGGGATCCACTCCAGTGTGCTGAAGAAGTATAGCCTAATACATCTCGAGGTAAAAAGCACAGTGCAAAATGAATGCGTTGGTAAAATTCCATTAAATTAAAATTAGTGTTTTAAAAGAGAAAGGACTTTTCTGATCATCCCATCCATGTGTGTTGTCCTGCCGGGTATAAGACATGGTACCCACACAGCTTGGTAGGTGATGATAATCTATCCAGTGGTGGAAAAAGTACTCACATTATTTACTCAAGTAAAAGCATCACTACTACTGCAAAGTAGAAATACTCTGTTACAAGTAAAAGTCCGGAATTCTAAATTGACTTGAGTACAAAAGTATTAGCATCAAAATGTACTTAAAGTAGGCTACCAAAAGTAGAGAGTACTCATTATGCAGTTATCATAAGTTTTCAAATGTATACAATTCTTTTGAAAATAGCAGATCTACAAGCTCGCAATGCATCGCATTGCGCATTTTGAGCTTGTAGATCAGCTATTTTCAAATGGCTGAAATGTATAGGGCTGACTACAAATAATTGTCAAAAAAAATGTCCACTACAAATAATTGTAGTGGCCATTTGCCTAATACTGAACATTGGAAATGCTCCGGTGAAGTAAAAAGACCTCGAAATTGTACTTAAGTACAGTACTTGAGTAAATGTACTTAGTTACTTTACACCACTGAATCTATCTCACTCCTTGTCGTCAGGGTAACGGCGGCGCGCCATAATCCTGCGCAGAACTCAACACGAACACGGCCACATACAGACAAGCGCACACTTCGTGTGGGGTTCTCCTTGTGAAATCGTGTGTGTGTGTGTGTGTGTGTATTGTGTATGTGTTTGTTTGTGTGTGTGTGTTGTGGAGCACATAACGGCCCATGTGCTTATAAACATTAGCATATACATTTTTGTTTTATATACACGACCACACGCACGCGCCCAGGGTTCTGATAGCTCTAAGTCATGAGCAATGGATGGACTTAGTGGACGGAATAACTCTCCAAAGGGGGCACCTAGTAATAATACGGAGATGCTTCTGGCGTTATTGGCGCAGAGTGAAGAACTACGAAAAGGTAATTTAAAATATTAAAAAATAATAATTCAAAATATATTTGGAAAAGATATTTCAAAATATTTCAAAAAATATTTCAAATATAAAATCAAATAATAAAAACTTTTTTTTTTAACCAAACGATCTGTAATGAAAGGATATGGGTAGCATAAGGTTATGTCCCTATATTACAGCAATTGCTAAACATTTAGGCCTATACGGCTACAGCTATTCGTGAAGATAATGTTTCATTGTAACTGACAGTTGGTTGATATTATCCACACACGTCGCAATTCGTTTTAACACCTTTTTTTCGAAAGCAGCGGTCTTCTTTTTTAATTATATGTTGTTGTTGCTTTAGCCTATACTTTCATTTGTTTACGGCTGTGAGTATTTTTGTTTCTCATCTCTCCTGTGCGACTGTCAATAGCCTAATAGCTGTCATATATTAGACTGGAAGTGGAAGCAGCAAATGTATTCAGTCTCGTTAATTGTTCTTGGACTCGGCAAACCTACTTTTACGCGCGAGGATCTAAACATGGATTTGTCTGAACCTCTGGCAAATTTGAACCACCGTTCAATTCGCTAACATTAGAAACATTAAGTTTTTATACCATTCCAGGTCAATATTCTAGTCTTATTCTAAACTCACAACTTAAGGCCCTTCCTATTGTGTCAGTCTGGCTGATGACCTAACTCAGTGGTTCTCAACCTTTTCAGGCCGTGACCCCCCCCCCCGCCCCCCAAAAGAAAAAAAGAATTCATATTTGAACTGGGGACCCCCTCACCCTGATTCCATAGATATTGTGAAATTAGCCAATCTAAGCTCACAACAATGACAGGCGTTGTGAGCTTGTAGATTGGCTATTTTCCTCTCTTATTTGACCATTTTAGCCAATGTTTGACAATGTTTGTTGATTACTTTTGATGAAGTAATGCTATTTTTATTTCATTTTTTTTCTTAGGTATTAAAAAGGTCTTAAATGTCCTTAAATTGTTAAATTGTTCAAAAATCATGTGGGAATCCCCCCTGGGGGTCCCGACCCACAGGTTGAGAACCACTGACCTAACCCCCATTACCTAACGAGGGTTGGCTCTGAATTTACGCAATATAGATTTCAATTGGCCTCTTATATAGGACGCATAATAATACAATTGTAATATACAAGTTGAGAAAATTAGCTTGGACACCTTGGACTGTGGCGTGAGAGACAGACATGGCCCTCTATAGCATTCTGCTTGTACGGAACCCATTGAATTAATAATGGCCTGGATGCACCTGTTCGTGACGTGGCTCCTACACCACACAGCACTTGTGCATGGCTTCATGCGTATGGCCGGCACCGGGAGAAATGCTGCATTAATAATGTTTCATCAATTGTCAACAAACGCAACAATAGGAACGTGATTCCTTAGACGGATGTAATACGAAGTGGTGGGGACTGTTTAATTAGTAATGGAGTAGAAATGGCAACATCTTAGCTGGTATTTAGAGTGCTGCTGATGTAATGGACTCGAGGCTATAATATATGACATTACATTTCGTGTAACAAGTATTAAAACAAAATTAAGTGAATTCATTTTAACTGAAATGTCAGAAATAGGCTACCTATTTTGGAAGGAGTTTGCACTGAACTTATGTTTTTAGTGATGGATGTAAAGTATGTCATACATTGACGAAATACAAAAGTAGGTCCTGTGTTTCGTTTATTCATTTATTTATTTATAAGACTGCAATGTTGTATTTTGGGTGTCTAATAGCCTGCTCTCACACACACACACACACACACACACACACACACACACACACACACACACACACACACACACACACACACACACACACACACACACACACACACACACACACACACACACACACACACACACACACTTACCTTGCCTCGCCTCGACTCTTTGGGACTTAGCTCTTTTAGCAAAATGACACATTTATGTTTCAACTTGCACTAAAAATAAACAAAAAAAATCGTTAAATTGTATTGTTGTTGGGTAAAAAAAATTACTTTTTTAAGCCACATGGAGTATGGGTATTTTACAGTTATTTAATTTGAGCTATTTCATCAGCAAACAAAGCACATTATATTATATTCCTAACCTCAAATAGGATAATAACTAATCGCATGTGTGGAAAATATACCTGAATAATCCTTTAAGTCTCATCTCTGTATCCTGTGTCGTTGTGGTCATTCAGTGAAAAAAAAAAACTCATGTCTAAATGATTTCAGGACCAGATGCTATAAGCACAGTAAAATCCTTTATGTGTGGACCCATTTGGTTCCATTTCCTATTCACTCTTCGAGGTTGAATATCACGGAGGATTTTACTGTGAGCAAACGCACCACAAGGATCTTGGGGCCTGTAATTTTCGTGCCTGCTGTATTAACCCATTAAGGGCGCGCTCCCACCAAGAGTTGGCTGGCCGCTGTTTGCAGAATCTGCCAATGCATTGTCAATGCAAATGCGTTGATTCACGCAAGAGCAGATTTTTCCGCCTCTCGCGCAGACCTTGCGTTTATCTGCTCTCCGCGACTAAGCATAAAACTGCTGGAGGCAGGCGCTGATTTTCTCCCTCTGTCCAATCGGGTGAGTGGAAGGCGGACCGTCTCAAGACTCAGGAAGCAACATGGAGCTCAAGGCAGCAGGCAGTGGGCAGTGCGGGCTGCGGGGAGGGTCCTGAAAGTGAGTGACAGGCGCGACACTACCGTTTTTTTGAATCCGCTGGCTGCAAAAAACTGTGGCCGCGCACAACCTGCGTTTAACAGCGGCCAGCCAACTCTTGGTGGGAGCGCGCCCTAAGACCTGAGGCCGATTCTACAAATCTGTCTTCTAAATCCTAACAGTTTTTCTGAAAAACCCATGTTTTCTATATCAGTGGTGCTCAAACCTTTTCATGTCAAGGACCCCCAAAATGATATTTGGCCGCCGATCCCCATAAAAAATATTTTGTTCCAAGGGACCCCCCAGAGCAAATATTTGAGTTAAAAATGTTATATATTATACATATATTCAAATATTTGCAACCATTTTCTCTAAAATAGCAGATCTACAAGCTTGTAAATCTGCTATTTTTGAATAGCCAAAGTAGAATGGTTTTTATTATGAGATAGAGACATAATATAGTTCACCCAGGAAAAAAATAACATTTTCTGTATTCATGTGTTTGTTATTAAGGATGCGTTGATCATATTTAAAGTGGGATGTGAACTGTAACATTTTATATTTGTATTTACATTTTAGGCTTAACATTTCTACAATTGCTATACAAACCTGCAGTCCTTTTGGGCATATAGAATACATCGCAGGGTAAATAGGTCTCATAGCGCAATGATGTGCCATGCATGTTCAAATCATGATAGGCTACTTTGCATTATTTAACATACCATTTTCCATACATTATTTTTTCATGTTTTATTTGACTTTTGGAACAATAGACAATTTAATTTAGGTGCCCACTTAGGTGCCTACTCAACCTGTATTCATGTGAACGACTGGTGACATTTCTGACGTCATGATGTGTCTCATGTTTACTGTATCTGATGGTGGCATTTGGTGACGTCATGCTGACACACTGTAACGCCAGTGTAACGGGGTCTTTGCTGCCATGGAGCATTCATTGTACAGTTTCATTAGCTTTGCCTGTAAGACAGTGGTTCAAACTTTTCCATGTCAAGGACCCCCAAATTGATAATTGATAAATTGAAAATATTTTGTGCCAGGGGAAGATTTATGTTAAAAGAAATTCGAAATTATTCCAACATTTCTCAAATATTTTCAAAAACAGCAGATGTAGGATAGATCTGCTTTAAAAAATATATATATAATAGCCAACATATAAGCTGTTTTTTAGAACGATAGGTTGTGGATATTTGAAATCGATGGGGATGATGGTGTTGGAAGGAAGGGGACGATCTAGCATAATCGTCTAGTAAACCAAGATATAATGATTGTGTTTTATATCGGTTGACGACGTCAAGAAACAGTTTTATTTTATTTTAGAAAAAAATTAAAACAGCTTACATCGAAGTTTAGCCTATACAAGATTATATTCATTGCAAGCAAAAAACAGCAAAAAAAATCCTACTTATTTGAGAAATAACTCTTTAACCATATTCAATCAAAAAACTAGACTGTTAGCCTATAGGGCGTTTATATATATATATATATATATATATATATATATATATATATATATATATATATATATATATGTGAAATGCATATAGCCTTTCTGCTTGTGATTCATGCATAAGCTTATTTTTGTATTTAGGCTATAGCAAATAAGTCCATATATATAGGCTATTTGTGGAAAGGATGTAAAACTGATCAAACAAATAAGAATAAGAAGAAAGAAAGAAATAGGCTAAAGAAAAAAAGAAAGAAAGAAAAATAAAAGAAACCAGCTGTAGATTCACACACACTCAAAAAAAACATCAACGTTCTGCGTGCTGATATATAAATCTATTTTACCGTTTGTGTTTAGGTTAAGAATGTGCGGTGAGCTGAACTGTGTTGTGATGGCTGTCCCCTTCCAGAGATCCCAGTGTGTGCGGGCTGCAGCCAGCACATCGTGGACCGCTTCATCCTCAAGGTGCTGGACCGCCACTGGCACAGTAAGTGTCTGACATGCAGCGACTGCCAGTCACCGTTGGCCGACAAGTGTTTCAGTCGAGGGGACAGCGTCTACTGCAAAGAGGACTTCTTCAAGTGAGTATTTTATATAGCAGTGGTGGTTCTCAACCTTTTTTTCATGTCAAGGACCCCCAAAATGATATGTATTTGCCTGCCTTGAATATATAGGACCTCAATGGAAACAAGTCCACTGGACTTTTTTGTGTGTGATCCTTTTAGACAAATTTGCGTTTCTGATTAATACAATATTAAAGCAATCAATCAATAGCTCTATATTCTGATAGTGGCCTAATCATTGCTACAGAAACTGCACTATATATATATATATATATATATATATATATATATATATATATATATATATATATATATATATATATATATTATCCAATCAGGAGAGAGAAAACACGATTGATTGATTGATTGATTGATTGATTGATTGATTGATTGAATACTTTATTAACAAGATATTAATAACAAGTGAAATTGGAAGTGATGACACAAAAAAACTGACCAGACAAAATTGGAATTGGAACACATTAAAACTGAAGCTGATAAATTGGTTCTCTCTCCCGATTGTATCAAATTCGCGACCAACCCAAGAAAATATCACTAATAGGCTACACTACACATTTAATGACACAATTAGGTTGATTATTGCCTACATTTGCCTACATTTGATTATTGCCAACATTGCCTACATTTGAGAGTGTGAGTGTGACACGGAAAGAGGATTGATCATATCGTTCCTTATCTTTTTCCAAAAAGGAGATTTGGGACCAAATGCGCCGCATGTCAACAAGGAATCCCCCCAACACAGGTGGTGAGGAGGGCCCAGGACTTCGTGTACCACCTGCACTGCTTCGCCTGCGTGGTGTGCAAGAGGCAGCTGGCCACGGGGGACGAGTACTACCTGATGGAGGACAGCAGGCTGGTCTGCAAGCAAGACTATGAGACCGCCAAGCAGAGAGGTAAGGACTGGACAGGAGGGGGTCAGGATACAGTGGGCACTATAGAGGACATGGGCTCGATGTAAAATTGGCAATTTTGTCCAAAATGTTAAAAAAAATATATATATATTTGAAAAATGGTCTTAACTCTGTATGCATGATGTGAACAAGCACGGTAGCCTGCCCTACATCATTCTCTTTTACCCTTCAACTTCTTGTTTACGCCCCAAAATGACTGGATTTTGGCAGGTTTTGTTTGTAGCAATCCATACGACTCATGTTCCCCGGGCATTGTTGCCATGTCTGCTTATAAGCGACTTTGGGCTTGTTTCTCTGCAAAGTTGCTTGTAAATATTGGTAGTTTCGCGTTATTATGGCCTTGTTTTTAAAGTTAAGTTATTTGGGCTTGCTTCCATTTTTTTGTTTTTGTTTAAACCAGTTCTCAAACATTTGCATGTCAAGCACGCCCCAAATTAATGTAGGCTATTTCTCCGCAGACCTGGCCCCATCTGAAATATTGTTTTCAAATATATCCCACAAATCTCAGTTTTTCTTTTCGAGATCTTTTTGAAAATAGCAGATCTACAAGCCTGTAGATCGGCTATTTTCAAATAGCCAGTGGTTTAAAGTGCAGTGCTCATCATAGCCTATTTGCTTCTTTGGGGATTGTTTTCTTAAACGTCAGCTGGCTGCTTATTTCCCTCACAAAATCTGGCAACAGGGTCCCCGCGGGTCCTCAATTGTTTAGTCCAGTGATTATCAACCTTTTTTTCATTTCAACTAAGGACCCCCTCAGTTTGATATGCATTATGATTAGGCCACGGACCCCGGCCCCCTACCGTAAAATCTTCAGTGTAAATTTAACTCAGAGAGAAAAGTGCTGTTTCAATTTGATGGTGTTGTCACAGACATTAATCATTTAGCGGGGGACTCCCTGGAACCCCACCAAGGACCCCTGGGAGTCCCCAGACCCCAAGTTGAGAACCAGTGGTTAATTCTATTAATAATTCATAATTTCTGTGACCTTGCCTATGTAACAAAGATACAGGTGTACCTGATAAAATGATGCCTGACTGCAGTGCATGGTGGAAGAAGTAGGACTACTCAGATATTTTACTTAAGTAAAAGTATAATACCACAGTGTCTGTTACAAGTATAAGGCCTTTGTTCAAAATGTTACTCGAGTAAAAGTACAAAAGTATTGGCATTCAAATATAATTAAAGTACCAAAAGTAAAAGTAGGCCTACAAGTTATCATGTCTAAAATGTATAAAACATATTTTGGTTAAAGTATGTTTTGTTATCAAAATCTATAAAGTAACTAGTAACTAAAGTAAAAAGTACAATATTTGCCTCTGAGATGTAGTGAAGTAGAAGTAAAAGTATAGAAAATTGGAAATACTCCAGTAAAGTACAGTAGCCTGCCTACTTGGGTTATGCACGTAGGCCTATACGTAACGTTCCACCACAGGTGTTTTTCGCATTATTAAGCAGCTGCTCTGAGTTGTGTATTTGATGTGACAATGAGGTCACCCATAAACCTTGACCCAGCTGTGCTAATTGCATCGTTGGGGCCGCGCGACCAATCGATAGATGATAGCAACCTGCACAACATGGACATGGAACTCACACGCTGTTGCCAGATATTGCGAGAGAAACAAGCAACCAGGTCTATGAAAATAAGCCCTAAAGAAGCGATAGGCTAGGATATTTGAAAATAGCCGTTCTGACAAGCTTGTAGATCTGCTATTTTAAAAGTAAGAAAATAATAATCTTGGGGGGGAAAATGGTAGTCTAACTTTGGAAAATTTTAACAACACAAATCTTGTATGGGGGGTCCCTGGCACAACATATTTTCAGATGTGGGGGTCTGTGGACAAATAGCCTACATGTTATTTTGGGGAGTCCTTGACATGAAAATGTTTAAGCCACTGGTTTAAACAACATTTAGGAAACAAGCCAAAATGAGCAACTACACTTTAGAAACAAGCCCAAAAAAAACGCAACCTGCAACTACCAATATAAATATTTACAAGCGACTTTACAGAAAAAACTAGCCCAAATTCACTTATAATAAGCGGACATGGCAACGCCGAACTCACACTTGCACTTGAAATGACGACGAGTTTTGAACCGCTGAGCTCTCTCTCCCTCTCTTTGTGTGTGTGTGTGTGTGTGTGTGTGTGTGTGTGTGTGTGTGTGTGTGTGTGTGTGTGTGTGTGTGTGTGCACCCGCGCGCGTGTTTATTATTATCATTTATTACTGAGACACCTGCAGGTGTTGTTTGAAAAATATTAACTACATTTTCTATAGGCTACATGAGCAAGAGACATAATTGTAGCCTAAAAAGTTTAGTTGGTTCCATATCTGCACCATATCTGCACCTGTTTGTATATACCCGATTAGCCCTTTACAAAAAAAAATTTTTGAACACGCACACGCACACGCACACCCCACACACACACACATACACACCAAAAATGTGTGTGTGTTGTGATATGTGAAAAAAGTGATATATAAAAGTGATATGCTACTGGTTTAAACAAACGTTTTATAATACATTAATGCAAATCTCTTTCAAACCTAATGCAGTAGTATCCTATGCTGTTTATGTATTTCATTGTGTGTTTATTTTATTTTAATTCATTTAGCCTATAGTAATTTATTGGGTGATATTGCATTCACTAGAAATTGCATCAAAGTGCTAGTAAATCTGCCACTCTGTGAAGATGATATGATTATTTATAAAGAGTGAAACATGTATGGGGACATTGGTCTGTAGGCTATAGGTTTCTCCAGCCAAATGTGTACTGTGCAGATTTAAATATGCTGGGTTGGTTTACGACTATACAGGCATACAAGACAAGTTGCAATAAAAAAAAAACATTAAAACAACACCCCCAATCTAAACAATAAAACAATTTGCATGCACGATTAAAAACTTGAGCAAAGATTGAGATACGTTATCAAATGTATAGTTTAGCCGGATAATCAATAATTACATTGAAAAAGCATGTTGATTAACAAACTCTGCAAAATCCCTGTAGACCCTTATGGTGATATACATACACCATGGGCTTTGGTCAAGTTTTATCTACCCCATCTGTTTGTTTGAATTTACTGCCCCACACCAAGTGCTGATTTATGCAACGAGTTAACGCGAGTTTTCGAGAAAAACACACACGTTTACTTTACTAATGAGGAGCGCAATTATGTTGGCAGTATCCATTTGGGGGATGGTCTTACATTTTCTGATGTAATTGCTTCATTGGCCAACAAATGCACTGACAAGAAGCAATCACATACATCTCTACTAAATAAAGTTTGAGCTATTAGACAAAAGAGAGTTTTAAGTCTCCTAATGCACTGGTTCTCAATGTGGGGTCAGGGGACCCCAATGGGTCCTTGAGGGGGTTCCAGGGGGTCCTCAGTTAAATGATTGATAGTTGGGAACCAAATGGACCCTTACAGGCCTGCTAAATTAATAGGAGGATTTTGCAGTGTAGATTGGAGTCCCAGGGGTAAAAGATTATTAAATGGGGGTCCATGGCCCAATGCATATCAAACAGTGGGTCCTTGAAATAAATAAAAAAGGTTAGGATCATTGGCTAATCATAATGCATTTCACTAACTGTAACTGTTATGTTGACCAACTATTAGAATTTTTACATTTAGCTACTTATACTAAACATTCTTTTCCATAAGATAACATAGATTTCTCAACCAGCATCCTTGCCATTTACCTTTCAGAAGCAGATTCGACTGCAAAGAGGCCACGAACGACCATCACAGCCAAGCAACTGGAGACCCTGAAAAATGCTTACAATAACTCCCCCAAACCCGCTCGCCATGTCCGGGAGCAGCTCTCATCGGAGACGGGCCTGGATATGCGCGTTGTGCAGGTAAAGTACATTATTCTCCATTAAAGGCTATTCCATTAGTGGTCCCAGTTCATTAATATCAAAAGGATGAAGTGGCTTGCACTAGGAGGGTGTGTGTGTGTGCGTGTGTGCGTGTGTGTGTGTGTGCGTGTGTGTGTGTGTGTGAGCGTGCGTGCGACCGTGCGTGCGTATGCCATGCCACGCATGGAAACACACACATGCACACACATGCATACGCGTGCACGCAAGAGTGTACGTCTATGTTGGGCGGATTTACGGTTAGATGGAATAAAATGAAAGTCAGAATGGTGTAAGTGCAAGCTCGTTAACAATGCTAAGAGGGTCCCTCGCATATTGTCTGTGAAAGCGTCTTACTGTAGCTCACTATGCGCTGGCCATATATATTGTTTTATTTGCAAGGACAAAAGTAGAGATGGAAGCCACTAAAACGCTGATCATTATTCAGTGAGGTGGAAAGGGGTGAAGAGGGTTCATTTAGGGTAACATATCATGTAAAACTGCTTCTCTGCTTGTGAGTCAGTTGGATTAGATCTCTATGTTGGCTGAACCATAATGAAGAAATAGCATTTTTTGTCAATAACCTGTGATTTAATTGAATGTACAAAACTTATACTCAGATCTTATAAGCCAGCATTGGATACAATTATAGTTCAAATAGAGAATGCCTTGGTTCTGAATTCTGAATGATCAACCCCACGTGAACTCCTATAGCATCCCTATTCTGGGCATGTCATAACAGGTGAACATAGGTGAACATTTGGCAAAAATCTGCAACACAACGTGGGCTTACAGATCTGGTGTAGACTATGGAAAAAAGGAGGGGAGTTTTATAGGAGTTATATAGAATTATAGGCCCCTGGGGGAATGAAGTATTAAAGGTTTAAGTGGTTAAAAGAATGGTCAAAGATGAAATGGAATAATTAAAATCAATGGCCGCACATGAGCAGGTCTGTGAGAAGGGGTTTCAGGAAAGGAACCTGACTGATCCTGGGGTTAAGGACAACTTGTAGCTGTCGTCCAAGTTAATTACGTGTGTGATAAATCTACTGCAAGGGAACGCTGATCTCAACGGGTTTCATTTCACTATTTCAGTCTCACCACTTAGAATCAACAAGACGTGAATTGGTCTCCCGATTGTCCTTGAAAAATTTATGTTTTTTAATACTTGAATGCACTGTGGGTGGGTGCACTAGAAGAATATAGCACCATACTGTGTCTCATACAATACAATTTGCAAATGTGCAATGTCTGTCAGGAGAAAGGGCAACAACAGCACGCAAAAATAGATGTAGGGTTGCTTGAATGTTTCAGATGCAAAACATTTGGGCTACTGATCAATTCAAAATAATGTTACCCCAAGGAAAGGCCATTATAAGTGTACTAGTATTGAAAATGAGTATATGCATATTTATAAAGCATTTTATACAGAAAGTGCCACAGTAAAATGCACTACGAATACATATGGATACCTATCAAATCAGGATTAGCCTACTCCTTCAAAGCTAAACAAAAATAATACATTTTTCTACTTACTACGGCAAACACAATAATGTGAATGAAGCGAGAAAGAAAATGCACTTCAGAACCATCTAATGCTAAAACCTCAAATGCCGCGTGTATTTTCAATGCATGTTTATTTTAATGCTCAATCGACCTATTGTATTACAGCTTGGACCAATGGCACTTAGTTTCTATTTATCGCTATCACAATGAAAACACATTTTAAAGAAAAAATATCACGTCATTATATTAAAACATTAATTTCCCCAATTATTTGGGGGCCCACTGCAATACCTTCATGGCCCTCCAGTCCCCCCCCCCATCAGCCTAATAATCAAACATTGTGCCGCGTTCCTCCCCATGCAGGTGTGGTTCCAGAACAGACGAGCTAAAGAGAAGCGGTTGAAGAAGGATGCTGGGAGGCAGAGGTGGGGGCAGTACTTCCGCAACATGAAGAGATCCCGGGGGAGTTCCAAATCAGACAAGGACAGCATCCAGGAGGAGGGCTTGGACGTGGACAGCGATGCCGAGGTCTCATTTACAGGTACATACTTCACATGATAGTGACTCTCGCCGGATGTATCATGTTTTAGGGTTGTACATACGTCTATCGGTCCGCAACATCTCAGGAGCGCTTAAAACAAAAGAAAAGGGAGCGCTGCCTGGGTTCAAACACAGTGGCTCAAAACAGGTGTTCTTCAGTGGAACAGGTATAGGCATAGAAGCAAAGGAACCCAAAGTTCTGCTTGTGGTGAGGCAGACTATAGGGAAAACATACTGAGGCACTCCGTCTTCAGGTGAAAAAATTAAATAATTTATTTTGCAGATGAGCAAGGCAACATCTGATCTCAGGAGCGCAGTTTTTATCGCATAAATAAGCTTTGAGCGTCAGCCTATGCCTTTTCGATCAAACAACATGAATTATTGGATTATAGTGTGGTACGTTTTGTGTAATTGTTGATGTGGATCGAAATAAACTAAACTAAACTAAAGCAATGAGGGAATTTCTTCCTATTTTGTACAAAACGTCCACTTGGACTCAAGGATGAACAGATTAGAATTGTGTTGTCAATTCAAGGTCACTTGTTACTGACAAATTAGACATGTTGCCCAAAATACTACGCCTTTTTTTAAAGTCTTCACTACATGTATATCTATCTCCGGACAGACATGGATATAAACTGGAAGGCATACAACCGCGATGTGGTGTTTCTAGTTTTATATGAATGATTAGCATCTTTGCAGCACTTTAAGTAGTAGGTTAAAGTAGTCCAAACAATCACTCAAATTGTTGAACACGTGTAAAAATGTCTAAAATGTTATTCTAATTAAATCAGCCAAATCATCAAACCGAGAACAACTCAGATATATACAGTATGAGGAGATAAATGTGGAATAAGAAATGAATTCAACTCATCATAATAGCCACATTTATAATAGATTATAACTACGTAGTCCTTTGTTCCTTTGTGTACAGATGAGCCACCCATGTCAGAGATGAGCCACACCAACGGCATCTACAGCGGCATGAGCGAGTCCTCGCCGGTGATGGGGGGCCGAGGGGGGCAGGGGGGCTCCTTCCCCCTGGAGCACGGCGTGCCCTCCCAGGACCAGTTCCACGACATACGCTCCAGCAGCCCGTACGGCCTTCCGCAGTCCCCCGGCTCCATGCAGGCCGGCCTGCCCAGCAACAGGCACCAGCCTCTCATATCCGGCCTGGTCTACCCCGACTCTGGCCTGTCGATCATGACCCAAGGCGGTGGTCCTGGGATGAACCCGGCCATGAGGGGGGTGGTCTCCATGGGGGGAACGAACGGTCCCAGCTCGGACCTCTCCACTGGCAGCAGTGGAGGCTACCCGGACTTTCCCGCCAGTCCCGCCTCTTGGTTGGACGAAGTGGACCATGGGCAGTTTTGATTGGTCAAAACTAACGAAGAATTGGAGATGTGTTTTTTTTTCTTCTTTTTTTTCTTCTTCTGTCTTGTTTGGGAGGGGTTTATGAATTGGAAAGAAAAAGAGAAAGAAAACGATAGTCACACAGTGATGGGTAAAACAGTGGTTCCAAATGGACCCTTACAAGTCTGTAACTCTGAGAGTGTACAAATGGAACCAAATGGACCCTTACGGGTCCATTTGGTCCCATTTGTACACTCTCAGAGTTTCAAAGTTTGAGAACCACTGGTGTAAAAGACGATAGTCTGGACAGTTGCTGTCTCGCTGTCTTCTGGATCACCTCGTTATTATCTTGAACATCAGGTTAATGTTTGGACTGGATGGAAGGACCAACGCTGTTGAGACATATCCTTGTGGGGGTAAAAAAAATAAAGCACTTCACCTGAAAAGAATGGTCTATGAGTAAAGCTGTATAAAATAACTTTGGATGGTAATTGTTGTTGCCATTTGTAAAAGTCGACAAGATCAATCCACAAAACTCCGTTGTCAGATCCAGCTATAAGCTTTTTGAAACAAGGTTGAGATAACAGCTAAAGCAGTGGTGGAAAAAGTACTCAAAATGTTTAACTTTTTACTAAAAGTATCAATACTGCAATGTAGAAGTACTCCGTTACAAGTAAAAGTCCGGAATTCTAACTTTACTTGAGTAAAAGTACAAAAGTATTGGTATCAAAATGTACTTAAAGTACCAACAGTAAAAGTACTAAAATGTTTGAAAATAGCAGATCTACAAGCTCACAACGTGCCGCGATGCGACGCGTTGTGAGCTTGTAGATTGTCTATTTTCAAATAGCCTAGGTATAAAATAGGGCTAAAGTGGTTATTGTATGTTTTAGAATGTAATAAATTATATCTGCAAAGTAACTAGTAACTTAAGTTTTCAAATAATCGTAGTGGAGTAAAGTACAATATTTGCCTCTGAGATGTAGTGGAGTAGATGTAAAAGTACTGGAAATTGTAAATACTCAAGTAAAGTATAAATACCTCAAAAGTAAATGTACTTAGTTACTTTCCACCACTGCAACTAAGAAAACTAACGCCTGATTCACACTTAGTAGTGAGTTGGTGTCACACGGCAAAAAATAGCAGATCGACAAGCTCACCACACGTCATATCTCGACTCGTTGTGAGCTTATAGACCTGGGCCTTTTGTGAGCTTGTAGATCGGGGCCATTTTCGGGCATGTGACACCAGCCGTGCAACTAAGTATAAATTAAGCATAACTACTAACTACAGTCTAACTGTTGACTTCAGCGTCTCTCTACCCCCTCTCTATTTATCTCTTATTTCAGAGTGTTCAGAAGCAACCTTTGGTTCAAAGTTCAGAGTCTTTTAAGTGTCTGGTTGTTGCCAAATGTCTATATATAATAGTTTATCATTATGGAGACTTTATTTTTATACAACCCCCTTGTTGGACATAAAATAATAACCCAGATATGAGGACTTTGTACATCCATGAACAGAGACATATAGGCAAAAATTGTAGATGTCGTCTCTTTAACTGGCTCTTAGGGGTCTGGGTATTTCTATGCATTCGTGTGTTCTCACTTCTCAGATGTATATCTTGTTCATTTTGTTCTACTGAAAATGACCCCGTAGGATGCATTGCTGCGACACCCTCGGGGTCCCGGTGTATGTGTTTGTTTATGTGGAAGCTGTTTTATGTCTTATTTATTCCTCTGATAATGATGATTCATGGTTAAGTGATGCAGGTCTTTAATAAATTTGTCAGCTAAATCCAAATGGAGCATTTTGCCTCTGACGTTGTACCTTCTTTGGTTACCTTCGTACTTCTTTGTTTGATAACACAATCAGATGTTGTGCAGCACCGGTATATAAGAATGATATAAAGCAGTGTGTAACTTAAAGGATACTGCTGTTCTTTTTTCACATTTGGTTCCATTGTAATCAATCAGTCCAAAATATGACTTTGAATAGTATGGCTACAAACACAAGAATTCCACTGCCTTTACCGTAGACATATGTCTGTGTTGTCAGACTAGTATCATTCCACTTAAACTTGCCATAGTGTGAATTCACAGGGTGCAAAAGTGAAACCTGTGAGAATAGAGAAAATTTCTATTTGAACCAAATTAACACTGGTGACCCTATTTTGGGCTGTCATTATAGATGAACAATTTCCCCCAAATTCATTTTAATGTTTTTTGTGTTGTTGTTGTTGTTGTTGTTATAATAATAATAATAATATATTGTAATAATTGTTATTATTTTATTATATTGCTAGAAATAGCTTCTACAAGCTCACAGTTAGCTTAGTACAATAGATGGACTATATTCGCCATTTGACATAATTAAAAAAAAAGTATATAGGGCTTATTGATGCAGTGCAGTACAGTACAGTATTTGAGTTTTTAGCCATTTAATCACTTCCATGTTTTGATAATAAGGAATAACAGTGGAACCAAATGTGGGGAAAAAAGAAAGAAAGGAAAAAACACTATTGGTGTTAACAGAGGTTAACAAAATACTAATGCCTTTACCAGATCATCTGATATTATTGACTAATGAATTCTAGGAATTTTCTCTCTCTTCATTTTCGATGAAGCTTGAATTTAACCGCCTCACAAACATTTCTTCCATGAATTTTGGACAGCATTTCTACTGATCTATACTTCAGCTGTGTGTTCATCACTTACATATATCACATACTCACCTCAAAACACAAAACATGAAACCAGTAGAAGATGCGGCTGCATGTGCCAGCAAATTGAGCATCTGGCCAGCTACCAACAGTGTGTATCAGGAGTTCAACGGCTCTTTAGCAACGAAACGTGATGCAGACGAGGAGACAGGTCATTGATTTAAAGATAACTGGGACTTGTTTGCCCAAATGCCCGACAGGATAGGAATCCTCAAATCCATTAGCTGAAGAGGTATCTAGTGCCCCTTGTGAATTTCCTCATTTGTTTAGTTATTCAACGTCGGGTTCAATTAAAGAGATTAAACAGTGTCTTTGAACATGTGTGCGTGCGTGTGTGTGTGTGTGTGTGTGTGTGTGTGTGTGTGTGTGTGTGTGCGTGTGCGTGTGCGTGTGCGTGCCTGCACGCGTGCTCGTTTATATACGTGTGTATGTGTGTGGGTGGGTGGGTATGTGGGCACTTGTTTGTAATACAAGTCTGCACGCATATACTGTGTGTGTGTGTGTGTGTGTGTGTGTGTGTGTGTGTGTGTGTGTGTGTGTGTGTGTGTGTGTGTGTGTGTGTGTGTGTGTGTGTGTGTGTGTGTGTGTTTCTGTGCATGCAATTGTGTACAGTGGATGTAAAATTATTAGTAATGCACTCAATGACTATACAAAATCGTTGTACATATGTGTGTATTTGTTCTCTCTATGAGAGACAGAGTGCTGTGCAATTTCATCTGTATACCCTATAGTGTGGGTCGGGTCACATGTTTTTTTTTTTGGGGGGGTGGTACCCAGATGACAGTGAAGTGACAATTTAAGGCCTTTTATTCCTTTTTAATACCTAAAAAAAAGAAGAAAGAAAGAAAGAAAGAAAGAAAAGGAAAAAAAGACCATTACTGCATCAAAACTATAAATAAAAAAAAACATTGGCCAAATTGTCAAATAATATAAGAAAAAGGCTTCTTTTTTTTTTAAATAGCCGACAAGCTCACAGGCGCTGTGAGCTTGTAGATCTGCTATTTTCACAATATTTATCTGGAACAGAGTCAAACTAAATGTAATGCCTCAACTCCTACAATTCCAAGTGCTTGTCAGGGTGGTGTTCCCCAGTTCAAATATGATTATTTTGGGGGGTGTCCAGTTCAAATATGATTATTTTGGGGGGTCGTGGCCTAAAAAGGTTGAGGACCACTGGCCGATGGGACCACAGACATTACACTCACGTAAATCCCATGCTCCCCTCTGAAAACACCAATCTAGGGTGATTTACCGGGTGTTTCAAAAGGCACCGAACCACTTGTGTTTCAAACAGGATATCAGATTCAGACACATTCAAACCTGGTGAATCATCCCAAATTCGTACAAGTAATTGGAGGCTGGATTACATCGCTCAATTACACCCAAGGATAACAACAATAGTAGTAGGCCTATTATCGCATGAGCACACAGCATCTCAGTCATGGGAAACTCCATGTGTGCATTAAACAGGGATACCACACACACTGTCAGACATAGCACTTAGCATAATTACTTTGAGTAGAAATTCCTCACATGGGGGGCTGAGGTATTTTTCAGTGTTTCAGTGCATTGCTCCCTCTGTGTGAGTGTGTGTGTGTGTGTGTGTGTGTGTGTGTGTGTGTGGGGGGGGGGGGGGTGGTGGTGTGCATGCGTGTGTGTGTGTGTGCGTGCGTGCGTGCGCAAATATTGTGCAAAATGCTTTGAATCGTTTGAATAGAAACTTCATCATACAACAAATAGAACAAATAACTGACCTACAAGCTCATAGATAGCTCACAAGCTTGTATATTTGTAATTTTAGCAATTATTATGTTTTTTAAGAGAAAAAAGTAAATATTTTGAAAACATTTAAAAAAAAAATTATGTGAAATGTTCACTTGTAATGGCATGTCCAAAATAGAGACGCCAGATTGAAAGTGTCTAATTGTTCGGTCACCTCAGTATTGACAATAGTAGGGCCTACAAGAAGAATAGGGATATTCAATTGAATATCCCTGCTATCACTGCTACCTTTCAAAAACAACGGGCGTGTAATCCAACCCCACAGTGTTTGGTAAAGCCAGCCCAGAGGTGAAAGGTAAGTGTCAAAGGCTTTGTTAATCTTACCACGATCCCTGTCTTGGTCAGTTTACTAGGCAGTGTCCATTTGGGGTTAGTCAGGTGTATTTGTTATTGATGTAGACGAAACAGTTTTAAGGTGTTAAGGTTTGTTCATACTTCACATCGACACTTTTGTCTGTTGAAAATATGAAATTGTATGTTGTATGACGCTGTCATGCGACAGAATATTAATTAAGCTCTATCTAAATAACAGAAAGAAAGAAAAGTCAGATTCCAGGACAGCAATATCAAATGTACATACGGTACGTGTTAAAAGAAGAAACAAGTCAGTCTTTTGTGCAAGTAAGAGACATCTAGCAGCACATATCAAATAAGTGATTACGCCAGTCCAGCAGCAATGATTATTGTATATATTCATACAGTAGTCATAGTATATAGAGTGATAATGCCTGAGTGACGACCCCTGTCGCTAAGACTGACATGGCAGCATGGGGCTCAGCATTCGTTCAGCAGTCTGATGGTTGACAGGTGGGAACTGTTCCATAGTATGGTGGTGGAATGGCTTTTGATACGACGGTGTCTCTTGCCGGTCTGGCGGCAGGGGCGTGAACAGACTGTGGCTGGGGTGGTGAGCAGTGTTGCCAGATTCTGTGAGAGAAACAAGCAACCAGGACTAGGAAAACCAGCCCAAAATAAGCGACTATGGGCCACATGAGCACTTCAACATATACATCAGCTATTTGAAAATAGCAGATCTACAAGCTCACAACGCGTCGCGATGCGACGCGTTGTGAGCTTGTAGATCGGCTATTTTCAAATAAAATATTGCGGTGAAATTATAATAAGCAGATCTGGCAACCCTGGTGGTGAGTGTACCGGATGATCTGCTCAGCCTTGGCCATGCACCGCTTCCGGTATATTCTGGAGGGAGGGACGCTCACCTCTGACGTGACAATGTGTATGGCCTCCGCACCAGCCTGTGTGGCGCTTTGTTGTTCGAGGGCGGTGCAGTTCCCATACCCATACTGTGATTCTGTGGTCCTGTAGCCAAAAGTCCACCCATGACAAAACTACATGTTATTGCACTAAAGCATTTTTTTAAAAGGACCACTTCACCCATTTTCATCTTTATACGATTGGTCCTCACTAATGTTCAATATGATATGGTACCATTTTTGTCAATTCAGTCTCTGTCTCAGAAGAGGGCTGTGGACAGTTCAGACACCCGCCTACCAGTGACATCATTGGTAGGCAGGATTTAATCTTTTTTTTTGTTTTTGTATTAATGCGAGAACAATAGCTTCTATTATAGTATACTAACTTCCCAGGAATAGAAAGCCTGCCGTTTCTATTAGCTTCAATTCCCCATCGATGATGTCACTGGTAGGCGGGTTTCTGAACTGTCCACAGCCCTCCTCTGAGACACAGACCGAGTAGACAAAAATGGTACCATATTACTATGAGCATTGGTGAGGACCAATTATATGAAGATAGGCAGGTGTGCACATAACTGGTGCGCAGGTGCGCATGCGTCGCCAAAATAAATTCTGCGCGGCACATCAGACGACGTGAGGCGCTTTTGCGTACCAACAGCTGGGACTGGAATTTCCAAGCTTTTATTTTTTAGAAAAAATAAAAAATAAAAGCCTGGAGATCGAGGCTAGGAATTTACTTCCTGAAGCTGCTGGCTGTGTTGCAGGCACTCGTCACCGATGATGAACGCACCGTGATGGTGCAAAATATGCCGTGAACATCCCAATCTGGCAGATAAAAGCAACGCAGCACAGGGCACCAACTTTGGGGAGGGCACCAAACAATCGTCAGAAAACGTCGGAATGTAGGCGCTACAACATTGAAACGCACCAGTGAAGCGTCCCCCCCCCCCTTGACAAAACAGCGCCGGGGGGCACCGGACCTTTTATTTACCATTTATTTTGTGCGCACCAAGTAACATCTCCAGGTGCTCTTCTGAGAACTAGACCAAAAAAGTTATGTGCACCCCTGAAGATAGGTTGAAAATGGCTGACGCGGTCCTTTAAGTGTTTTATTTTATATGTCATATGTTTACTATGCACAGCAGGTGTGAGGAACTCTGGGTGAATAAAATATTTGAACCTTTCTAAATAAACAAGTGGATTTATGCCTCACTACTCTTCCCGAATTGACTTATTCAGTACTCACAAATATTTTAGCAGAACAAGCAACAGGAATAGACAATAAAACCGGCCTACGGAAACAGATGATCCAGGAAACATTCAGGGAAACAGACACCAACAGTTTCCAAGTGTATAAATACACTTGGAAACGAACTAGACACAGTTTAACTCAAGAACAATCAACACAGGGATTGGATGGGAAAACAGCACATAGATGACACAAATTAATGTGGCGAAATTATGCCTAAACCTCACAAAAACGGTGCCTAAACCTAACCTTAACCTAACCTCAAAAACTATGCCTACACCTAACCTTAATCCTAATAAAACAATTTGCAACGCAATTTAGAATTAATAGGGGAAAAAATTGTGTTTAGAGTGGAATTCAATCCAATGATATTGACATTGGAAGTCTAATGCTTAACTCCACCGCGGCAACTGTCAAAATTGGATTTTCGGGACCCTTTTTGGTAGAAACGGGCAGTTCCTGTTCTTTCATTTCAACCAATCAGAAGAAGGTATGGGTGATCCTTGGCACAACACTGACGTTGTTTGAAATCATGTGTGACGCCTACAAGAGAAAGCAGGAAACACAAGACTATTACTTCAAAATAAGGTACAGAAACACAAAAAACACTTAACACATTCCACGCCAGAGTTTAATATCATAATGTACTCACCAGTGCCAGCGATTTATTGTAGTTTTTTTCACGTCGCCACAGACCTCGCTAAATACCTTAAGATCGCGCGTTCAACTGTTTGTTAATCTCTCAAGAACAGATTCTGCACTGCGTGAGAATCTGTCGTGAAGGCTCGTCGTAACATGTACACACTGGGCTACAAGTGGGCGTGCCTTCAGATCAGGAAGCAGGCCGCGCTTTACCCAATCAAATGTAGTGGGCGGGATTCACATGTCCGTCGATCTTTCCCCCTCGAAACAAACCGAAACTAATTTAACAATAGCGTCCGCGGAGCAGACAAAACCACGGAAATATATTCACATTTTAACTTACTCTTTCATCATAGAAACAAGTGGCCTTATAACCAAAACGATCCATGTTCTCTGGGAGAAGTGGTGTTAGTGTTCCGTGTAGAAATATTGTTAGTGGGAATGAAAACATAGTCGCACCAACCGGAAGTGATGCGCTGAAGGCGCATCACAAACACCGGTTTCCCTGTGCTCTGGTGTTACGTTATCGTCCCCCCAGAGCCAACAGACATAGAACAAACAGCAGAGGGCGCTGTTTTTCATTTTCAGTTGGCGATGGGTTCCCAGATTGACTGTTTGTAGAAACACAGGGTAGCTGTGTGAGTGGCCCAGAGAAGACCGTTTCAATCGGCGATCGTCCATTTTGCAGTAGTCGCAGTTTCTATTAAACAGCGTTCAGCGCGGAGAAAAACAACAACCGAGATTATGGCGGATTAGTGGAAGCTTTAGAACGGCGGTGGATGGGAACGAAAATCTTCGATTTTGATTGATTGATTGATTGAAATTTTTATTAGGCAAAAGAATGTAAAACAGCACAGTTACATTTATAATACTTTTGTCTAAAAGGTCCGACCAAAAAAGTCCTTGCGGACTTGTTTCCGTTGGGGTCCTTGAATTAATTTCATAGACATATATAGTAGCAATCAAACAGTTCAAATCAACATAAGAAACAGAGAAAAAAATACCACTATGTACAAAAAAAAAGCATCATGAAAAATAAAATAAAAGTATATACAAAAAAAAGGGGGAGGGGGGTCATCTGTCTACAGGGAAACTGGTACTACCTCCTCTTATGGCCTCCAGAAGGATGAGTTTTTAGGGCTTGACATTTCCGTTTCCATTTCCGGTGTGCTACAATGAAATGTGTCACTGCGAGGGAGGCCTACAATGAAATGTGTCACTGCGAGGGAGGCCTACAATGAAATGTGTCACTGCGAGGGAGGCCTACAATGAAATGTGTCACTGCGAGAAAAAAAAATGAAAAAAAAGACCACTTCGCGTAGAACTACGCGACTGGCACGCTGCGCAATTATTTAGGTTCGCGTAGAACTACGCGATTGGCACGCAATGTGTTAATAAGACACACACACACACACACACACACACACACACACACACACACACACACACACATATATATACAAATACACATACACACAATTACAATATAGGCATTTAGCAGACGCTATTGAGTGACTTACAATAAGCAAAGTATAATCATATACATAGAATGAAAAGAGACACTGTAGTGCCTCAAGAAACTAGGATCCCACGTCAACCAATCCGTCTCAAGTCTAAACAGTATAATATCAAAATAACAATCTACTGTAGGATACCAGGTAAACAATGAACCTAGCATGCACACACACACACACAAAGAGTGTGCGTAAGCGTTTGCATTCACACACAGAGACATAAACATATACAGTACACACACACACACACACACACACACACACCACACACACACACACACACACACACACACACACACACACACACACACACACACACACACACACACACACACACACACACACACACACACACACACACACACACACACACACACACACACACACACACACACGCCCCCAGCCTCGTGTCAGATGGCTCAGAGTAAATCAGCCCTGACAATAACACCTCCCATGGGCCTCACACGTCACTGCTACAATTCAAACCTAATGGAGCAGCAACAGAGGGCTGGTTGCTTAGTGTGTGTGTGTGTGTGTGTGTGTGTGTGTGTGTGTGTGTGTGTGTGTGTGTGTGTGTGTGTGTGTGTGTGTGTGTGTGTGTGTGTGTGTGTGTGTGTGTGTGTGTGTGTGTGTGTATAAACAGGTTGGTTGTCTTTGTTTTTATTCTGGGACCACTGTCACATTAGGAAGGAAGGAGGGAAGGAAGGAAGGAAGGAAGGAAGGAAGGAAGGAAGGAAGGAAGGAAGGAAGGAAGGAAGGAAGGAAGGAAGGAAGGAAGGAAGGAAGGAAGGAAGGAAGGAAGGAAGGGATGCAGAGGAAGGAAAAGGAGGAGCTCAGTGGAGTGCCACCACTCATCCAAATATCAATCAATTAAGGCAAAGTGTTAAAGGGATAGTTCACCCCCAAAATAAAAAAAATCCTATATCGATTAGTCACCCCATGGATACTTGAATTCATGGATATTTTGGTTTTTTTGTCGCATTCCTAAGCCAATAATTTGATGACCTGCAGCGGTTCCGGTAGGAGACACAAAGAGTCTCCTTTGTGTCTCCTACCGGAACCGCTGCCTGCCTACCGGTCCGCTGGTCATCAAATTATTGGCTTAGGAATGCAACAAAAAAACAGAAAGTCTCCATGGGGTGACTAATCGATGGGAAAAAAATACTTTGTTTTGGGTGAACTATCCCTTTAATGAATAGAATCCTTTGTGGTTGTGTAGAAGGCAGGTGTAGCGGTTCAGAGGCTGAGCAAAGGGACAGTGCTTTGTTGTGGTGCTGGGATAAAAAAATTGCTGGAATCAGTGGCTCACTTGCACATATACTGCATATTATACTGTATGAAGCCCGATTTATACTGTGTCATAGATCTATAAGCACACAACGCATCCCATCCGCGATGCGTTGTGAGCTTTTAGATTGTCTATTTCCGGCTATTCTCTCCAACCTTTCCTGTCTCTCTCTCTCTCTCACTGCCACCATCAAGAATGAAGCAGAAATAACCTAAATAAAAATAAAATGACTGGAATTGGCAAAAGCATGATGATGGAAATATGTATCAATTCATTCATATTTGATTGGTGCCTATATGATATTAAGGGGTGCTTAGTAATCATATCCATCCACGAATTTGCCCACATTTAGTCTTGTTTAAGAAGAGAGATTGTCTTTTAATAAATTGGAGGCGTCATCCTTTTTCCAAAACACACAACACGATAAAAAGCTCAATCTCAAACCTGGCTTTAATTTCGTGTGAATTCATTTCTATTGTTATGTATCAATAATAACGAGACACCACAGTGTAAGCAATGTAACAATACAGTATGTAACCGAGCAAAGATGCACGTCTTACACGCACACACACACACACACACACACACACACACACACACACACACACACACACACACACACACACACACACACACACACACACACACACACACACACACACACACACACACACACATTTGTATTACTACGCTTGTGAGGACATAAACATTTTAGGACAGCATTGAAAATGCCAAGAAGTCGTGACACAACTAAGAATAAAACCCGGATCACTGGCTTAGCGGACCAGGCACTTAGGCTCTAATGTATAGCCTGACAGCACGTCGCAGGTTTGAGTCCAGTTCCCGACGACCTTTGCAGCGCGTCTCTCCTCGTCTCTCTCTCTCTCCATCTTCACTGAAAACTATCAATAAAGGCAGAAAAGCCACACAAAAAAAATATATAAAAAGGAAAACTCTAACCCCAACACCTAAACCTAACCACAATCTTTTTCTGATTGTAAAATCTCGAAAAACTATTTTTGAAACATAAAACAATTTTTTTTCTTGTGGAAAATGGCCCTCACAATGTCTATTTCTCAAAATTCTTCTATACTTTTGGGGACATTTTGGTCCTCACAAGTATAGACTCACACACACACACACACACACACACACGCACACATGCACGCACAGAGACTGAAGATACACTCAAACATACAAACTGCAAACACAGCAACCGGCCAACAGCACACTTTTGTTTATGCTGCAGATTAATGGCAGCGCCATCATTAAAACGATCCAACTAATCAACACGGCCATTAGCGTGTGTTTTCACTGACGACTTTAATCAAATCCATCACGGCTCCGCCTCTCCATTACCCGCTGGCTGCATAATTATCTCTTCATTTCATTCTTTGACTGGAGCGCAATATCTGGTAATCTGTCTGCAATGGTTGACTGAAATGCATTCAGGACCATTCATATTGAGAATGTGAGGACCATAGATCACGCTTTAGCTCTTCCTCTCTCTCGGCGTGGCATTTAAATGTCTTTCATTTTTCATGGTGCCTGCAGAAGGCTTCAGGCATTACACCGGGTAATGCAACATGTAACATAGCATTTTGTAGTTCCTGCTCTTGTTTTGGAATTCCATTTCTGCGAGGAGACATTTCCTGCCTATTAGCAATAGAGAAGTACATTTATTGCCACACATTATGACTGTTAAACCCGATTTACACCTACTTCACAGCGTATAGCGCCTTGTGAGCTTAAAGGTCAGCTATTTTCGGCACGTGAGTCGTGACAGACACCAATGCACAACAAAGTATAAATCAGGACTCAGAGCCAGTGGCGTCCCCAGGAATTACATTTAGGGCAGGCGAGATTTTTTTTGCACCCCCGCTATTACCCCCCAAAAATAAAATTTCAACTCAATCGAAAATCGGCGATCGAAAATCGGCGAAAGTTGCAGTTTTCAAGATGTTTTGGCCATTATCTCTGGAACGGAAGGTCCAATCTGCTCAGTTCAAAGCTTGTTGGATGCGTGACTTTGAGGATATTAAGCACGCATGACACCTTTTCGGGTTATTTGGGTTTTCTAGGGGAGGCGAGATCTTAGTTGGGCAGGCGACCGCCTGCCCTGCCTCTACAGTGGGTACGCCACTGCTCACAGCTTTACACATCATGAAAAATAAACGACAAAATATGCGGAAACACCCGACTGTGAATATTTTGCATCAAAACTATTCATAACATTGAAGCCTCATTCACACAGGTTGATGCCTTTAGTCACGTCGTAGAAGCTCAGAAAAATCAACCTGGTTTCGAATGAAAATGGAGGTAGGGTTTTAGACACACAATATGCTTCTGTGTGGATGTACTACTCATGACACAAACAACAGTTCAAAAACATATATGCAAGCAAATTAATCACACATGAAGGGACATTTACAGTTGTTCCTTTAGTTGGAATTACTGTCATAATAACACACCTGAAGTTTTGCAGTAGCCTACGATACATTTATGATGTATTATTCTTAAACTCGTGGCATGTAGAAAAAAAATCAATTTTATCTGACGTTCATAATGACAGAAACCCCGCCACGGTGCATGGGCCACCGTAGTGTTTACAAGCTGACTTGGATGAAATCACGGGTGAAATCTCGTCTTGGGAGACTACCGGAGGGGCGCATCTAACACAAACACTGTGGAGAGTTTTCTGTCAATATGACAGACAACGATTAAAATACGCGATCTAGCGCATGGACCGTCCACTCTGGTTTTTAGCTGCGGTGGACTCGGCATGGAGTTATGACATTTTTTGTACTGTACCACTCAATATAATAATATCATATAAAGGTAAGAAAAAGGTAGGCTAGTCCGGAATTCTCCTTTAATACTGTACACTACACCGCAGAATGGTAAAAGTGAGTTTAACTCTGAGGAGTGTAAAATGGATCCTTATAGAGTGGGTCCATTTTACACACAGTTAGATTAACAATTCAAACACCTTTCTGAGTAAAATATGTTTCTTGTCCATAACATTTTATGGACAAACGCTGCTGCTTTTTCAATCATGATTCGTTTTTTATTATATGTCTAACAACTGGGTTTTCTTTTCCCCATGTCATACCTCTTCCGTTTTGTTGCCATCTTTTTCCATTAGGATTCATAATTGAACCTGTTTATTTTCTCCACAGTGGGATAATCACCCACTTTCTTATTAAGGGCCCCGTCCCTGGTAAAGACCGTCCCAGGGGGCCCTTAGCGTCTATGAGGTGTTAACAGCTCCCCAGGGGTGCTTGTCTGGCTCGCACATAATCTCTCACTCACACACACACACACACACACACACACACACACACACACACACACACACACACACACACACACACACACACACACACACACACACACACACACACACACACACACAC
>NC_137624.1:27750184-27817684 GCF_963280865.1 Gymnoscopelus braueri
CATACACACACACACACGCACGCATGCATGCCAAGCACACAAAGACACAGAAACACATACTGCCTCACCCCAGCCTCATACACACACACACGCATGCCAAGCACACAAAAAGACACAGACACTCCCACATGCTTGCTCATATAAAGACACAATTGCACACACACACACACACACACACACACACACACACACACACACACACACACACACACACACACACACACACACACACACACACACACACACACACACACACACACACACACACACACACACACACACACGATATTGAATATGGGACATCTGCCACGATCCTATGGATAACCTTGTCATGAAGCGGCCCTCATAGTTATTCATACATGTGTATATTTTCCCCATGTTCATCTCTTTATGAGTTTAATAACATCACGCCTCAGTGTCACAGCATGCTAAGTACGGCCGAGAAGAGAGAAACTGAGAGAGACAGTGAAAGAGAGGGAAACAGAGAGACGGGGGAGAGAGAGAGAGAGAGAGAGAGAGAGAGAGAGAGAGAGAGACTCAGATGCGGGGTTGTGGGGGGCTTGCGCTGGGCGTAAAAACGACCTTGCTGTGGATAACAACAGCAACCCTTAATGTGTTGCATTACAAGATATGTTATAAAACACTTTTATGGGGAGTGTTGTAAAAGGTGCGGTCTCGTCCCACACCGTTCCCCACTCACTGTCCCATTTTGTCCACGCGGGGGGGAGTAGGAAGGGGCGGTCATGATCTGATGATCTCATGATCATCTTTGTTCTCACCTTGGTCCTGCTTTCTGGACAAACTCATTTTGTTCACTTCCCCGATCGTTGTTCACTTAAGCCGGATTCAAATTTAAGTCGCGTGATGCATGGCGTCTGTGTCTTAAACCGCTGTATTTGGCCACGGAACCCCCATCTGAAAATGTGTTTTGTGCCAGGGACCCCCGTACAAGATTTGTGTTGTTAAAATGTTTATATTTTTCAAGATTAAAAAAAAGATCGCGGATCTACAAGCTTAACACACGGTACGTTGTGACGCGCTGTGAGCTTAAAACACGGTACGTTGTGACGCTTTGTGAGCTTAAAACACGGTACGTTGTGACGCGTTGTGAGCTTGTAGACCAGCTATTATCAAATAGCCGACATAGCCTATATGGGTTAAAGTGTTTAAACTGATTTTGATGCTAGATTACTTAATTTCGCTGGGGAGCCCCTGGCACCCCTCTCAAGGGGTAGGGGGGGTCCCGGACCACACATTGAGAAGCACTGTCTTTAAACATTACTGAGACGTAGTAGCGCTCATGGACTCTTGTGTGTGATGGAAGACACCCTAAGCGTGCGTCTGGGAGAAGTGCATTAGTTTTACGAGTATCTGTTTTCTCTTGAGGCGTTTTATCATAATGAGGGCTTCATTTTACAGCACACAGGGAGACGTTATATAGGTATTCTCAGGTTGACCCGTGGAGGTGGGGTTTTTTTTGGGTTGGTTCGTCATCTGCTTTGTGTGGGCCTCGTGGGAGGGCCTGCCCGCATGTCCCCTTCATGTGGCAAAGGCTGCGTCTCAGGTATATTCTGCTCTGTCCTAGTTCCTCTATTCTCACTGCTATAGCAGGGTAGCAGTGAGGTGTAAAGAAGGATAAGGACATGAAGGTAGATCTTTAGCTAAATTCAAGAGCAAAAGATCTAAGATTTGAGCACTCGTAAGATGTGATCTACACACACTTACATTTGCACTTGCATAGAATATTCACACACATGTAAGTTGACATTTGATTCAACAATTCCTGTTGTCAGGAAACACTACCCTGACCCTTCCTCTTAGCCTTGCCTACTTGTTGTCAATTATTTGTACGAGCTTGTTGTCAAATATTTGTTTTGTGCTCTTGTTTTATTGGATCTTGTTTATTTGATACACTTATTTGTTTTAGCTCTTGCTCATTTGATTTTCCTATTTGTCTCATCTGTTTAAGAAAGTAGGTAGCTGATATATTGCACTTTTTACCTCAGCGCTAGGTATGCTCTTAGTTGCTTGTTTTAGAAGAGAATGCACTTAAGACTTCTGGTGATTAGTAGATTTCTTGCCTACCTATGTTGAATGCACTTATTGTACATAATCCAGTGTTATTGGATGAAAGTGTCTGCTAAATGACTGTAATGTAATGTAATGTAATGTGCAACTGTCGATCTGCACGTCCAATTATGTGTGTGTGTGGATTACAGGTTCACATTTCAGTGAGTTTGAAGTGCTCAAATCAAATCCACAAGCTCTCGAATTTTGGAACACATCTACTATCATAATGTCCTTTCCTTCTTCATAAAACCCTTGTAGGAGTGAGGATAGAGCAGAGTAAGGACCTGAGACGCACCCAAAGAAGGGATGGCCCTAAACTCACCATTGCCCCCTGATGGATATGTTATGGAATAACAAAAGGTATATCTAGCGAATGTGTATGTATGGTTTCATCTACCTGTGAAAATTCAACAAAATCTGTCTTTGTGTCAAACAGTACTTCTCACTGAGAATTAGATTAGATTAGATGTCCTTTATTGTCCACAGGGGAAATTCCTTCTGGCTGGGGTCAGTACAGACAAGACAATAAATACAGTAAATAGATAAACACAACAGTTAAAAGTCACCACAGTAAAAAAAAAAAAAGAAACAGTAAAACAGGAGGTAACTATAATTCTAAAAGATATATAAAATGTTCTAAATGTTTAAGAGAAAAGCAATGCACTCTACACACTCTGGGAATGTGCATGTAAACATGCACGGCTACGCGTGCGTGTGTGTGTGTGCATGCATGGGGGTGTCAGCACAACAAGTCTAGTTCCTCCAGACGGGGGTTCTGGGGGGTTCCGTTTGTTAAAGGAGCACTTCACCCATTTTCAACCCTATCTTCGTATAATTGGTCCTCACAAAAGTTGGAACAATTTCCAACCTCTGAGTCTCAAACATGCCTACCAATGACATCATTGATGGGCGTTCCAATAAGTTAATAGAAACTACAGTCTTTCTCTTCCTGGATAAGTCTGAAATAGTGTTTGAAATGACCAAACCTGCCAATGAGAAAGAGACTATAGCTTCTATTAGCTTGGAATGCCCATCGATGATGTCACTGGTAGAATGGTTTCTGAACTGTCCACAGCCCTCCTCTGAGACACAGACCAAGTCAGTCAGAAATGGTGCCATCTTGTAATGCAGTGGTTTTCAATCCTTTTCATGTCAAGGTCCATTATTTATTCGGCATTTGAGCGACGGACCACCGTTTGATGAGATTTAGCCTCTCAGACCTAGACTTAGAATATTTTGTTGTCGTTGGATGAGATTTTGTCCACAATTCCATGCTGTAATGATGTTGGTACCATAGGAGAGATAACAGGCAAACGTTGCCCGTTAACCACTGGTGGTCCCCGGACCACTGGTTGAGAACCACTGTTATAATGAGCATTAGTGAGGGCCAATTTAGTCCTGTTGTAAACTATACATCTTTATACCTTTCAGAACAGTGGGGTTAAACGAGCATCGTTCCCGACTTGCGTGGTCCCCGAGGTATAGGCCATATACGGGCATAAACGGGACAAGGACAGACTGTATCTAACGTGTTCAATGTATAATGTTTGCGTGTCACAGTATCTACAATGGAAGTGTGAGACTGTTGATTTTCGAGGCCCGTCCTTGTGTGTGTGGGACGGGTAAACATCTGGTGGAACGCAGAGATTAGAGTGTTACAGTGTGTTTTAATCTCTTTCTCACACACTCTTTCCTTCACACTCGCTCTCAGTGGTGTAATGTAACTAAGTACATTTTTGAGGTATTTCTTAAACTTTCTTCAGTATTAAAAATGTTCAATACTTTTACTTCTATCCATGGTCCAAATATATATTAATTTGGGAGTCCTTGACATGAAAACCTTTGTGAACCACTGTTCTACGTTACACTCTGTGTATCTGTTACGCTTCCTCTGCTCTCCAGATGTTTATATCACCCTTTTCTGGTCTTCCTTTTTTGGGGTCTGCGGTGACCAGTTATGACTCATGCCTCCCTGTCACTGTCTGTCTGTCTGTCTGTCTGTCTGTCTGTCTGTCTGTCTGTCTCTCTCTCTCTCTCTGTCTCTTTGACTCTCTCTCTCTCTCTCTCAGCAGCATTCACATTCTCCGCTCTGTGTGTGTGTGTGTGTGTGTGTGTGTGTGTGTGTGTGTGTGTGTGTGTGTGTGTGTGTGTGTGTGTGTGTGTGTGTGTGTGTGTGTGTGTGTGTGTGTGTGTGTGTGTGTGTGTGTGTGTGTGTGTGTGCGTGCGTGCGTGCGTGTGCATGTGCGTGTGTGTGTGTGTGGACGCTGACAGGTCCTCCCAGCCCTCTTATCCCGGCAGTGTAGATGTTAGGCCAGGACTTATTGATCAGCCTATAAATTACCCATGCATCACCTCTCCTCTGCTCTTCTCATTGTACGTCTCTCTGCACAGCCTTCAGAGACCTTATCGTCGCTGTCGCCCCCAAACCTCGTATCTCCTCCATATTTTCACCTTCTTATGTTTTTTTTTTTTTTTTTAATGCTATTCCTTCACATTTGGAACCGCTTCCGAAACACGGTTTTATCACACTGTCAGAGCTGGTTATGTGGACTTCATGTCTGTTATACAATTACGATACCTGTGGTTCTCAAAACGGTTTAATTTCATTGGACCACCATAACTCTGAGAGTGTACAAATGAATGAGAGTGTACAAAGTTAGAGACCTGCAAGGGTCCATTTGGTACCCCCTGTTGGAATCGTTAAAGGGAATCCTTAAGGAATCTGACCGCTAAGAGGGAATCGTTAAAGGAGTAGTTCATCCCAAAAATTACTTATTTTCTATCAATTACACACCCCATGAAGCCTTGAGTTCATTGTGATTTTCTTTGTTTTTGACGCATTCCTGAGCCAATCATTTGATGACCAGAAAGAGTCTTTTACTGAGTCTCCTATTGACCGATGGCCCATCACCAAATTATTAGCTCAGGAATGCGACATTGCGTAATTTTTGGGGTGAACTACTCCTTTAAGGAACCAGAATCGTTAAAATCCTGTGAAGGCCCTACTTTGTCGTACAAGAGTTTCGTGCAAAAGTTGCGAAAATAGCACAAGCTCATCTACAAGCTCACAACGTGTTGCATCACTAATAGTTTTATGGAGAAAGTGAAAGTGGTTAAGTCTGTAGGTTTTATAAAATATTGAACCAATGAAAAAGTATTAACAAGGAGCTTGTGACAAAAACTAACTGCATTGGATCCGTTGCATCAATTTCAGGGACGCCATGAAGGCCAGTGACTTTGATTGGGGTGATTGGGCTGAGCATGGATCAGATTGTAAATACCATAATTGATTTATTTCACTGCAGATAAGTCTACATATTAAATTTAAAATCATCCTTAACCCTTAAATGCAATTAATTCTTTCAATGGACTAAAGTCTTGTTTTATTTGATGGCCTTCCTGCCATAGCATTTGACCTATGTGCAACATCAAAGGCCAAGTGGCCTTGCCCCTAAAATGATGAAATTCCAGGACTGGAACACAGGTTCTTTTTTTTTCTCTCCATTTCCTGAAAAGTGTACATATACGCTTTTGGACATACGAGGTTTCCACCCCGACGGCCACGTTATCGGAGAAAAGGAGAGCGGGGTCAGATGGGGGTGTGTGGAGGCAGGAAGGAGAGAGAGAGAGAGAGAGAGTCTCCAGCAAATTGTTAATTAAATACAAATCAATCCTGTACCATTTATCAGACTCTCTGTGTGTAGCTCACCTTCAGGAGGGGGGTCGGGAAATGCTGTGGCGGGGTGGGAAGGAAGGAGGGGGCAAATCGATAAGGTGGATAGGGGGGAGGGCTCAGGTCTTAATTCGCCAATCAAACTATATCATGGCCATTATGCAGAGACGGCTCAACATTAGGGTGAACAGAATGGGGTTGACTTTTTTCTTCTTCTTTTTTTTTTCTTTTTTGTTTTCTTATCCTTTAAGCAGTGGTTCTCATAGTGGGGTCAGGGGACCCCCAGGGGTCCTTCAGGGGGTTTCAGGGGGTCCCGAGCAAAATAGATTAATATAGCGTCAAAATCACTTTAACCACTTTAACCTTATTTTATACGTTGTCTATTTTCTAAAATGTTGATATTATTTTTTCAAGACAAATCATCTGTTATATTATGGGGGCCCCTGGCATAAACCCTTTTCAGATGGGGGTCCGTGGACAAATACATATCAATTTGGGGGTCCTTGACATGAAAATGTTTGAGAGCCATTACCTACATGCCATGTGGATTAGAGCATTTTCTCAGTCACTCTCAAAGAACCTGCAAGATGACATAGTTGTATCACAGAGAGCAGGTTGACCTTGGTGATATCTTCATTCAGCAGGCTTTCGTGTGGTAATGTTAGAGCTACAATAAAACGGTTAAATGTGAAATAACAATAAGTATTACTGTACCACTGGTTCTCAACCTGGGGTTAAACCCTATACTTGGTTGACCGGAGTACCAGTACTATACCAGTGACTGATCCTTTTTCACTCTACATATATCTTCGCTGAAAATAGATCTGCTATTTTTCGCCACAATACTGATGCCGGTGTTTAAGTGGTTAAGGAACTCCTAGGGGGCGTATAGAGGGGTGTTCCAGGAGGTCCCATCTGAGTTATTGATTGATAGTTAGAAATGACATCAGTCATCTATGATGTCAGTCATCTATAACGTATCTATGAGGTATGACTCCAAATTTGGGCAAAGGTTTCAGCCCGATCAGAGAACCTTTGACTTCAAATTTCAAAGTACACCATTTCAAAAAGTATATAAAACACATGTGAAACACAGACAGACCAGACCCTCTTATAGATGAATAGACTGATGCAGAGCCACAGCATAAGATATTTCAAAAATAGCTTTTGCATCGTAAAATGTTGACATTTCTTTCTATAATGTCCAAAATAGGGATGCAACGGTGAAAGTGGTTCATTTATATCCAGGTACATACTGTATTTTATGGAGTAAATGCGGTATACTGCAGCTGTGTGGTGAGGACAGTATTTGATGGCTTGTACTGTCGCCATTATATTTGTTCTCATGTACTAAGGGAAAATTTAGAGAGCTGTCCAGCGCTAAAGTGCAAAAATGCGTCATGCAAATTTATTTGCAAAAAGGGGTGATATGTGGCTGATTAGATCAGGTGCATAGAATACGGTGGTTAGGAATGATGACACTGACAAGAAGATTTATAGCAAATATTTCCGCTTAAATTGCTTCTATTTCATGTTAATGAGCAACATAAAAATTGTAATGATTAAACCTTTACCACAGTAAAGGTTGAAGCCTTTTTGGGTGTACTTGCTTGCATGCTTTATGTACGTGACTCTTTCTTTAGTTGCAATTTTATGTGTGATTATGTTGTGCGCGTGAGTACGCCGCTTTTTTATATATTTTTTTTATTAATTACAGAAGTTCAATTTATGGTCATAATTGACCCCTTGGTTCATCTAAGTGAATGGTGATGTTAATTATTTCAGTAGAGGCTGACCAAACACACTGATCTCCAAGTCCATAAATCCACTCCGACCGGGAATAACAAGGGATCTGACCCTCCAACTGTAAATCTGGAGGAGACTATTAAAGTTGGCGAAAGGAGGAAAGAAAACGACTTCTGATACGAGTTCCAGCACATTTCCATTGACTGACTTGTCGTACGTAGTAGGTCATTGATGTCGTTAAACGACCCGGTTTGGTTCGGCCGTGTCCGAGCAGAGGAGATGTCTTCCATCCTGACCCTTATAGAGCTGTGATTCTCAAACTACATGCATTTCAAGGACCCCCACTTTGATATTCATTGATTAGGCAACGGACCCCCATTATATAGGATTTGTATCTCTGGGACCTCAATCTGAGCAAAGATGATGCTTATTATGTTATGTGCAGCGGTGTAAAGTAACTAAGTACATTTACTCAAGTACTGTATTTAAGTACTGTACTTAAGTACAATTTTGAGGTATTTTTTACTTTACTGGAGTATTTCCAGTTTGAAGTACTTTTACTTCTACTCCACTACATCTCAGAGGTAAATATTGTACTTTTACTCCACTACAATTATTTGAAAACTTTAGTTACTTGTTACTTTTTAGACTTTGATTATTATCGCAAAACACACTAACCACTTCAGCCCTATATATATTTCGGCCATTTGAAAATAGCAGATCTACAAGATCTGCAAGATCTGATTCTGACCCTCTCTGAGTTACATACCTGTAAGTTCCTAACTACAGTATATCGGTCATTTAGCTGACGGACCCCCTGGAACCCTCTCAAGTACCCCTGGGGGCCCCCGGACCCCACATTGAGAACCACTGCCCTACAGCCTTTTCCCCATTGTTCTACTTCCTTATACTACTGAAGGAAAACAACTTTGCTCTTAGCGATTAATCTATCGATTACTTTTTGGATTAATCAAATAATCTTTATTGAAAATGTATTCATTTATCTTTGTATTGTTCGGAAGTTTTATTCAGACAGAGGTCAAACTTTCACCGCAAATAAAGGAATCGTTTATGAATGAGGCGTCATCAACATTATGAATAGAATTGATGAGAAATACTCGCCAACGATTTTCGTATCGTTCATTCGTCACCCTCGCAGTGTGTAAAGGCACGACAGTGTCGTGCCCCCAAAATAGCAGCTCTACAAGCCCACAATGCGTCGCGTTTTCGGCAAACAACACCGTTATACAACAAAGTATAAATCATGCTTGACCTGAGGTCGATTCTACGAATGCCTTCTAAATCAGTAGTTCTCAAACGCTTTTGTGCCAGAAACCCCCAGAATAGAATATTTGTGTTTAAAAAAAAATTGTTTTTTCTAAAATGTAAAAAAATAGCAGATGTACAAGCTCGCAGCGCGGCTCAAAGTGACGCACTGTGAGCTTGTATATCTGCTATTTTTTTTATAGCTAAGGCAAAAATCGAAAACGACTTCCCGGGTTCTAACAGGTTAAAATGTTTCCTTTCATTGGATTAAAACTATAAACACTGCACTGATCGCCTGAAAGATGTACCTATTTCTCGTAAATGGGTCGCGTTGGCAAGAGACGAGGACTTTATCTGCCAAAAAACACATATCAGCGTTTATGATTATCTGATAAAGTTTGATTATAAAGGCCTGCATTTGGTCAGCAGCATGAGACAAAGTTTAATCCATTAAATCCGGGAATGCGTCTGTGTCATTTTAGATTTGAGCTATAACCATTATTTTATACTTGGCTATTCAAAAATAGCAGATATACCACGCTACGAGCTTGTAGATCTTCTTTTTTTTTCTTTTTTCTTTTTTTTGCAAATCTTTGATTATATGTATTCTTGCCTGAACTATTTCTGGCGGCGTTTGCCCACTGCCAGAGATTTTTCATTGAAAAAAAAAAGTACTCAGGAGCCGAGATACAGATAAGTTAACAAGGAAGTGGATGGGAGTATAGATCTTCGAAAAATCATATCTCCTTGGTCTTTGGGTCAAATTTGAAAAAAAAAAAAATTACGTTTTTTACGTTCTTGGCAGAATTGGACTGGTAATTGGAAATAATTACGTTTTTTACGTTCTAGGCAGGGAATGAGTTAAAGTGAACATTTCTGACTCAAATCTTGGCTTCTGGGGGGTCCCGGAACAAATTATTTTGAGATGGGGGTCCGCGGCCAAGTAATTTTTTTTTTTTTGCGCGGCACTCATGCGAGCTTGTAGATCTGCTATTTTTGAATAGCCCAAAGAGATCTTAAAATGACACAGATGCGTTCCCGGGCTTAATGGATTAAAGTGGAATAACTTTGAGACACAGTTGAATCAACCTGTGGGCTGGGGACCACTGGTGGGCCACGGGGGGGTAGAGCAAGTGTGCCCCCAAATAATTGGCCACCATGGCCAATTATCCAATTGTAACTCAATTATTACCACCCTTTTCTGTGCTTCTTCTGTGACCTTTTGACCCCAGCGCAACAGGCCGTTTTATAACCTCGAAACCACTGTCAAACAGTTAGCAGCTCTTACGTCCACTTGCTAACATCAAAAAGACAAATAAATAGAGGTCTAATACTTTATATTTGCTGTCATTGGCTTTCTTGTGTGTCTATCCTTTTGAATTCATTTAAAACTGCTCAATCAATCAATACTCTTGTGACAGAGTCAGATGACCCGAAATGTCTTTGATGACAAATATATTATATATTTTTTGTGTGAAATTAAAGAATTAAGCAATTTGAGGGTGTTCTGTGTTACTGTCCTGCTCACTGATGGATCTGTATAACAATTCATGTTCATAAATTGTACCAGTAGAACAAAGACCACAACATAAAAGACAAATTAACACGCTCTTCCAGGTGTATGACAGCAAGGCTGAGGAATTGTGAGCTTGATTTATGATGTCTATGTAAACAAACAAATAATTATGTATCTCTCGTCTTCGTTGCCTCTCAGAAAGGCAGTCAGTATATCTAATACATAGTATATCGGCTTTAGGGTTAGGGTTAAAAATAGTAAAAAACATCTAAAAATCTAAATGCCATTTACAAAATCACCATCCTAAAATGTTGATGCCCTCACAGGTTATAGTAATTCAAACGTGTGTGTGTGTGTGTGTGTGTGTGTGTGTGTGTGTGTGTGTGTGTGTGTGTGTGTGTGTGTGTGTGTGTGTGT
Source organism: Gymnoscopelus braueri (assembly GCF_963280865.1). Lineage (NCBI taxonomy): Eukaryota > Metazoa > Chordata > Actinopteri > Myctophiformes > Myctophidae > Gymnoscopelus > Gymnoscopelus braueri. The sequence goes on from NC_137624.1 coordinate 27,760,873, forward strand.
GTGTGTGTGTGTGTGTGTGTGTGTGTGTGTGTGTGTGTGTGTGAGATCTGAGATGTTCCACACTGCTGAACCCTCTTCTGATGGTGTTGTTACTGCTTCTCAGCCGTAATCTCTCCAGTTGAACCTTGTCCGGCTCCTAATCGGAGGGCCCAATCTGTCCTGCAGATGGTTCTTTTCTCCAAAAACACCACAAAACCATTGATCTCGTCTCGATCTCTATCTTTTCTTCTCCACTCTCATCCTTTACTCCCCATGTGTTAGTCTCGCTTTTCTTGAGGGTGAGGGTAGGTCTGGGTAATATGACTTAAAGTCATTATCACGATTATTTCAAACTTTTGCCTTGATTATGAATGATTATTGTTTAGATCAGGGGTTCTCAACCTTTTCAGGCCGCGACCCCCCAAAATAATCATATTTTTTTTAACTGGGGACCCCCCAAAATAATCATATTTGAGTTGAAGCATTACATTTAGTTTGACTCGGTTCCACAGATAAATATTGTGAAAATCTACAATTAAGCTCACGACGCCTCACAACGCGAGGCGTTGATCTAGAAGCTTGTAGATCTGCTATTGTCGATGACACATGAACCAGTTTAAAAAAAAAGAATGCATCAGAAACGCATCAATCTGCAGCTATATTACAGTCATTTGCATTTTCTATTTTTACCCATGCAGTTTGCTCAATAGACTGCTCAAAAAGTCAAAGTGTATCAAGAAGTAGTAGTCACATTAGCAAACTGTAAAATCCTCAGTGTTCATTTATCCAATTGTAACTCTGAGAGTGTGCAAATGGAACCAAATCCATGTGTGCAGTACATTCTCAGAGTTAAATTAAGGCTCAAGATTTGACTGTCTATAGTCCTACATTACCAGCATCACCAAAACACAACATAAAAACAAAATTTAAAAGCAACACATTTAGTATATGCGGTAATGTGTTGCTTTGAATGTTTGTTTTTATGTTGTTGCCACTTTTGTACTTCTATTTTGGACACGACCCCCCTCGAAAATTAGATCTTGTAGTCTATCTCAACGGTGTTTACATGGATAAATACAAGTCTAACAAAAAGAAAACGTGTTGGTCCATTGTCGAAACTTCCAACAACCTGGCCTCGCTATTAGCATTTCTAAATGGAAAAACACTGCTAAATCAGCCATTTCCCCAGAGGACTTTTAGCATTTCACCCACTCTGCCCCCAATAGCCCCGGTAATAGCCCACAATTGATGGTCCACTCTGATGGGACGCTTGCTCTAAACGGCGTGCCAAGAGGGGGCTCTGTACAAAGAAAAAAAGAAAAAAGGAAAAAGAATGAAGGATGCGTGGGCAGCAAGTAATAATCCCGGACGGGTTTCTATGGTAACAAGGAGAATGAGAGTGAGGTAAAGGATGGGTGCAAGGAAAGAGTCGGGAAGCTGGTGTGGTGTGGTGGTGCAATGATCAGGTGCCGTCAGAATGCCAAGAGAATGGGACCTTTTAAACCACTAAAACCGGGAATGCATGTTTGTGTATCATTTTTTGATTCCTTTGGCTATTCAAAAATAGCAGATATACAAGCTCAAATCGCTCGAATGAACTTGTAGGTCTGCTATTCTTTTTTAATCGTGAACATTTGTGCAAATCTTTCAATATAAACTTTTTAAAGCGAAGATTTTTTACTCTGTTACAACTTCTGGGGGGTCCCTGAAACTACATATTTTGAGATGGGGGTCCACGGCCAAATACATATACGTTTTGAGAAATTATAGCAACATACTTTTTTTTTTTAACTGTTAGCATTTCGAATACATTTGTAGAATCCCCAGAAGCAAAGATTTAGAGTTACAAATGTTTGCTTTAAAAAATATATATATATATTCAAAGAGAAAGACCCACGATTTTCCACGATTTTTCCAAAAAATAGCAGATCCACAAGCTCATGAGCTTGTATATCTGCTATTTTTTTAATAGCCCAAAGAAATCTAAAAATGACACAGATGCGTTCCCGGTTTGAATGAGTTAAAGCCTAAAGTTTATGCTTCGTCCCGCGACGGTGTCGCGCGTCGGAAAGAAAGCCGACCTACAAGCTTGTAGGTCGGCTTTTTTCCTCCCGTTGCGCGACACTGTCGTGCGATGAAGTATGAATTGGGCATTAAGATCTGGGGGGGGGTTGCATGTGCTGGAAATGGATTGCCAGGCTTGATTCACTGCAGAGAGAGAAACCTAGAATAGAGAGGGTGTGTGTGGGGTGTGGAGGGGGGAGGGTGTGGGGGGGGGGGGTGGAGGGGTAGAGGGGGTGGGGGGGGCTAGTAGAGATGAGAGTTGCAGCACCATTTTTCACAGCAGACAAAAACATTTGCCGGGATATCAATTTGGAGCGGCGAAGCAGTCTTCCCCTCCTGCCCCGTCATCCATCATCTTTTCGCACAAAATCACCACTCGGTTATACCCCCACCCCACTACACCACCCACCCACCCACACACCGCCGAACCCCCCTCTCCCTCGAAACCACACAGACAGACACACACGCACACACCCATGCACATATAAGCACGCGTGCATGTAGGCACACGTAAACGTACACACACACACACACCCATGCGCATAAGCACGCACACACGCACACGCACACACACACACACACACACACACACACACACACACACACACACACACCTCATTACACATTACATATCGCACATCCAGTGTGTTCCACATGTGCACATAGAAGCTCCACTACAATATGTGCATACACAAAGAGAGAGAGAGACAGATGAGAGAGAGAGAAAGAGAGAGGAGAGAAAAAAGGAGAAAGCGAGAAAGAAAAAGAGGAAAGAGAGAAAGAGAGAAAGAGAGAAAGAGAGAAAGAGAGAAAGAGAGAAAGAGAGAAATAGCGAGAGAGAGAGAGAGAGAGAGAGAGACTATGCAAACCCATTAGCCGTCATTTCAGAACAGCAAAGTGTTGGTGTTGTGCAGGAGAGAGGGAGGGAAATCAGGGGGAAAAAAAAGAACACGGCACCTTTATGCGTTCCGGGGGTTAAGAGGGCGGGGCCACGGCGGCGGCGGCGGTGGCCCCCCCCAGTCTTCTCCCATTAGCAGCGGTCGGGGAGGCCCCACCCTCCGGCTGCCCTCTTATTGGCACCTTCGCCTGCACCCCATCACTCATCTCCCAGCCATCATCCATCACACCATCTGGATCAATAGGAGGCCACACATTCATCAGCCCCCGGGTGCTGATGGGAAAGAGAGGAGGAGGGGTGGAAGGAAGGCGGGGGGGGGGGGGGGGGGGTGGGGGGGGTCAGTATGGGGGAGAGAGGGAGAAGAAAAACAGGGGGAGGACATTTGAATAACCCATTAAGACCTGAGAAGATTCTAGAAATGTCTCCTAAATCCTAACAATTTTTTGAAAGAAAAACCCAAATTTTTTGGTATACAAGCTTTTTTGATATACAAGCTCATAGCGCGGCACTCGGTGCCGCGCTATGAGCTTGTATATCTGCTATTTTTGAATAGCCAAAGGCATCTAAAGTGACACAGAAGCGTTCCAGGTATCAATGGGATAAGAGCAGTGGGAAGTTGGGGGGCGGGGGTGGTGGGGAAAAGAAGCCGAAAAAGATTTTATTCGCCGTCATATGACGGCGTCGCTTGGCAAGAATAGCAGTGTTAGAGGTGTGACGGTTATAATCCAGCGAATCGATTTAATTGATGATAAGAAAATATCTGATATATCTTATTTCGTGAAATAATCGATTAATGATCGATCCTTGTTTTGGGCACACCATTATAGGCGAAAGGTTTCCAAAATGTGACAATTCTCACTATTTCTGCACAGCATTGTTATAAAGTAACGCTTAAAGGTATCATGACATTCATTTTATTTGGGGTTTTATGACCTCAATTACACCCAAAAAACCTGAACTTAGAACATTCAGTGGATTTTCTGTGGTCTGGGGTTTTCTGAATAATTAGGCTGAAAAGTAATCTGAGCTTGGCCCTTCGACAGTGAGGTCACAGTCGATTAATCCCGCCCACTCTCCTCCTCGCCCCTCCCCTCCCCTATCCTTTCCTTTGGGGGGGGGCGGAGCAGAGGCGATGATTGACAGGCAAAATCCCTCACCAGCGACACCCGCAGGCAAAGATTTCTTTTTTCATTGCAGTTGAAAAGGCTTTAGAAATGTGAGAGAAAAACACCTGCCATGGATCACTGGAATGGAATTTTCACTTAAAACTTTTTGTACACTTTTGAAGGACCAGGACAAAGACTTTGAATGTGGTGTAAAAGTGAATGTCATTAAACCTTTAAGTGGTTAATCGATTGCTACAGTACAGTATATACAGCTGTATATAACATTTAGAAAATATATAATATACAAAAAGCACGCTTCAGCCCTATAGTAGATCTATAAGCTCTGCATCACGTCATGAGATTGTAGATCACTTTTATCCGAAAGTACAGTACATTCACACAGACTCCGATATTGCACAGCGATAAAGCGTAGTAATTTTTATTCGGAGCGAGGTAGTTTTTTTTCTGCGCTTACGCTACGCGAATAGGCGTCAAACTGTATGAATGAGTTATCAACTATATGAATAGTTTAGATTTAGATGAGAAGTACTCACCAACGAGTATTTAGCATTTTTCTCGTATGGTTTATTCATCACACCCCACGTGCGTACAGACCTTAAAAAGCTGAGAGGCACTCAGCATGGCGGTGTGCAGTTCAAGGTAGCAACCGATGCATAGAAGGACGTACGTTTGTTTTCTCTCACGACTGAGATGGATTCAGAGGACTTTTAGAGAATTCTGAACATATGTAAAGAACAACATTTAAATGGGAGAAGCAACAAGTCCACGAGCAACTTCAGCTTCAAGTTCAAGTTCACACATCACAGGTTTACAGGTGTAAAAGACAGGTGTCATGCAAAAATAGTGAAAATAGCCAACCTAGTGAAGCTACAAGCTCACAACCCATTGTGAGCGTGTAGATCCGCTATTTTCACTAAACGTTTCACCTATAATGACATGCCCAAATTAGGGATAGATTATTAATTAGTTTCATTAACTGTTGCACACCTAATAAGTACACCTCCTGTAGGTGAAGAGAGGGATGGAAATAGAATGATTCTTACCAGGGAAAAGAAAAAAATATCTGGAGAGGTAAAATGAGAAATACTGTAAAAATGGCACTTTGCGTACACATGCATGTAAGTGTGCATGTGCATAGACACACACGCACACGCACACGCACACACACACACACACACACACACACACACACACACACACACACACACACACACACACACACACACACACACAAACAGTCACAGTGACACATACACAGCACATAATGCTGCTGCAATGTCACTGTCAGTCATTCAGCGTTTGTCAGTTTCCGGCAAGGCTCTGCACTTTGCGCTGACAGCTCATAAGTTGTGCCCACACACACACGCTGGCTCAGGCCTTTCCCCCCTGACTGAAGTTGGATCGCACTTTAAGATGATGGATGCTCGTCCTGCCCAGAAAGGTTAGGGACAGGCCGGGGCGATAAGTTACTGAGCGCTGCCTTCACAGAGGTGGCCAACAGATATACAGCAATTGTGATGGTTTTGACAGCTTTTGGACATGGATAAGACTGTGATGACATGATACGCACATCGTCACCGAGGAGGAGGGAGGGAGGGGTGTTTGGGTAGAGAACACAGAAAGAAAAGGTACATCATGGCTTTTTTTTCTCAACTGAAATAATTTATCATCCGTTTTTATTATTTTTCTCAGCTGCATTTTGGTCATTTTCCCCGAGGTGAGGTAATGGTCTCATGTCACTCAAATTAATAATCAAGTTCGAGTCTCTCTTTTTTTTTTTGCCCTTGTAAATGCACACATATTGTACACGCCCGCTCGCCCACACAAAATAGCAGATCTACAAGCTCATAGCGCAGCACCGAGGGCTGCCGCACTATGAGCTTGTAGATCTGCTATTTTTGAAAAATCGTGAACATTTTCGCAAATCTTTGAATATATATATATTTTTTAAAGCCAACATTTTTTACTCAAATCTTTGCTTCTGGGGGTCCCTGGAACTAGTAATACAAGAACGCACACACACACACACACACACACACACACACACACACACACACACACACACACACACACACACACACACACACACACACACACACACACACACACACACACACACACACACACACACACACACACACACACACACACACACACACACACACACACACACACACACACACAAGCTACTTGGTTGTCTGGTTCTCAACATGAGATGGAGGGGATTCCAGGGGGTCCCCAGTTAAATAATTGATAGTTTACAGGTCTGCATGTAACGCTCACAGTGTACAAAGGGAAGTATGGAGGAAGGGTCCATTTGACCCATCCATTTGATATGCATTGTAGGCCTTACAGGTCCACACAATTTGTGGACCCGTTAGGCCTTACGGGTCCATTTAATGGACCCGTAAGGCCTAATGCATATCAAGCTGGGGGTCCTTGAAATGAAAAAGGTTGAGAACCACTGATCTAATAGACATCAACAAAAGACCCAGGACAATCCCGCAGGAAGACCACCAACACACTGTTGGCACAGGAAGAAACCAGAGACTCCCGTTCGGGGCAGGTGAGAGAGTGCATTTAAACCAAACAACAAGCCACCCTGCTACTTGGGAGGACATGAGGCGCAGAAGGAGAGGGGGGGGGGGGGTTTGGGGGGTCTCGTCGCACAAACGACGAGTCAAAAGAGTCAGGTGATATGTCCGTCCAGCAGCCACACCCCAAGACATCCAGTCCCCAGGTCCCCCCTGTGTGTGTGTGTGAGTGTGTGTGTGTGTGTGTGTGTGTGTGTGTGTGTGTGTGTGTGTGTGTGTGTGTGTATGTGTGTCAGATGTCACGCTCGGGTTTCAAACCCCCAGGTCCCCATCTGCCGGATGCTCTCATTGGATTATTTAGGTTAGTGGTTAAACGCTCTTTGTAGCGAGCTGACTTGGACAAAACTCCACCTGGGCTGGATAAGCCACTAAGAGCCCCAACGGAAAGTCAACCGTCTTAGCGTTTGGAAATGTTGTTCATTTCATTAAAGAAAAAAAGAAGGGGAAAAAAACACATGCTGGGGAACAATTGCTAGCTTTTTCTTTCACAATGAAGACTGGTGATTATCTATCTATCTATAGATAGATACAGTAGATGTCTGTCTATCTGTCCGTCGGTCCAATTGTGTCTGTCTGTCTGTCTGTCTGTCTGTCTGTCTGTCTGTCTGTCAGACATCTGTCTATCTGTCTGTCTGACTCTATATAAATACAGAAATACACACAAATAAAAATAACACACAAACGCATTGTGCGTGCGTGCATGCGTGCATGCTCGTGTGCGTGTGTGTGTGTGTGCGTGTGTGTGTGTTTCTAAGACACCACAGCACGACTACAACTTTTATCACTTTTCTCCTCTTTGTCTCCCACTGCCTTCTTTTTTTAGGCTACCTGACCTTTAACACCTCACGGGCTTTGCTAAATATTTCATAACCAAGCCCGCCCATTATTCTTGTTTTCTGTGCATGTGTGTGTGTGTGTGTGTGTGTGTGTGTGTGTCTCAGTGGTGCAAAGTAACTAAGTACATTTACTCAAGTACTGTACTTAAGTACAATTATCAGTACTTTTACTTCTACTCCACTACATCTCAGAGGCAAATATTGTACTTTTACTCCACTACAATTATTTGAAAACTTTAGTTACTAGTTACTTTGCAGATATAAATGATTACATTATAAAACATAAATGTACCACTTTAGCCCTATCCTAGGCTATTTGAAAATAGCCGATCTAAGCTCACAAGGCGTCGTATCGCGACGCGTTGTGAGCTTGTAGATCTGCTATTTTCAAACATTTTAGTACCTTAAGTACATTTTATACCAATACCTTTGTACTTTTACTCAAGTAAATTTTTTATTCCGGACTTTTACTTAACAGAGTACTTCTACATTGCAGTATTGATACTTTTACTTAAGTAAAACATTTGAGTACTTTTTCCACCACTGGTGCGTGTGAGTGTGCGTGTGTGTGCGTGTGCGTGTGCGTGTGCGTGTGTGCGTGCGTGTGTGCGTGCGTGCGTGCGTGCGTGCGTGTGTGTGTCCTGATGTAAAGGGAGACCAGTTGCAGATAATGGAGGTGTGTGTTTAATATTGGAGGAGTGCAGTGTAACCGCAGACCTGCAGAGCTGGGGTCACCGTGTGTGAAGCCGGAACCCGAGCCGTGGCATTTCTGAACACAGCTATTGTAAAAACACCGGCATGGGAGACTGATATCTTTAACCTGATTTGAGTTTTATTTGGGTGTAGGGCTGCAAGTATTTTTGATAACTTTTTAGACGAATCAAATAATCATCTTCATCATTTTTGATATATCAACAAAGTGAGATGTTTTATTATCAACTAAATTGATTGGTCTGATTAAACACTTAAACAATATTTTGTACTTACGGTGTCACGTAAAAGTACGAAAAGAAGACAATTCCGTCATAAAATGTTTTAAAATTGATTATTTTTGATTGATTGACTGATTGAATACTTTATTAACAGTTTGCAAAAAAAGCACAGAAAGTACAGTTCCATACAAAAGGATGCTAAATGTTCTGTTATTTTCACTATTTGTCATACAACAAGTCAATGTTCAATACATTTTTTACATAGTGCTGTAGTTGCATTTAGGTAATTCAAAACAGATTTCCTAAACATGTTTTTTACACATCCTTGGTATATCTACGAACATGGCTACCAGTGTGATACACCTGCATAGAGAGAAAAGAAAAGAAAAGATAAATCCATTCGGTAACAAATCTATCCCATTTCCATCCAAAGTCCCTGGTGAATCAGCCAGCTTTGCTAGGCCCTTTAAATGACGTCAACGGAAAGCAATACCTGTTCTTATGAGGCACATTTGAGAGTGAAATTACAAAAAAGGAAGGGAGGGAAAAAAAATGCAAAGCAACATCTCTCTCCTGCCTCCCCGTGCTATCTGACCTTTTAATAGGAAGCCAGTTGTTTAGCGGATTTCGGGAACCCCATAAACACAAATTGCCATTGGTAATCTCCTGCCAGCTAGTGGAGAAATATGAGGGGCCGGAGCGATCAATCAGATACTTAGAGCCCCCCCGCTGACGTGTGGAATGAGGGATGAAGGGAGAACAGGAAGAGGGTGGGCCCCGTCAGAAAGCCAGATATACTGTAAACTCTTATACAGTACACAGTTACAGTATAGTGGAGCGATGAGGGTGGTTGGAGGAGGGAGGAGATACAGAACAGAGGGACAGAGACTGCATGAGAAACACAGCAATTGTCAAGAGAGAAAGAAAAATGAACGGAAAATGACTTTTAACCCATTAACACCAGGAAAGCATCTGTGTCATTTTAGATTCGAGAAAAAAAAAAAGCATTATTTCACACTTCGGCAATTCAAAAATAGCAGATATACAAGCTCATATAGATCTGCTACTTTTTGAAAAATCGTGACAATTTGTGCAAGTCTTTCAATAAATATATTCTTTTAAAGCGAACATTTGAACTCAAATCTTTGTTTCTGGGGGTCTCTGGAACAAAATATTTTTAGATGGGGGTCGGCGGCCAAATACATGTAATTTTGGGGGTCCTTGACACGAAAAAGCTTGAGCACCGCTGATATAGAAACATACGTTTTTCAGAAAACCGTCAGGATTTAGAAGGCATTTGTAGAATCGGCCTTATAGGTCTAAACGGGTTAACAGTAAACAAAGGAAAACGTCTGTTTCATGCTCAAGACGAGTGCCCGTGTCGACAGCATCGACCGACAAAAAAATAACGGGACTCTCAAACTATAAAAAAGGGTTGACACGTGCAGTGAGGGACCACTTTTCTTTTGTCGGGCTGACGCTGTGTCGGCATGCAGACACTTATCTTACGAGTGAGTATTAAGACAGCCTCCAACAACACCCTATAGCCACAAGTCTTTCCACCACTCAATGCTGTCATCCCCTGTTCTGGCGGTAATGATGCAGCGAGGTTAGGTCACCTCGCTTCCCTGATCCTTAACCTATTGACCCCTGACATCATGTCCCAGGGAGCGGCGTGTGTGTGTGTGTGTGTGTGTGTGTGTGTGTGTGTGTGTGTGTGTGTGTGTGTGTGTGTGTGTGTGTGTGTGTGTGGAGGTATTTCGTTCTTCTGGTGCGGTTCAAGGCGGATCCGGATTGGGCAGGTTAAAGGAAGAGTGGTATCCGAGACGGGGTGCTTTTGTACTTGCTGTATCTTTAATGGAGGCACCGATAAAGGTGGATCTCATGGCACTTGGCTACAGATTAGGGGACAGGCTTCGAAAACCGATGCGTTTATCTTGCTTTTCTATCTAGGCCATGTTTTGGTTCACATCACATGTAGGTTTGGCTGGTTTAAAATTGATGAATGAACTTTTGAGCCCCTGTTAGTGCTAGAATAGTATTACCGTTTTTTTTTTTTGGTGAACGAGTTCAATCGGTGGAATAAACCGTGAAATAAAAATCAATTGTTTAAATCATCACCTTCGCAATAGTTATCTTAGAACTGTAATTGTCCCTTATGAGAGTCGTGACACTTAAGGATACAAAATGATGGATTTCTCCATCAGCAGAATTTTCCTCTCAGTTATTGAGCCAAGGTTTGAGAAAACACAGAGGAAACACATTGTTCATGTGTCAAATCACACACATCCATATTTTACCACTGTGCGAAGTAATTTTCTAACATAAATCTGCTGGCATTTAAAATGTTCACTTGAGCTGGTCAAGAGGTTTGGGGGGTTGGCGGGGGGGGGGGGGGGGCAGCGCAGTCCGCGTAACGTAAATCAGCATAAGTGATCGGATAGATTTTTCTGTGTTAATGTAACCCAGTCTTGGCATGCACAATAACTCACGGGCAGAGAGGAACAGGAGTGCAGTCCGGCACCCGGTCCCTCTATCGCCAAACCAATGGGGCGGGGTCAGCACATCGACAATGCGATTGACCCATCAATTGACCCCTGTTGACCTCTCTGGCCAATCAGGCTAATGGTGTCCTGTGGGGTCAGGACTGAACCTCACTGTCCCCACACACACACACTTAAGCCTGACCGACCGATAGTGGATCTACAAGTTCACGCCGTGTCACGGCACAACGTGCTGTGAACTTGTAGATCTGCTATCTTTGGTGCAAGACACCGACAGCACACTCACAACGTATAAATCAAGCCATTACGTCCGCTGGCGTGCGTACAGCCACACACACACACACACACACACACACACACACACACACACACACACACACACACACACACACACACACACACACACACACACACACACACACACACACACACACACACACACACACACACACACACACACACACACACACACACACACACACACACACACACACACCCTCTGACACCCCACCCCCCCTTTCCACCTTACTCTCTAGGTTTCTAACTCATCCCTGCTTTAACTGCCAGTATTGGCGCGTCCCCTCATCGGGGGACCCTTGTTAACGTTGACCTTTCTCTCTCTCTCTGTAGTCTTGTTAAAATTAACAGTCCCACGGTCAATCACCGACTAATAATACAGTTGGAGAACACGCCGCCTCCACCCCACCTGTGACACCCCTGTCACTGACGTCTATAACCTTTGACTTACTATCAACGGTCAGGGAAAAGTCACAATTTATGGGAAAATGCTTGAATTATGATATTTGGGTTTTGGGACCATTTGTATAATATGAGCCATAAAAAATAGTGAATCACCATATTGCACCCAGCCTACCTCATTTGGATCGATACTTTTCTGCATGTTGAATCTACATAAATCAATTATATTGTAAATGTAGCGGTGGCTTGTGTGAGTGTGTGAGTGTGTGTGTGTGTGTGTGTGTGACTGTGTGTGCGTGCGTGCGTGCATGTGCCACTTTTCTATGTTCAATCATTGCAGATGATGGGTCTCGCTGAACCTATTGACTAAATGTGACAGGGGAGACAACATGGACAAGAGTGTATCAACGTAACACAAAGACATGAAGTCCAATGTCTCAAGAAGAACACAAGGTAAAATGTTAAACCCCAAAATAAAGGCTCTGTGATAAGGTTGGTGTCAGACCTCACTGTAGAGCAGTGGTTCTCAAACGTTTTAATTTCAAGGACCACCAGTTTGATGAAAATGTTATCTCTGGGAGCCAAATCTACTTGGTAACCCACAGCTCTTCAAGGACCCCTGGGGCAGAAACAGAGCACTAATTGGCCAATTGGCAAACTGAAAGATTTTAGTTTTCACTATTGAAAACATGTTATTTTTGTCGATCAAAATGTCACACGACACTTTGTCACCTATAAGCATGATAGATCAGGCGTTAGGCTGCTTTGGTGAAAGTCCCTGTGATTGGATTAGGAAATGTAGGTACGGGAACACGGGAATGGTAGGATTGTGTTAGGTATTGTGATGAGTGGAGGAGAAGGCTTGTTGGGATTAGCAGCATTTCAATCCCAAAATGACCTTTTTCTCGTGACGCCTTGAATTCAGGGAATTTGGGTTTCAACACAGGTCCAAGTTCAAATGCGATGCGCTCATCGTTTGTGTGTGAGACTGTTCTTCCGGTTATGTTTAAAATAGTAACGTTTGAGTTTGTTTAACTACTTATGTCGTACTTACAACTTTATACTGCAGCTATTCGAAAACAGCCGATCTACAGCAGGGGTCTTCAACAGGGGGTCCGGGACCCCTAGGGGGTCCTCAGAGTTACTACAAGGGGTCCGCCAAATGTTTGTGTGATATGATTTCTTTTTTCGCACTAAGCACTTGAACCCTAGCATCCCCTATTCTGAGGAGAACTTTATCTGCTATTTTTGGCAAAGAGGTATATAAAAGAGCTGACCAAGTAAAATAAAAAGGTTAATCTGAAACACAATTTTATGCAATATAGAGGGGCTCCCTGCTTCATCTCTCTCTCAGCTAAGGGGTCCTTGGCCTGAAAAGGTTGAAGACCCCTGATCTACAGGCATCGTGACACGTTGTGAGCTTGTAGATCGGCTATTTTCGAAAAAGTAAAAAAAAAACTATTGGAAAATGTTTGCACTTTTACTTTTGGTACTTTAAGTAGCCTATATTTTGACAATGCTATTGTACTTTTTACTCAAGTAAAAACATGTATATAGGCCTTTTATTTGTAACAGCGTATTTCTACATTAGGGTATTGCTACTTTTACTTAAGTAAATATTCGTAGTACTCTTTCCACCACTGCTCGTGACAGTACTGTCTATTGTTGGTTGTATTTTTCACATTAAGATGAAGTGCACCCCTGTCTCAACCTCACTGGTCTGGCAATTATTATATCATATTATTCTCCCTCTCTCTTTCCCTCTCCTTCTCCCTGTTTCTCTATCACTCTCTCCCTCCGACACACGCACACACACACACACACACACACACACACACACACACGCACACGCACACGCACACACACGCACACACAGAGTGCAATGCCACCCAATATCAACTGGAATAAATCGCACATCTTTTCCAAACAGAGCAATTTCTCCACCATCTGTTCACCAACGTAAATCAGGTCTTGTTGATGTAAAGCTCTTCCTTCTTCCAACTCCCTCCAGTGAGGAAAGGAGCTATAGAAACTACCCTAATCCCCCCCAACCCCCACCCCCATGCCTGTCCTTTTAAATCATACTCACATATCCATAACTTTATTCACTGCCAAAATATAAATACGTGATTTTCTATGTGAAATGGGTAAAATACTGAAAGATGAATTTAGGAGTCTATGAAAAAGAGTGTGAAAATGATACACTTTTCTCTGATATTACTAACTATTGATAATGGATTAGTGGCTTCACCTACAAGCAAGCTAACAATGAGGCGTGTAAATTATGCCATTATTAAACATACAGTGTGTGTATACAGTACATATATATATATATATCTATATATATATATATATATATATATATATATATATATATATATATATATATATATATATAGATATATATAGATATATATAGATATATATATATATACTGTATATATATATATTCATTCCCTTAAATGGGGAAGCATACTTTCCTCAATATTCACATCAATTGATTATTGCTTTACGATAAGTCACATACTGGTTGGATGCACTGCATCATATATCAACATGGAAAGCCGAAGTGGTCAAAAGTGAAAAGACCGTACTATGTTTTTTCATGCCCCATGCAAGCCTGCGCACATGCACATGCACAAACACAAAAGGCACGCACACACGCACGCACATGCACGTGCACGTGCACGCACACGCACACGCACACGCACACGCACACGCACACAAGTAGGCAGGTACACAAACATGCATACAGGAATATACTGGTTGACGTGGTTTTGACAAACACACTTAATGAGCACATTAAATATTTTACTTATTATCATTATCATAACAATAACATAAGTACAAGAAATCCAAAACCTCTCGCTCTCTGTCCCTGACAGCTACCACCGTGTCCAGCTCTGTCCCTGGTTGTCAGCGCCTCACCACCTCAGCATGCCATTGTTTCTCCAGGTTACAGTTCACACACAGGCCCCCACATCCCACTGAGCCCACCATACAGATGTTTGCACATCAGCACATAATCCAGCCTAGTCCCTTATGCCAAGGATTAACACCAGCCATACTTAATCCAGGGACAAATGTGGCTCAATCAATAAATACAGTATAGGAGAACAGCAGAGGGAGAAAGAGTACAGAGAGCAGTTCAAAGTTGGATCCATGGTTCATAAACAACAGGTTACAATGACAACAGATGACAACAGATGCATTAAACGCATCTAATAGTGAGAATTGGTTAAATGCAGATACAGACTCCAGGTATGTGCCCCACCCACAGTCACACACACACACACACACACACACACACACACACACACACACACACGCACACACACGCACGCACGCACGCACGCACGCACGCACGCACACGCACACACACTCTCTCTCTCTCGCTCGAAAAGTAACACAAGACCTTTGAGGGAAAATACTGAATAAATATGAGGGACAACTAGTGGATAATGTTGTCTGGTGAACTGTAGCAGATGACACTACAGTCATCTGTGTATATAATCATTCATTTTTGCATCTAGAATTGTAGCTATTTAATTAGTGAGGCATGGATAAATAAATACTATCCTCGGTTAAATGAAAACAGAGTCAAATAAGAATCTAATACTGGAGACAAGATTAAAATAGATGAAGATCTGGACAAATATAACTAAATAATAATTGAAACATAAAAAACTTGAAGAAAACCAAGGCATTTGCAAAAATGAAGAATCTCTACATGTTTTAATCCAGTATATGTGTTAGATACATAATGAGAAAAACTATGTCCAAGTACACATATAGAATTGTAGTTACAGTAGGTTGTACTATACTAGCCCACGTAAAGAATCATGTTCAACATATGTAAATCATATGTACAGAAGGCTGTAGAGGGCATTACATATTAAGCAAACAGTTAGATGTACTGCATGTTAATTTTTTTGTTTTATGGAACCACAAACCACAGCTTATTTTGCATGTAGAGTTTTGCTCCAGACCGAGAAATGTCGATGTCTGGAGTTTGTGACAGGCCACATGGATCTTTCTACAAGGCGATCCATTGAGCTGCCTCACAATACCACATGCCGCAAACATGCCTTTAATTAAATTTTAACTAATTAAAGTCTCTCTCATCTTATTAGCTTCCCCAATTGATTTAATTTGTCTTTGCTAAACTATTGGCTGAGACCTCTACTTAGTTAATGAATTAATTGATTCAGCCCAAGTGTAGCCTATTTTTGGAGTAGTCAAAGGGGATTTTGACATTTTGGCTCTTTAATCTTGTTCACTCACTGTAGACACCCCATTGGGGCTGAGATGTATTAGGGAAGATGTTGGGAGTGTTCTTCTTATATTTGAGCTTTAAAGCCACAATCCAAAACTTATTTTTATCGGCACAAAACATGTTTTTTACCAATCTGTATGGTAGAGTATGCCAATACAATACAGCATCTGCTAGTCCCCCACTCCTCCATCGGTACATTTAGACCCCGGTGTCGCCGGGTAGAGCAGTGGTTCTCAAACTTTTTCATGTCAAGGACCACCTAAAATTATATGTATTTGGCCGCGGACCCCCATCTCAAAATATTTTGTTCCAGGGACCCCCAGAAGCAAAGATTTGAGTTACAATTGTTCACTTTAAAATATATATATTCAAAGTATTTTGCAAATCTTTTTAGATTTGCACGATCTTTCAAAAGCAGCAGATCTACAAGCTCGTAACGCGGCACTCGGTGCCGCGCTACGAGCTTGTAGATCTGCTATTTTTGAATTGTGACACTATATTAACTATAATTTTGCTGGGGACCCCCTGGTACCCCTCCAAGGACCCCTGGGGGTCCCCGGACCCCACTTTGAGAACCAAGGGGGTAGAACACCTATACAGTTTTACAAGTAGTACTGCCTGAAGCTCACTCACGTAATATCTCACCCGGGCCAAAAGCAGGGATTCCGCTTGAAGACTGGCAGAACTTTGGTCTTCCAGGCAGGAGTGCAGGGTTCGAATCCTGAGAAGGACATGATGACACTTTAAGTATTGCAGCTTTTAAAGGAGCATATATACAGGCCTACGTTGCTAATATTGCCATAATGAGTGATTGGGACCAGTGTATATCCGCTTTACAAGGGCACTTGGATACCCAAACCACGAGCGTGTGCTTTATTGACGTCGTTTTTCTTGATAACGGTGCTCGACAGTAGGAGCTTCCTCAAGCTGTGGGTGCATTTATTAAACAGATGCTGCAGGAGAAAAGCAACATCAAATCTTGGCACCATTTTAGTGCCATTTGCAACTGTAATGGTGCTGTATCGCTCTCCATTTATCAAAGACGATGGTAATGTAAGAGCTGGACTTTGTTCAAATGGGGCTATTTACAGGGAATGGGGATAGTTTGGTGCCATGCCCTTGAGTGGGTTGTTTTTTTAGAACTGTGTGTGTGTGTGTGTGTGTGTGTGTGTGTGTGTGTGTGTGTGTGTGTGTGTGTGTGTGTGTGTGTGTGTGTGTGTGTGTGTGTGTGTGTGTGTGTGTGTGTGCGTGTGCGTGTGTGTGTGTGTGGTTCAACCAACTAAATAAACTGTAGCCAAGTGATAAAAGGTGAAAAAGATGAAACTGTAACTTTCTCAAATAAGGTTATACAGGACAGGAGTCAGGAGGGACCTGAATTTCAGCTATTGGCTTACAAAGTGCAACCATGGGATTATACCTGAGCAAACAGCTCCACCTAGTGATGGAGATGATAATTGTTTCCATCTCGTGTACTACTACCTAAACCACATCTTTATTTAACCCATATACCATTAGCCTGGCTCCAGACATAGTGAGCTGATTCTTGATTTAAGGTAGTAAATAATGAATGTACAAATGTTCAGTATTGCTTTACACAATGTCACAGAAATCCCTTGCGAATTCTCGCTGTGTAGTACACCTCTCCATAAATCTGTGCTTTACTACAGAAAATAAACCACTGAGGAATTTAAAGTTGAATTATTTAATGTATTATCTTATTTAAATTGATATATGATCATGCTGGTCTTTTTAATTTCACTCGCATTTTGTTTCACAGCAATAACATTTTTAAAACATTAATTTAACAAAGTGTACAAATTCACCTAAATGAAGTAAAAGTGTCATTTTTACACTCTCAAAGTTAAACAAACACTGAGGATTTGGCCGTGTAGGCAATCATTTGTTTGATGAGAACACAGTATAACACTAGAGATGACTGGAATAAAATAAAACATAAAATTGACAACAAAATAAAAGAGATGGAGGTTGATCATGTGTGTGAATGTAATGTACATTGTAAATTAAATGCAGAGCATTTAGATTATTTGTTCTTCATGTATAGCTTTGTAAGACATTGCGTGACTTGTACGGTGTACTAGATGGAAAATCAAGTTACATTGATTTCAATTACACAGACACACAGAGAGAGAGAGAGAGACACACATAGAGAGAGAGAGGGGGGGTGGAGAGAGAGTATACATACAGTGTGTGTCTCATAAACATGTTTATACATCTGTGAAAATTATTTGTGACAATTAATCGGCTAATTAGATTTAAGATTTGAATGAGTCTACCCTGATCGAGCCGATACTGACTTATTCCTTTTACACCACAGTGCTTCATTGTGCCAAGAAATCTTTAACCCACCTATCTATCTACTGTAGATTTGGAAGAATACACCACTAGCCAATTTCACCACCCGATCAGCTTGGGGGAAAAGAATGGGAGTCCAAGGATGTAACAAACAAACATCATGGAGTCAGAGCCCGACTCAAGAGGTCCCTGGCACATTGTGGCACAACCTCACAAGGGGGTCAATCCAGTAGATCAGTGGACAATTTAAGGACTTTTAAGACCTTTTTAATACCTAAAAAAAGGGTGAAAAAAGAAGAAAGAAAATAAAAAGACCATTACTGCCACAAAAGTAATAAACAAACTATACTATAAAAACTGGTCAAACATTGGCCAAATTGTCAAATAATATAAGAAAGAGACAACAATTGTGAAAATAGCAGATCTACAAGCTCCGCGAGGCATTGTGAGCAACGCGAGGCATTGTGAGCTTGTAGATCACAATATTTATCTGTGGAACCGAGTTAAACTAACTCCTACAATTCCAAGTGCTTGTCAGGGTGGGGGGTCCCCAGTTCAAATTATGATTATTTTGGGGGGACGCTGCCTGAAAAGGTTGAGATTGAGAAAAACTGCATTAGATCAGTGGTTTCCCAACCTTTTTCTTCCTTGAAGCCCCCCCTTCTTACATCTGACAAAGCTCAACCCCCCCCCCCTGCCCCCAAGCTCAAATGCGCCGCATTTTGACACGTTGTAAGCTTATAGATTGCTTATTTCTTTTGCAATTTTTGAAGCTTTTAATTCATCTATTTTCACTAAATGTTTTAACAATAATATTAATGTGCTTCACAATGATGTTACAAGAGAGAGTTAGCCATATGTTAAAGTTACAGGAAAATAGATTCTGTATGACAAGTCGGACCCATATCACATTGAGAACATACTGTACAGGCATACAGTGGGGGGGGAAGTAAGTTATGATTTTGAGCAACATATTAAAAAAACATTTGACTCCCTCCTCCAAACAGACATGGCCTCACGCCCCTCTGTGATATTTGGCACCCCCTCCAAGGGGGGGGGGGGGGGGGGGGCCTGCCCTGCCCTGGACCCCAGGTTGGGAAAACACTGCACTTGATTCAGGAGCAGCCAAAAAGAAAGGCCCCTGTTTGGCCAGCCTACACAACTGGGGCAGCGGCGGCCCTCGCCCACTGCTGTGTGTGTGTGCTTGTGTGTGAGAGGAGAGGAGCAAACAATGAGACACATCGTTGTAGCCTTGCCCTCTCCAAACACTAAAAGGAGGATTAGTCACCCTCCATACAGCCGAGCAGGAGGGCAACCGCTTGCCTCGAGGACTTTGCATTCACTAAATAAATAAATTAAGCCAAGTACTGTATGTACATCACAGAGCATTCCTTGTTCCCAAGCCGTGACCCACACATGTCAGTGGGCATTCTCTAAGCCCCGTCAGTGACTGCAGTCCCAGGCTAAACATTCACACTGCTTTTATCAGTACAGCGCAGACAGGGTGACTATACAATGAGCTCTGTATTTGGCATATATTTACCCCTTGAGGTTTCGAGGGAGGGTATATAATTTCTATTTTGGGGAATGAGCACATTACAGCCAAAGAGAGAAAAACTGGTACCACCCATAATGCTCAATAAGCAGTGGTGTAAAGTAGGCTAACTAAGTACATTTAGTATTTCCAGTACTGTCAGTACTTTTACTTCTACTCCACTACATCTCAGAGGCAAATATTGTACTTTTACTCCACTACAAAATTATTTGAAAACTTTAGTTACTAGTTACTTTGCAGATATACTGTAAATTATTACATTATAAAACATACATTAACCACTTTAGCCCTATTTTCTACATAGGCTTTTTGCCGATGTGGCTTTTTGCCGAAATAGCCGATCTACAAGCTCGCAACGCGTCGCATCGCGATGCGTTGTGAGCTTGTAGATCTGCTAGCACTTTAGTACATTTTGATACCAATACTTTTGTACTTTTACACAAGTACATTTTGGATTCATTTTGGATTCTACATTGCAGTATTGATACTTTTACTTAAGTAAAACATTTGAGTACTTTTTCCACCACTGTCAATAAGTCTAGAGAGTGCGTGACTAACAGTGAATAAATATATATATCAGTGCTATATGTATATATGAGCTGTTCTCAAACTTTTTAATTTTTATAACTCTGGGAGTGTACAAATGAAAACCATGTGTATACTCTCATAGTTACAGACCTGTAAGGGTCCATTTGGAACCCCCTCAAGGAGCCCTGGACCAAAATTTGAGAACCACAGCTGTATATCATGCCTGTTTTCATGAGAGACAGAAATACTGTAGGTAGGATATTGTTTGTTTGTCCTATCTTTCAGTGGGTATTCAGTGCCAGTGGACATTCCTTTGTGGATAGAAAATAAGCCCTACATTTTAAACACATGAACCCTAGCGTCCCTGTTATGGGCATATCAATATAGAAAACAAAAATATAAGCAAATATTATGCAGAAATAGCCGATCCACAAGCTCACAAAGCGTTGCAACGTAAGACGCTGCGAGATTGTAGATCGGCTATTTTCGGCGGAGAGATTTGGCTTGAGGGGAAAAGGGAGGGGCCCAAGCACAGAACCCTGGGGGACCCCTGTCAACAAGGTATATAGGGTTTAAGTGGTTGATCAGCTGGTCTAGGAGGAAGTCCCATCTCTGGGCCCAAAGCTGCATCAATCCTTGACTGCCACTCATATTATTACACTGTTGATTTAATTAGTAAATGCAATAATAATCTGCAAGCAAGTTAATTGGACAAATTTATTCAGGCTCCCTGACAGCTTTATGTATGTTTGATTAAATATTATAAGGTTTGTTTTTCTTATTTTGCATAATATACCTTTAAATCCTGAGCAAAGTGATCCAGCACACCATTAACGACTGTAATAAACTCTTTTTTTTTCTTAAGCCCCTGTTTATGATTTATCTTCATGAGCTGTGTCTTACCCACCGCCGTCTGGCCAGCTGACAAATAGCCGAGATGTAATTATTTGGGCAAAATCATAAATCTGTCCACTGAAGGTTACTTGATCTACAGAGAAAGTTGAAGAAAGGCCTAGCGCAAGTTAGCACACATACTAACCATTCTCAAGATCAAGTAACCATTCTCAAGATCACGTAAGCACACAAACAGCCAGACAACACACATGCGCACACACACGCACGCGCGCGCACACACACACACACACACACACACACACACACACACACACACACACACACACACACACACACACACACACACACACACACACACACACACACACACACACACACACACACACACACACACACACACACACACACACACACACACACACACACACACACACACACACACACACACGAGTTTCCAGCTCAACCAAAATGTTAAGTGCAATGACACTTCCTTGAAAAGCTTCTATTTAGTATGACCTTCGAAATGTGTTCAACTCTAATCTTAAGAAGTTAAAAGGCATTCAGAATCAGAATCAGCTTTATTGTCAAATCACAGGTTTACAAGGTAAAAAAGTGGGTGAAATTCTTTTTTGTACATCGTTCCCATCGCAACGTTAGTTTCCATAGAAAGAAGAGGGGGGGGGGGGGGAGAAGAAGAGGGGTGGGGGGCAAGTGGGAAGGAGATCAAAACAAGAGAGCAACAGAAGGCCAGACAAGTTATCTACATATTTACAAATTACCTGAGATAATAAAAAACTAAAAACTAAACTAAGGTGCCTGAGCATAGCAGCAATGTATTGTATACTGTGCATGTTATACTTATACTGTGCATGATAGACAATGGACGTTAAGGTGCTTAGAGGAAAAGGAGCACAATAAAAAAAGACAGAAAAAAAAGTCAGTGCGTTATACAAGGGATTAAGGTGCAAAAGGTCAGTGCGTGTCCACCTAGAGTGGACTGACCCTAGTATAATCCGCAAGTAGCTCCATGAGGGAGTGCAACAAAAAGTCATTTGTACCTGGTGTAGTCCACAGGTGTGTCCGAGGGGGGGCTAAAGTCCAAGTCATTGTCCCTGGTATAATCCACAGGTGTGTTCAGGAGGAGCCAGAAAAGTCTGCGCCGCCTGTTGTCAGGCTGCTGAACAAGGCCTATGCCTCATTCAGGCTTATGCCCCATTCAGCATTTTGACAGCAGCCGGATTGAAACTACACCAGTACCTGGTGGTGGAACTCTTGATACTGCGGTAGAGCCCCTTGCCCGGTCGCGGTCGTTGTAGGGGGTTGAACAGTCTGTGACTTGGGTGGTGCTTGTCCTTGATGATGCGCTTGGCTTTGACCACGCACCGCTTTTTGTACAGTTCCTGGAGCTCTGGGAGCTCGATTCCCATTATCCGCTCTGCCGATCGCACTACTCGTTGTAGGCTGATCTTTTCTCGGGCAGTGCAGTTCCCGTACCAGGCCGTGACACAGCCTGTTAGGATGCCTTCAACAGAACTGTTGTAGTACAGCCTGAGGATGCGATGTCCTACTCCGAGCTTCTTCAGGCGGCGGAGCCAGTACAGTCGCTGCTGAGCCTTTTTCCTCACGTGTGTGGAGTGCGTCTCCCATTTGAGGTCCTCCTCGATGTGTACTCCGAGGAACTTGAACTCGCTGACCCTTTCCACTGCAGCACCGTCGTTGAGGATGGGCGCATGGTCTCTCCGCGGCCTCCTGAAGTTCACGATCAGTTCTTTGGTCTTGTCGACGTTAAGAGAGAGGTTGTTCTCCCGGCACCAGCGTGCCAGTGATTTGATCTCCTCTCTGTAGTCAGACTCGTCGTTGTTGACGATTCGGCCTATCACTGTCGTGTCGTCCGCGTACTTTATGATGGTGTTGGAGACATGTGTGGCTATGCAGTCATACGTGTACAGGGAGTAGAGGAGAGGGCTCAACACGCATCCCTGGGGTGCTCCGGTGTTGAGGGTCAGGGGGTCGGATGTGATGCTGCCCATTCTCACCACCTGATGTCGGTTGGACAAGAAGTCCTGTATCCAGTCGCAAATGCTTGGGTGTAGCCCTAGGTCTCTGAGCTTTTTGTCAAGTATTGCTGGGACAATGGTGTTGAATGCTGAGCTGTAGTCCACGAACAGCATACGTACATATTTGTCCTTCAGCAGCTTGTTGTCCATGTGCGAGAGGACGGTGTGGAGAGCCATGGCAATAGCGTCGTCGGTGGATCTGTTTTTGCGGTATGCATACTGCCACGGATCCAGCGAGGCAGGTAGCGTGGAGCTGATGTATTCCCTCACCAGTTTCTCGAAACACTTGCTGACGATTGGGGTGAGAGCAACAGGTCTCCAGTCGTTCAGGCATGTCACTTTGGCCTTTTTGGGAATGGGCACAATGGTTGACATTTTGAACCCTGCAGGGACCACAGCCAGGGAGAGGGAGAGGTTAAAGATGTCAGCGAAGACACCCGCCAGCTGGTCTGCACATGTCTTAAGGACCCGGCCTGGAATCCCATCAGGTCCGGCTGCCTTGTGGATGTTGACCCGTGTGAAGGCTGTACGCACTTCTCTCTCCGAGATGGTTAGAGGGTTCTCCTCTGCTGGTGCTGCTGATGGCCCCGCTTGGCTGCCGCGGTTGGAGCTGATCTCAAACCGGCCGTAGAAAGTGTTCAGTTCGTTGGGGAGGGAGGCAGGCGGGTTCACCTCGCTTCTGGTTCTTGTTTTGCAGTCTGTCAAGGTGTGTACCGCCTGCCATGTGCATTTAATGGAACAGATGAAATACATGCCAACGTGTTTCGGTCTCAAGTGGCCTTCTTCAGGGCAAATAAGGATTGATGATTTAAGCTCTTTGTTGACTTTCATCTGAATTTTTCTGTCTATTGATAAATAGTTTGAATGCAGGATATGAACGAGTGATTCTCAAACTTTACTTTTAAGGGGGGGGGGGGGTGGAGGGGGGTTCAGGGTGTTACAGCAGCAAAGAGTAAAATAGCACAATTAAAAAACTGACAACAATAAACAATTAATTAACTTACACCAATTACCTAACTTACAACAATAGACTATCACTCACAAGCACACAACAAGCCAGTTCTCTGGCTAATTTGATTTTGAAAAAGAGTGCTATACAGTTCACAACCAGTGGTGAAACTAAGAAGTACTCACACTTGAGTAAAAGTATCACAATGTAGAAATACTCTGTTACAAGTAAAAGTCTGGTATCCAGAATTTGATGCCAGCATTGGCATCAAGATATACTTAAAGTACCAAAAGTGAAAGTACAGAATGTCCCATTTAAAGTTCTCAAAATGTATAAAAACAGCAATTCTATTTTCTTTTTGGCCTAAAATGGCATGCCCAAAATTGGGATGTCAGACTTAAAGTGATTAGCTACACTTTAGAAAACCTGGAGACTGGGAAGTTATCCACTGTGTACTGGCAGGTGGCAGTCCTGAGACAGGCATTACATGTGGCATGGTGCAAGTACATTCCATGTTTGGGATTTCAATAATTGGGTTTTATCACTACATACAGTGCTTCCATCTTACATTGCAGGAGCAAAAGGGCCACTGAGCTGCAAAGGTGAATGGGTGCGTATTATACTTCATATGGTTATTACAGTATATAGACAGATGGCACATGAGGTGATAGGAAGTTCTACCAGCTAAACTAGTTTTATTGTTTGTCAATGTAGCTTCAATGTTGAGAAAGTATGCACACATGTATGCATACATCATGTACTGTCTGTACAATGTACGGTATGTACTTGATGAGTGCTCCATGAAGGGCATGGCAGGATTAAGGAATGCAGTGTCACAATAGTTTGATGCAAAGGTGCCCAACTTTGATCAGAGGTGAGGAGGAGGTCTGGTGGTGAGGGCGAGGCTGTGTGGATCAAGGGTTTCCATGGATTATGCTTGTTGAGTGTTATTATAATTGAGTTGTTATTGTTATTAATGGACACTTTGAAACACTTTCTCTCAACTGACGAAAATTAGCTTTACTTGTCCAGTTCTGCCCTTCTTTGCCTTGGTAGCAAATAGCTCCTTCTGAACAGATGACATGCCATGTTTTTGCCCTTTGGGGTTTGCATACTCAGTTCAATTGGGGGAGGGATATCCCCCCACTTTTGGGATGGAGAAAAAAGAAAAAGAAGAAACCTCTGAGTCTGACTTTTTTGTACCAAATTAATGTAACGAACCCTTCGGTTCTAAAACGCTCTCTGCGTCCTTGCGTACGTGGTACAGGTATCACGTACAATACCACAAGTCTCCTGCAACATATTAATGAGCATGTCATCCCGACACTTTATGAGTCACAAAAATTATTCAAACACATTTTTTTAAGATTAGATTGTGAATATTAAAAAAATAGACAATATTTTTTCGTAAAAAAGGAAAAAAAGTGCAATGGACAAGTCTTGCCATGGACATGTTTGTCCATGTACGGACATGTTGATGACCCCTGAAGTAAAAGTACTCATTATACAGAATGTCCCATTTCACACGTTTTCAAATGTATAACATGTATAAAAATCTTTTGAAAATAGCAGATCTACAAGCTCACAATGCGTCGCATCGTGATGCATTGTGAGCTTGTAGATCTGCTATTTTCAAATGGCCGAAATGTATATAGGGCTGAAGTGGTTACTGTATGTTTTGTAATAATAATCAAAATCTACAAAGTAACTAGTAACTACATTTTTCAAAAACATTTAGTGCAGTAAAAGTACAATATTTGCCTCTGAGATGTAGTGGAGTAGAAGTAAAAGTACTGAAAATTTAAAATACTCAAGTAAAGTAAAAATACCTCAAAATTGTAGTACAGTACAACTAAGTACAGTACTTGAGTAAATGTAGTTAGTTTACACCACTGAATATCATATAAGTTGAGCTTTGTGAATCTGATGTGAGTCTTACTTTGAGAGTGTCTTCTCCTTTAACTCTGAACATGTCGTAAAAGCAGTGACTGCTACATTTTTACGACAAGGCCTATGTGACGTACGTTACGTCGTACACACACTACACAACCATGTAACACACCGGCTTGTTGCTATAGTGTTGATCTGTTGTTCACGGATACAATGTAGCGAGTTAAACACATGAAAACAATACATACCTGTTTATGTAGCGTCTGGGAGGCTACATGCTAACATGTGATGCTAGCAGCAGCAGCTGAATGGTGAAGGAAAGAGAGAAGCTCGTATACAGTCTTCGTGGTGAACATGGTAGGTCTATGTTTCATGGGGGGGAAACCCTAATAGTTGATCATAATGGTACAGTGGTTCTCTTTTTTTTCTTTAAGGACCCCCAGTTTGATAAGCATTGGGCCACGGACCACCATTTGATACCATTTTCTGTCTCTGGGACCCAATCTATACTATGAAATCCTAACTCCGACGGAACCTCTCCCTCCGCTATATAGCTCCGAGATGAGGTTCCTCGTTTGTCGGTGCCGTTTTAGCAGGACATTTTCCACTTAACATGTTTCTTACCCCTTTCTGCACGTCGTATCCAAAAAGTTAAGGTTTTCTGCAATGCTCTCAGATGTTTTAAGTTCTAGCGCACAATAAAAGCTAGCCAACGAGTTGAAAAAAGTATTTAATTCGCTTCTCTCCTCAGCCGGTTCCATGATATTTTGCATTAGAAGATGCAATTCAACATTTGACCAGTAGGGGAATCAGTAATGTTATCTATACGGGCGCAACTCTTGCGCCATGTCTTAAAAACATGTAACCGGATGAGGACAGAGGCGAATTAAATACTTTTTTCAACTCGTTGGATAGCTTTTATTGTGCGCTAGAACTTAAAACATCTGAGAGCATTGCAGAAAACCTTTACTTTATGGATACGATGTGCAGAAAGGGGTAAGAAACATGTAAAGTGGAAAATGTGCGACAAGGTCCTGCTAAAACGGCACCGACAAACGAGGAACCTCATCTCGGAGCTATACAGTGGAGGGAGAGGTTCCGTAGGGGCTAATGAAATCCTAACTCTGAGAGTGTTCAAATGGAACCAAATGGACCCCCGTCAGGGTTTACAGTCCTGTGACTTCCTCAAAGACCCCAGTTTGAGATCCACTGTTATTGTATTATCTATGCTATTTGAGGATGTAAGGCCTTAGCCTTGGATCAAGACGACGGTCATGTTTATATTAATATGACAGTCTTGAATCAAGGCTAATATGGCCTGTTATTGTTAGAGCTTTTGATTATGCATTAGGAAGTTGCTGTTCTGTGTGATAAAGCCTACATTTTAAAGCTGCACTCCGTAAGCTTCATCGTGTCCTACACGGGATTTGAACCCATGATAGGTCTCCTCCTCCCGCGTGGGAGACTAAACTTCTGCCATGCTACTTTGCTCATGCGCACGATGCGCTTCAGGCAGTACTACTTTCCTACCAGTAGGTTGTCTCAATGGAAGAGTGGGGAGACCACCTTCAACATGCTCTACCGTATAGATTGTTTACATTAAATTTGTATTCATTAAAATCAGTTCTGGATTGCAGCTTTAAAGGTGCCGTAATTGAGTTTTTTGAGTTTTTGTTAAAACATTGTTTTGTAAAAAACTAAACAAATGAAAGCTCTATATTCTGATTACTATAGAGTGTTGATCAATGACAGTGGTCTCCCTGTATCTCCAGTCCAGCAAGAAAACACATTTTCAGATGGCACACCAATTTCACAACAAATTCTTCAGCTTCAATTTTATAATGTTCCACTTCCAAATTTGACCCATTTTTTTGTTTGTTGGATGCATCACTTCCAATTTCACTTGTTTATCCTGTATCCTGTATGAGTCATCTCCTACAATTGGTATCTAAACCTGAACATGTATTTTCTGTTTACTAAAGAGCTGGAGAGACGGGGAGACTCCCGTTACTGAACACTTTATAACGATTATTATGGAATATAGAGCTATTTAACAGTCATTTATTTAAACCGAAAAATATCACTAGAATATTTTTGTCTGTGAGCATGTGTGCACAATGAAAATAGATCATGTTTAAATAGAACAGTGACAAACAAAATGTGTCCTCTTCACAGAATGGTTTTGCAATCGGATTCCCGCATCATCACCGACGAAACATCGCTAAGTGGATTTCCACGTAGCAAGACAAAGTCAACACAACAGCAACATCACTCCACGACTGGGGAGGGAAGGGGGGGGCGGGGCTCCTCTCAACGATCCCACCTAGCATCGCTCCACTAGCTAACGATGCTAACTCTCACCCTAGAAGCAAAAGCAGCAGCCGGGGACTTGACTCTCAGTGACGGGGACGGCGCGCTGCCGCTGCTGCTGCTACTACTACGTGGGGCTCGAATAGCCCACTCATGCCTGTGATCCCCATCCCCCGGCGGGTGCGAAGCTTCCACGGCCCCCACACCACCTGCATGCACACGGCCTGCGGGTCGACGCACGCCAACCGGCTGGTGCGCACCAAGTACAACAACTTTGACCTGTACCTGCGCTCGCGCTGCATGTATGGCTTCCTGCGGTTCCTCCTCTACTTCGGTTGCAGCCTCCTGACCTCTCTGCTGTGGGTGACGCTCTCGGCCGTCTTCTGCCTGCAGTACGTCAGCGTGCGTGTCCTCCTGCGCCTGCAGTACAAGCTGTCGGTCATCCTGTTGCTGTTAGGTCACCGGCGGCTTGACTTTGGGGTTGTCAATGACCTCTTCATCTACAGCATGCAGGTCACCATATTCCTGGTAGGGGGCCTGGGCTGGTGCTTCATGGTGTTTGTGGATATGTAGCACGAATGGGGGGGAACGTTGATCACATAAGAGACGGTGTACTTTGTAGATTCTCTATCTACTCAACGCTGCAACCCTAAGCACAAGTTTGCAAAACAAACGTTGCCATTTTACATTTCTGCAAAGTGCGAAACCACAGTTATGTTGAAGCTCGATTTGTCAAGGCAGGGGTGCCGTCGGCAGCGGCCGTGAGCAGTGTGAGGTGAATTGCCCATGCCGTGCGAGTGCCCGCCGTTAGCAGGTGCCCGTGCCTAGCCCATTAAGACCTGAGAAGATTCTAGAAATGTCTTCTAAATCCTAAAAAAAATTTGGAAAAAAATAAATAAAAAATTTCCCCTCGATTTTTCAAAAATAGCAGATATACAAGCTCGTAGCGCGGCACTCGGTGCCGCGCTATGAGCTTGTATATCTGCTATTTTTGAATAGCCAAAGAAATCTAAAGTGACACAGATGCGTTCCAGGTATCAATGGGCTAGTAATGGCCGTGTTGACAACTCAGCGCTGTATGAGTATGGGAATCAGTTATAATCTACTTTGACCTTTGCACATAATAGTACTTGACTTGGAAATGGACATGGTCCGCATCTGGAAACGTTGGTATGCAAAGTGTGTTTTGGGGGTTCAGAGACGACAACATTCAACGTACGGTATCTGGTAGTTTGCAGATGACGTGCAATGACAACGTTTTCTCTTGCGACCAGGCTCATCCACCGTATCCAAAGTCTTCAGAATTGTGTGACTTTGTACAGTAGGGACAGAATCTACCTTTTCAATACTCTGCTTTGTACCCCTCTTTCTACTCATCAGAATGTCCCAAGAAATATAGTTGTGAAATCTTACAGGCAAAATCCAGTCCAAATGTATGTTTTGGGACCACCATATTTAGTATCCCATTAGTCCTGTAGTATTCAGATAGTTAGTGAACACATTATCCAATAGACGGGTTGCAACTTGCAAGTAATTGCCATTGTGGATGAACATGCATCCATTTAGATGTTAAATAAAAAAACAATTTGGTAAATTTGTGAAATCAAAATGTCCTATTAGGGGCTATGTCCACAGAAAGCATTTTTTTTTAGCTTCCAGCGCCTTTCTGTCATGCGTTTCTATGGTAAAAAAAAGACTCAATGCAGGGCTCCTCCTCTCACCACCAAGCATCGTGTTTCAGCGTCTAGTGTCTTTTTGGCGGAGCGCCCTGGGTGCTTCAAGAAGAAAATAGTTCAACTTTTTGAAAAGAGCGCTGCTCATCAATGTCACTTTTTGTATATGTTCGAACATTGATTGCGCGCATCAATAAACGCTCTGCACTTCAGTAAGAAGTGCTCCGTCTGGACATGATATCCAAAGCGCTCCTCGCTAAAAAAAAAAAACGCTTTCTGTGGACATAGCCCCTTAGGGCATTGGTTCTCAAAGTGGGGTCTGGGGACCCCCAGGGGTCCTTGGGGGGTTTCAGGGGGTCCCCAGCAAAATGTGTTAATATAGCATCACAATAAATTTGACCACTTTAACCTCTTATACTTTGGCTATTCAAAAATTGCATATATACAAGCTCATAGTGCGGCACCGACAGTGTAATGCCTAAGTCATACTCATACTCATCATATGGCAGTGTATAGATCAGGCTTGATAAGTGCTTGGTTTGAAACTGGTGCAGTTAGTTGTGTGTAACTTGTTTCCTCATTCATTCAGAGCAGTTACCTTTGTCCTTTCTGAACATTTGACTTGAAATGGTTTCAACAGTATGTTGTACAGTTGTGTTTCCTTCTCCACTGAACCATTGTTCAGTGGAGTGACATCTATGAGCAGTCACATCTATGAGCTTGTAGATCTGCCATTTTTGAAAAATCGTGAAAATCTTTGCAAACCTTCGAATATGTATATTCTTTAAAGCGAACATTTTTAACTAAAATCTTTGCTTCTGGGGGTCCCTGGAACTAAATATTTAGAGATGAGGGGTCCGTGGCCAAAAACATATCATATTGGGTGGTCCCTTGACATGAAAAAGGTTTGAGAACCACTGCCTCAGGGTGTATCAAGTAGGCCATTCACATGCATACGTTATGTTTTGGTTACAATTTAAGCCTGCATAGCACTCACAGGAGGCTAGGCACTGAATCCTGGCAACTCAGATCCTCTCCCCTCCTCTTCTGTCCACTGTCCAAATCGGTCTTAACAATTCAATCCCTCTTCGTCATTAGACCTGCTGATCTGATTCTGTTCCTTCCTTGGCTGTCCTGACCTCTGTCCCCGGTAACCCCGTATTTCAGTGATAGTACCTACCTGTACCTACTCGGTGACAGGAAATTAAATCCTATCGTAATAGTGATATGTTACCTGTTATTGGACCTCGGTCAATTGACTTGAATGACTTCTCTAAATAATGATGAATGCAAGGACGTTCCCTCCATTTTGAACCCATTAAGACCGGGAACGCATCTGTGTCATTTTTAAGATTTCTTTGGCCGTTCAAAAATCGCAGATATACAAACTCATAGCGCGGCACAGAGTGCCACGCTATGAGCTTTTAGATCTGCTATTTTTTAAGAATCGTGAAAATGTGTGCAAATCTTTGAATATGTCTTTTTTTTAAGGGAACATTTGTATCTCAAATCTTTGCTTCTGGGGGTCCCTGGAACAAATATTTTACAAATGTTAGCTTTAAAAATATATATTCAAAGATTTGCACAAATTCTCACGATTTCTCAAAAATAGCAGATCTACAAGCTCATAGCACGGCATCGGTGCCGCGCTATGAGCTTGTAGATCTGCTATTTTTGAATAGCCAAATAAATCTTAAAATGACATAGATGCGTTCCCGGTAAGGCATTTTAAGTTTGTTCTTTCTGTGTCTGTCTGTCTC
The DNA here is from genome assembly GCF_963280865.1 of Gymnoscopelus braueri. Taxonomy (NCBI): domain Eukaryota; kingdom Metazoa; phylum Chordata; class Actinopteri; order Myctophiformes; family Myctophidae; genus Gymnoscopelus; species Gymnoscopelus braueri. The sequence continues at coordinate 27,792,672 of NC_137624.1, forward strand.
TTTCTTACTGTTTCTCTTTTTCTCTTTCTTTCTGACTGTCTCAAGGGCACTCATGGAGTTTTGTTTCCTCAACTGCTATTCCACTGGCTCCCAGTAATTTGTCCCCTACTGTACTCGTAGTCATATCCATGCCAAAGTCTGTTGTTATATCTGTCTGTGGAGAAAGAAAATCTGCATGAGCCTTATCTGACTATAGGATCGAACATTAGAAGTCCTGTCAGATTGTCCAAAAGGATTGTTTATACTGTTCACAGAGTATAAAAAAAAGGTGTGATTGGATTATATCTTATGTTGGTTGCAATACTAAATGTTTTATATTTCCCAAATATTTTATTAGGAGGGTGCCAGTCGGCATACAATAAAGGACAACTGTGCAAGGTGGATCATTCTTAATCTGTTAAAAAAGAAAACTGACATTATGACGATTATAACACCGACTTGCATTATGACTGTGTCATGCAAGACGGTAATATGTGCCAAAATAAACAACAGTTGGTGTGCTACAGTGTTCAGAGTGCCATGTTGGCCAAGTTGAGGCAAGCCTTATGTGAGACAACACAATACACCAGAATGACGTGATGTAATTTGTGTTTGATAGATGAATTGACCGAGAAAGTGAGGTAAAATGTCTACTTTATAATTTAAAAAGCAATTATAACAATGGGGGGGAAAAGTGATTCTATTAGTGGCATTTTTTCATTTGGAAAGATTAATAAATCAGTTGGAAACAAAATAGTTCTGTGTGTGTGTGTGTATGTACGTACCATACGTGCGGCATAAAACATACATTAACCACTTTAGCCCTATTTTATACCTACAAGCTCACGTCACAACGCGTCGCATCGCGACATGTGAGCTTGTAGTTCTGCTATTTTCAAATATTTTAGTACTTTTACATTTGGTACTTATGTACATTTTGATGCCAATACTTTTGTACTCTTACTCAAATATTTTTTTTATTCTGGACTTTTACTTGTAACAGAGTATTTCTAGATTGCAGTGTTGGTACTTTTACTTAAGTAAAGAATTTGAGTACTTTTTCCACCACTGCGTACGTGTATGTATGTGTGTACAGTACACACATATACACACAAACACGTCTGTTTAAACACGTATGTTTAAATATTGATCTGGTAACACTTGACATGCCTCAACCCATTGTCATAAGACTATGCACCGGTTGTAACGGAGTGGTTACTTTTGGGTCAAGTGATCCATTAGTTGCACTTCACACGGTCCCAGAACCCCTCTCTCTCTCTCTCTCTCTCTGACAGGCGGCTCTGTTTGGCTTCCCTCAGCATACAATGAGCAACCACAACCAGACACCTCCCTCCCCTGCCAACCATAACAATGGCACTGGCTGTGTCCCAATCACCTTATATAGCCTCCTGCTCACATGGCCTTAAAGTGGGGCCTACATGATCTTAGAAGGACACGAGAAAAAGTTAACGCATTCAATCCGGGAACGCATCTGTGTGTCATTTTAAGATTTCGTTGGGCTATTAAAAAAATAGCAGATATACAAGCTCACCGAGTGCCGCGCTATGAGCTTGTAGATCTGCTATTTTTGAAAAATCGTGAAAATGTGTGCAAATCTTTAAATATATATATATTTTAAAGCAAACATTTTTAACTTGAATCTTTGCTTCTGGGGGTCCCTGGAACAACATATTTTGAGATGGGGGTCAAATACATATTATTTTGGGTGGTCCTTGACATGAAAAAGTTGGAGCACCACTGATATTATAGCAACATAAGTTATTCAGAAAACTGTCAGGATTTAGAAGACATTTGTAGAATCCCCCAAAAGCAAAGATTTGAGTAAAATGTTCGCTTTAAAAACTATACATTCAAAGATTTGCACAAATTTTCCACGATTTTTCAAAAATAGCAGATCTACAAGCTCATGAGCTTGTATATCTGCTATTTTTGAGTAGCCAGAGTATAAAATAATGGTTACAGTGGTTAAAATCTAAAATGACACGGATGCGTTCCCGGTCTTGATGGGTTAATGTACCAACATAGAATCCTGGCCAAGCCAGGACTCGTCCCGTACACGCCGTGAAATCGTCGGTGTTCATTTAACTGAGACAGGGTAAACATGGACCTTTGCAGGTCCCTCTGGGTCCATGATTACACTCGGCGTTAGATCAACACTGCTGATTTATTGTGCATTAGTAGCCATAGAGGGAAAGTGAGGACATGGTGTAATAGTTTGCACTCATTCTCCACCTTCCATGATAATGTCGGTTATGAGTATCACCCCAGGGCAATAGTTTGTTGTATGTGTTTTTTTTGGCAATTAATGTTTTTCATCTTCCCTTTTTAACCACATGAACCCTAGCATTCAACGCTACGTGTTGTGAGCTTGTAGATCTGTTATTTTTATTACGCTATAATTTGATGTACAGCAAAGTGGTAAAGTGGTTGTTAAACTTGTTTCCAGTGGTGTAAAGTAACAAAGTACATTTACTCAAGTACTGTACTTACGTACAATTTTGAGGTATTTTTACTTTACTGGAGTATTTCCAATTTTTAGGACTTTAACTTCTACTCCACTACATCAAGGAGGAAAATATTGTACTTTTACAAATATTGTACTTTCACAAATATTGTACTTTTACAAATATTGAACTTTAACCACTTCAGCCCTATATACATTTCGGCCATTTGAAAGTAGCCGATCTACAAGCTCACAATGCGTTGCGATGCGACACATTATGAGCTTGTAGATCTGCTATTTTCAAGATAGATATAGAAGTTAGATATTATACATTTGAAAACTTGTGAAATGGGACATTCTGCATGATGAGTACTTTCTACAGGACCTTTGGCACTTTGAGTACATTTCGAAACCAATACTTTATACTTTTACTCAAGTAAATGTTGAATTCTGGACTTTTACTTGTAACAGAGTACTTCTACATTGCAGTAGACTTTTTACTTAAGTAGAACATGTAGTACTTTTTCCACCACTGCTAATACAAGTAAACACCTTGAAGGGGGGCAGAGAGATGTCAGGGTTGTTGAGCCTAAAAAACACACACCCCCATTACGTTGGATCCTGGTAGGTGGCCTGCCCTGACTGAGACATGCTCAAGGCTGGCAGCAGGGCCCTGAGGCTGTGCGAATGGCTGTAACAATATCCCATTGTTCTCGAAAGGATCAACACATCATATGCCTCATACCAGTCACATTTGACAGCCCAGTAGGACCAGAGGTGAATTGGAAGAACTTGAACTGACATGTAATAACAGTTCAACGCAGGTATTTTGTCGAACACAGTTAACACACTGCTGCTTTTTCTGTCTTTTTTTTTTTTGGAGAAAGTTTACTTATGAAAGGTGAAAAAGGTTTCCCATTGCTAACTCATGTGTATCTTATTTGTAAATTGTTATTTGAAAGCTATGCATGTTTAAAGGGCTCTTTATGGTTTTATTTCAGTCTGTCATTCATTCAGCCATGTCCTGCTCACCTCTTTTATTGCAGATAATGTGACCGGTCGTGTGAAAACAAGTAAACAAGTTATTTGCATATGTGAGGACCAACAGAGAGTAAATTATTTCACTTTCACATTTCTGTTATAAAAAAACACACTGGGTGTGTTTCATACACCAGTAGACCCCCAGGGGTCCTTGGGGTTCCAGGGGGGTCCCCAGCTAAAGTAGTTCATATAAGCGTCACAATAATTTTAAACACTTTATCCATTTATATGTGTTGGCTATTCAAAAATAGCAGATCTTCAAGCTCACACCGCGTCACTTGGTGTTGCGCTGCGAGCTTACGTACATCTGCTATTTTTTTTTTTTTTTTTGAAAAATATCAAAGGTAAATTTTACATAAATCTTCTCTTCTGGGGTCCCTGGCACAAAACCTTTTCAGATGGGGGTCTGCGGCCAAATACATCAATTTGGGAGTAGAAGTAAAAGTATTGCAAATTGGAAATACTATAGTAAAGTAAAAAGTAAAATTGTACTAAAGTACAGTACTTGAGTACATGTACTTAGTTACTTTACACCACTGGTCATAGGTTACATTTATATGATGACATAGTTGGCTTCCACACAGGTTCTGTAGGTCGTTCTCCTTGCACCACTGGAACTTCTCTTTTGTAAGGCTCTGATGAACCCAAAAGTGGTGCAGAAGAGTGTTCCTATACAGCATAGTGCTGTTTGTGTAATTCATTGTAGCCTAGCAACTACAGCAGTATTCATTTAGCATCAGAAATAGATAATTTACCTTTTTTTCTTCTTCTAGGGCAGGCTATTCTCTTTAGATGCTGTGCTTTAGTAGCCTATAGCTTATTTTCAAAAGAATAGCCTGCCATTATAGGGAAACATACGCTTTAATAAGACTAATGTAACCTATAGTATTAAACTGTTTATCTTCACTTAAATAAACCCCAGCATCCTATTGTGCGGAAAGCTTTAGCTGAAAATAGCAGATCGACAAGCTCACAACACGCCACCATTTTCAGCGAAAGCTTAATAACAGAAAAACAGAAAATACACTAGTATTGAGCCCTGAGGGACTCCGGTTACCCATTGATTGATTGATTGATTTAAATTTGTATTAGGCAAAAGAATGTAAAACAACACAGTTACATTTATAATGCTTTTGTCTAAAAGGTCCGGCCAAAAAAGTCCTTGCGGACTTGTTTCCGTTGCGGGTCCTTGAATTAATTTCATAGACATATATAGTAGCAACCAAACAGTTCAAAAATCAACATGAAAATACAGATAATACAGAAAAAATACCACTATGTACCAAAAAAAAAGCATGAAAAAAATTAAAAATATGTACAAAAAAAGGGGGGGGGGGGAGCATGGAAATATAAAAATTATATACAAAAAAAGCATGAGGAAATAAAAAATATGTACAAAAAAGGGGAAGGGGGGGGGTCGTCTGTCTATATGGGGGTTTAAGTGGTTAAATATGTAAAATGAATAAATCAATGATTTAAAAGCAAGGTTCTGTATAGCGGTCTATAGCAGTGGTGTAAAGTAACTAAGTACATTTAATCAAGTACTGTGCTTAAGTACACTTTTGAGGATTTTTTACTTTACTGGATGGAGTATTTCCATTTTTCAGTACATTTACTTCTACTCCACTACATCTCAAAGGCAAATATTGTACTTTTACTCCACTACAATTATTTGAAAACTATAGATGGGTTTCCGCGCGACGTCATCACAGAGCAGAGTGCGCGATCTGCGCATGCGCGGGGGAGAACGAACCGGAAGCGCCATTCACTCTCTCGTTATTTTCGGGATTTAGATAGGCATAATGCTGCTATTATAGGCATAATAGGCATAATGCTGCTATTATATACAAACAGATCCAACTTTCGACAAATCATTTTTATTGAGTAAAGAAGATATTACAAACTGCATCATTTAATCTACTTTCATTAAACCTGGTGAAGACCATTTATTTTCTGAATGTACAGTGGCCAGAGATGCTGCGGGTAATAGCGCCCTCTACAGGCTCATCCCGCCACTGCGCGCGCATCATCCTCTATGTTTACAAACAGGAAACCCATCTATAGGTACTAATTACTTTGCAGATATAAATCATTTTAAAACATACATTAACCACTTTAGCCCTATTTTTTACATAGGCCGATCTACACTCTACACAAACGCGTGCTGTGAGCTTGTAGATCTGCTATTTTCAAACATTTTAGTACTTTTACTTTTGGTACTTTAAGTATATTTCGATGCCAACACATTTGTACTTTTACTCAAGTAACATTTTGAGCACAGCCTAGGCCTTTTACTTGTAACAGAGTATTTTTATATTGTGGTATTGCTACTTTTACTCAAGTAAAATATCTGAGTACTTCTTCCTCCACCACTGGTCTATAGTGAAACTAGTAGGGAGGTGAATGTGGGTTAGAGAACACCATGGCTTTGGCTTTCAGTAAAGAAAAGTTGACTTGAGGTCATGACAGGCAGTTTAGTGCTCATAATTTAGGAGAGTGGCACACATGCGCATCATGTAGCCTAAACTGTCATCACATGAGGCCACGTGAGGTGACCACACACATGTCAATCTGCTTTAATGCTGCTGCTGGCCTATTTATAGTGGCCCGCGCGAATTCTGCTTCCATGTCACCCTTTCATAACATTTAAACTGAATACATCTTGTCTTCCCCAGTGTGTGTGTGCGGCAATACCGTGCACACCTCTTTAAAGCTGCAATCCGGAACGTAATTGAATGAATAAAACGTTATTTTCACCAGTTCTTCCTACTGTAGCTACCTTAATGCGATATAACTCTAGATTGGGCATTGGTTGCAGGTGGTCTCGGCGTCTCCCCTACACTTCCATTGAGAAATTTTTTTAGACCCCGGTGGTTGAGATAAGTAGCACTGCCTGAAGCTCAGAAGCGCAATTAAATGTCTCCCTCGTGGACAAGCTGAGACTGCCTGCCTGTCTCGTGGGCTGAACGGTGGTGGTCTCTCGTGATGCGGGGCTGTCTGTGACTGTCTGTGGGAGTTCACAGTGGGTCGGACACGCCACGGCCACCTTCGAATCCCGGGCGGGTAGGACATGATAAAAAGTTCCGGATGTTCAGCTTTAAGATCGATGCAGAGCAGAGAGTGCATTGAGTTCATGTGACAGTAATAAAGGTGCGGTGCATAATTCAGCATATACTGTAGCTACTACAGCACACACACACAGTGCAGTGCCACTGCTGCTGAAAGTAGACCGCATGCATGGGCGCGTACGTGCACTACTGGGCTACCATAGACTCTACGCGGTAACCGGAAGTCTCGCCCCAAAACACGCTCGCCCCCATTTTTTTTCGCAGACCGCTGGCCCCCAGCGGTTCTTGTATTATTATTGTATAAGTTTTACTGAGGATAAGGCGGTTAGAAATAAGTTGAGGCATAGTTTTACTGAGGTTAAGTTTAGGGATAAGATTAGGTTTAGGCATAGTTTACTGAGGTTAAAGGAGGAGTTCACCCAAAAAAGTACTTATTTTCTATCAATTACACACCCCATGAAGCCTTGATTTCATGGATTTATTTTAGTTTTTGTGGCATTCCTAAAACAATAATTTGGTGACCGTGTGTACTTCCAGTAGGAGACACAAGTAATCTACTTTGTGTCTCCTACCGGATACATTAGCCGGTAGGAGACGGGAATCAAATTATTAGCTTAGGAATGCGACAAAAACTAAAAAGAATCCATGGATTCAAGGCTTCAGTTCATAGGGTGTGCAATTGATAGAAAATAAGTCATTTTTTGGGTGAACTCCTCCTTTAAGTTTAGGAATAAGGTTAGGTTTAGGCATAGTTTACTGAGGTTAAGTTTAGGAATAAGGTAAGGTTTAAGCATAGTTTACTGAGGTTAAGTTTATGAATAAGGTTAGGTTTTGGCATAGTTTACTGAGGTTACGTATAGGAATAAGGTTTTACTGAGGTTAGGAATACCAGGTGGCGGGTACCATGTTCCGAGGTCGCCGGATTTGTCCTGGCTGGGGCGACTGTGTTTTGGGGCGAACGTTTTGGTATTCGACTGTACACACTACTACACAGCACCATACAGTATAATGACGCTGCTGGCATTTCATCCAAAAATGTCTGTGTCTTTAAAAAAAAAAAGTCTTTTTAGTGAATGCCATGGCGAATGATGTCAGGCTGCGCGCACTTCATATACTGTTCATGTGAGAGCGGCGTTCACTTCCTGCACGGAGAGAGAGAGAGAGAGAGAGAGAGAGAGGGGGGGAGAGAGAGAGCGAGAGAGAGAGAGAGAGAGAGAGAGAGAGAGAGAGAGAGAGAGCGAGAGAGAGACAGAGAGACTAAGAGAGAGAGAGAGAGAGAGAGAGAGAGAGAGAGAGAGCGAGCAAAGAGTGGTAGAGAGAGAGAGAGATAGAGAGCGATAGAGAGAGAGAGAGAGGGGGGGACATTCAGTGATGATGGGGACGAGTGACCAAGCCGTAGTGACAGAGTGACCAAAAACGAGGTGGTTAAACCAGGGCCTGGATCTACACACTGTACTAGGCGGAACCTGCAAACTTTACTACAGTAGATCTGAAACCGCGTACCGCAGATCTATAAGCCCTCTATACCTCATCCCACCGTGCCAACTGACAGCCGCATTTTATGGAGGAGCAACATATCGGGTAAATATCACGTTATATCCCTCTCTCTCTCTCTCTCTCTCTCTCTCTCTCTCTCTCTCTCTGGATTCACACACATGCTATAACTCCGGGAGTGCACTATAATGGACCCTAATATACGGGAGTGTATCCGACACGATGTAATGTAACCAAATGGACCGGCAGCCGCCGGTCCATTTGGTTACATTACATCGTGTCGGGATACACTCCCGGAGTTAGTTAATAAGGATACAATGTTGCCTTTATATGTACAGTGCCTGGCGGTTTGTTGTGTGACGCATATAGGGTTTATATTTGACTGTTTTCTTCCTTTTTATATGATCGATATAACGTTAGAATTGAGCCTGATCGTCCTCCTGCCCCCCGATATAATGTGCTGACTGTACTACATTGTGACTGGTCAATGTGGGTTCGAAACAGTTCAACTATTAGGGTGTCTGTTTTAACTTTTAAGCCTGTATTTGTGGAGTGATTTTTTATGAAATGTTAATAATGTTATGTGTCCAGGATGTAGCCTTGTATATTCCTCACAAACTGTATCTCGTGGCTAAAATATAGACTAGGCTATAGAGGCTATACGTGATAGCGATTTGAATCATGATTGTAGATGACGATCGTAAACCTATATTATGTCCATCAACTAATGGTCACTTTTAGATAGCTTTTTAGCCTGCTGTTATCAAGCCTTACAGTTGGTTTCAATGGAATGAATGGAGAAAGTGACATGACATTATTATCGGTCGTTGCGTCACGATTAACGTATAAAAAAAAGAAACTCTCTCTCTCCACCCATAAGCACAGGCTATGTAGCCTAGCTGTTTGGCATTTTATCTGTATGTATGCTTCATTATAGTGTCTGTCTGCACAATCAATCATAAAGAAAATATACTGAAGATAGATATTATGATTGATGTCAGAGCAATTGTTCTCAAACTTTCAAATTTCAAGGTCTCCCCTTAACTTTGACAGTGTACAAATGGATCCAAATGGACCCTTTCGGTTCCATTTGTACACTGTCAGAGTGACAAACTTTTAAGGGTCCATTTAGAACCCCCCCCCCTCCCCCTAAACTTTTAAAGGAACCCTGAGAGTTCTTGGAATCCACTTTTGAGAAACCCACTGTCACAGAGCATCAAGCATTCAGTGTCAATATTTATATTCAACCCTAGAATTAGCTTGGCTGTCACAGTCTATTTGAGTTATGATGATGTTAGTGCAAGTTTATTAAATACACATAATATAGTGTTGCATGGCCACTCATATTGTTGCATTCTCATCTCACTCACATGACATGCAACTGTAAGCTGCCACACTACTAGGCTAAGTTGTAAAAACAAAAAAACTAAAAAAAAAGTTATAAAACAGTTGAGTGCCTTAATGCCACCATAAAGTTAAAGGGGGGTGAAAAAAAAGAAAATAATTTCTGCAACCACAATCACCAAATAAAAGAGTTAACCTTTATTTCAGTAGCAGCTGTGCATTAGCATTGAGCTGAAAGTCTTGATCACAACCCACTTCTGTTGTTCAAAGCTTTCTATTGGCTGTCTGTTTGTGGAGCGCTTTACCTCACATGAACCCTGACATCTGACTCTACTGCACAATGGCTTTTCTCCTGCAGTGTGTGTGAGTGCGTGTGTAGTGTGTGTAGTGTGTACACGTGTGTACATGTGTGTGTACATGTGTACAGTGTGCGGCTAGACAGCGTGTAGCTTGTGGCAATTTCTTCATTTCCTGTCAGTTCCTTCTCTCCCTCACTCACTCTCTCTCTCCCTCGCTGCTTTGGTTACTGGAGTTTACCATACCTCTTCACCACTTCTCTTGTGTCATGTATTTCCTTTCAAGATGGCTATCAAAAAGCCTTCTTTTCTTGGTTATACTATAGTCTACATTTCATTATTGCCATGTGGGCATACAGCAGCCATCTTCCTCCTACTTCCTATAACGTCCCAGAGTGTGTAGTGGTGGAAAAAGTATTTTTTTTAACTTAAGTACAAGTATCAATACTGCGATGTAGAAATACTCTGTTACAAGCAAAAGTCCGGAATTAAAAATGTACTTGAGTAAAAGTACAAAAGTATTGGTATCAAAATGTACTTAAAGTACGAAAAGTAGAAAGTACTCATTATGCAGAATGTCCCGTTTCACAAGTTTTCAAATGTATAAAAATCTTTTGAAAATAGCAGATCTACAAGCTTGTAGATTGCCTATTTTCAAATGGCAGAAATGTACTGTATATAGGGGCTGAAGAGGTAAATGTATGTTTTGTAATAATAATCAAAATCTACAAAGTAACTAGTAACTAAAGTTTTCAATTTGCCTCTGAGAAGTAGTCAAAAGTATTGAAAATGGGAAATACTCCAGTAAAGTAAAAATTCCTCCTCTTAAGTTTACTTAAGTACAGTACTGGAGTAAATGTATTTAGTTACTTTACACCACTGTGTGTAACACTACAAAATGTGGATACGGTATAAATGCCTCTGATCCTCCCATTCTCATAACCCATAACAGTTATCAAATATGCTGGATGACGTAAAGTAGGCCAACAGCTCCAAACCCTACAGTATAGGATTAGGATAGGATACCTATAGAATAACACTTTGTTTACCACTTACAGTACACCCTAGCCCTATGCTGACTGGAGTCCCCCAGAGGGGTCTAATACTTGGTCCCCTCCTTTTTCCCTCTACAGTACACCAAGCTTGTAGATCGACTATTTATTTGTAGATCGACATTGTGAAATGGGACATTCTGCATAATGAGTACTTTGTACTTTAAGTCCATTTTAATACCAATACTTTTGTACCTTTTACTCAAGTAAATTTTGAATTCCGGACTTTTACTTGTAACAGAGTATTTCTACATTGCAGTATTGATACTTGTACTTAAGTAAAAAAAAAAGAGTTATTTTTCTTGTAGATCGCCAATTCTTTGCTGAATGTTCACCTATTTTCGCTGAATGTTCACCTATTATGACATGTCCAGAATAGGGAGACGCTAGGGCTCTTGAGGTTAATCCCCCCCATGGGTGAAATTCAGATATGTAGTAGCACTAGCAGTATGTAAATCTAGTTTGTACCTTATGAGTTGTACTATGAACGATTAAAGTATAGCCTTAAGTTCACTGTTTCGTTCAGAAAAGTCCCCCCCTCCCTCCCCTCCCTTTCAGATTTGAATTGAAGTGTGTGTGTGTGTGAGTCTCTTTTGTGCTCCATCTGCATAAAGTCTCAGCTTTCCTCATCTCAAAATAACATGGATGAAAAGATCAGGGTGGAATTGTTCACGCTTCTTTTGAGTCGACAGAACAATCTGAAACCATAGGTGTGTGTGTGTGTGTGTGTGTGCGCGCGCGCGCGTGTGTGTGTGTGTGTGTGTGTGTGTGTGTGTGTGTGTGTGTGTGTGTGTGTGTGTGTGTGTGTGTGTGTGTGTGTGTGTGTGTGTGTGTGTGTGTGTGTGTGTGTGTGTGCGTGTGCATGTATGTGTGTGTCAGCCTATAGGCAACACAAGGACAGCTCTTATCTGGGTGTTTATGACATTCTCCCCCCCTCCCCCTCCTTGCTGGGAAGTCATTTCAGGGTAATGTGGGTTTGTACTGCCAAGTTTCTATCTTCAATGTTTAACACAACATACATGGAAAATGTGTGGGACTTTTTTTCTCTTTCTTTCTAAACGGAGGCCTTCAACGCCACCCGTCTTTGACTTGGACGCCTGCCAAAGGTTTGTGATTGCTCTCAACAGCTGTATTTTTCTGCGTGTGTGTACGTGTGTGCGTCTGTGTGTACAGTAGGTGTCTCTGTGTGTGTGTGTCTGTGTGTGTCTGCGTGTGTGCGTGCTTGTGTGCATGCCATGTCCTGGGATGCCCTTCCTCCATAGGCCCCACACTACATAACATTCCACAAGGGGGCCGAGGGCTGGGGGGAAGTGGGGAGTGTCGAGATGAGTTCAGCAAGGGCACACACACACACACACACACACACACACGCACACACACACACACACACACACGCACACACGCATGCACACGCGCACTACACACTCACTCACATATGCTGGACATAACTGGAGAGAGACGAGCAGCACGGCAGGGAGGAAAGGACAGGTTTTGAGTTAACTTGGTTTGTCCCCTTTGTCAGACACCTGATAGAACAGTACACAGTACAAATCCTCTGTGTTCATTTAACTCTGAGAGGGTACAAAATGTACGTTTGGACCCTCTCAGACAGAGTTACAAATGGATAAGTTAACACTGAGGATTGTACTGTGTGCTGTTGTCAGAGCTATCTTCTTCACATGGACAAATACACTGTCAAAAGTGTAATGCAAGCTGTAGTCTCTGGTCTTCCATATCCACCAGCATTGTTTGAGTCATCAAGCTTATGTCCTCGGAAGAAATCTTTGATTTAAATTGTTTAAATCATATAAATATAAATATGTTTATTATTTATCCTTTTTGCTTATAAACAGTAGTGTAAAGTAACTAAGTACATTTAATCAAGTACTGTACTTAAGTAGAATTTTGAGGTATTTTTACTTTACCGGAGTATTTCCAATTTTCAGTACTTTTACTTCTACTCCACTACATCTCAGAGGCAAATATTGTACTTTTGCTCCACTACAATTATTTGAAAACTTCAGTTACTTTGTAGATTTTGATTATAATTACAAAACATATTAACCACTTCAGCCCTATATACATCTCGGCCATTTGAAAATAGCCGATCTACAAGCTCACAATGTGACGCATTGTGAGCTTGTAGATCTGCTATTTTCAAAAGATTCTTATACATTTGAAAACTTGTGAAATGGGACATTCTGCATAATGAGTACTTTTACTTTTGTACTTTAAGTATATTTTGATACCAATACTTTTGTTCTTTTATTCAAGTAAATTTAAAATCCCGGACTTTTACTTGTAACAGATTATTTCTACATAGCAGTATTGATACTTTTACTTAAGTAAAACAATTTAGTACTTTTTACACCACTGCTTATAAATATAGTCTTGTCTACAAAAGGGCAAAAAACAGTATCATGTATGTAGACGCTGTTCTTTTTCGCTGCCAATAATTGAGAAGACACTCTTTTAGACCGTAAGTTCAGACTTGGCTACAGGGTCTCATTTCCTCAAATGCACTGAATTAAAATAGTGTCTTGGACATGTGATATCATGTGATATCTAAACCAAGCAAAGCTGTGAGTTCTATTGCATTATTGTCTTATATGCGCCAATAACGTAGTCTACATCAGTGCTGGAGAATCACACTCAGTGTGGTCTCCAGATACCAACTGTTGAAGGCCGGCTGACACTGTACATAAAGTACTCTGTATCATACTGCCGATAGTCATGACTCATGAGTACATCCATTCATAGGTGAATGTACGTGATTTATATGCGTATATTCACTGTTGATAGATTGTACATTTACACTTATATTTAATATACATTTTGTTAACTCATGTCATTCCCATTGCATATGTCCAGTGTCAGACTCTGTAAGTCTATTAATTTAATAAACTTATTCTTTTGATATTTTACTCTACTCTAACTGTACTATCCTGTGTTTCACACTTACTGCTGCCTCTACTTTGACACCTGCATTTCCCCAAGACTTATCTTATCTTAAAGAACAGGAAAAACTGTTGTGCCCTTCTTTGTCCTTTGGTAACGGTTGACTGCAGGTCCGGTGGTCTCAAAAATATAAAGGAAAACTGGCAGAACAAGATTCGCTCACTGCAAAAAAAAATGAAGGAAAACTCCTTAGACCTACTTAAGAAAATTTCATTTTCTTTATTTTAAATGCTCATCATGTTTCGGTCCTGGGACCTTAAAGGCCACTTAGCACTGACGAAGGTCCCAGGACCGAAACGTTTGATTTTTAATTCACTTTGAGCACAAGTGAGCGAGTCTTGTTCTGCCAGTTTTCCTTCTTATCTTATCTTATCATAATGCGTGCATCATGCACATGCAGAGTTGCCATTGGCTTGGCCAATCAGAGGCACCCTTCATAGTTGTTTCAGAAACCAATCAGAACCTGTTTTAAATGGACAGAAAGAGTAGACAAGCAGGTATTGGTGGGCAGTTTGATTCTTCTTTTTCATTTGTTAATTTCTAGCTGATTCATCTGAATAAGTCAAACCTTTAGAATTTGGGGATTTTGTAAGTTTGACTGGAGAAATGAGCGTTATGATTATTACGATAATTTAAAAAAAAGCGTTACGATTAACAAAAAAAGAGCAGACAAAATTGGAACTGGAACATTGAAGCTGAGCAGGGATACGCGAACCAAATTGAAACATATTTACTTATCATGCCAAGCTTTCTGTTTGGAAGTCACAAGAGTGAGCCTCCAAAATGATGATGCAGTTGTTCAAGTGCTCATTGCTAGCGGGCAACAAAGAGAGAAAAAAGCGAATGGAAAGAAAGTAAGGTTTATGAAGAAATGTTACATTTTCCAGTAGATGAGGATGATTTGATCTAGAAGAATATTCATGGCAACTATGTTGCAAGAAACAAGTAAAAGTGCAAAGCAACCTCAATGCAAAACAGGTAAACCAACTTCAGCTGTCAATGCTTTTACAATATCAGTGTTAACTCGATAACGCCGAAGCTCACAGAAGCTCAAAGAAATAACTGAAGCCGTTGCCCATATCCAGTCAGGAAAGTTGGCTTCAAGCTGCAGCATTATAAGCTGTGTTCTAACTCAAATATTTATAACCCGCAGTTTAAATCACAACCACCACAACATTAACAAAAAGAAAGTCACAACATGGTTTATTTTTACGCCATTCCACTGTGTAGAGACAGAGCCATTTAGAAGAGAGTGTGTGTGTGTGTGTGTGTGTGTGTGTGTGTGTGTGTGTGTGTGTGTGTGTGTGTGTGTGTGTGTGTGTGTGTGTGTGCGTGTGCGCGTGTGCGCGCGGCTGTGCACGCTTGCGCAAGAGTGTTATGTTGGAATACACATACTTTTTATGCAGTGAAATTACACCAACAGAGTGGCAATATAATTTTGTTGAATGCTTGCATACAAGGACAATAAAAAATGATTCTGATAAAGGGTGCAAGGAAATTATACAAAGGTCTGCATTTACAAGTCAACAGTCACCCATACCTTTCTTAACATTTCCCAACTGACTTGCAGCTCTATTTGTTGGTGTTACACAGTGACGCTGAACATAGTGACTTCCATTTCCACATGTGAATAAAAGATACGATAAGCCCTCGGAGGACAGTACCATTACCTCTATAGGCTATAAGTGCTGCATTAATATCCTCAACCATATACTGTACATAAACCATCCTGCATGTCACTGACTATACTTACTGATGCACGTTCTTCATGCATCATATACCAAATTTAATGTATGCATGCCTCAACTTAGTCACTAGGGCAGATTTATTGTTTGAAGTTTTGTATGTTACTTACAAAAAAAGAACATGGTCGTGAATTTTAGCCTTTACACAAAACAAACCAATTCTCTTTACTAAATAAATAAAATGTTCTTTGTTATCAATTCCACAATTGGCTTTCAGACTGTTCTGCAAATATGATAATTTTCTTAATACTTAAGATATTGATTACATAAAGCGTGTGTTTTCCGTTAAAATCTGCAAACAAAGCTATGGGGACCGGAACAGGAAGCGGGTATGCCACCTTCTGGAAACCTGGGACTACAACTGCTAACCGTTGATAGAATTCTCTTACAACCATCTCAAAATCTTGGAATTATTTATGAAAACAACTTTTGCAGATGAACAGCCTCAAAGTAAATTTAGGTAGGATTGCCCTTGAGGCCATTCCCTTTGTGAATACCAGAGACGGTCAATCTTGTCTTCCCTCACTCACAGCAAAGCAGCAAGCTTCAGTTAGCTGACCAAAGCTAGGGGCCATCAGAGTAGGGTGCTACTAGACACACTCAGATGGACTCCATCCATTTGACATTTCCCCCTCTGATGGTCAATGTTTTGTTTAATGTTGACCTCCCTGTGTTTCTGTTTCTTCTGAAACGCCTGGATTAGAGGCCACCTATGGAAAGTAACCGTTTCACATGACTTTAGATATTTTTTAACTTTATTCATTTTTATTCTGGAAGTCGATGGAGGTCGGATTGGGCTGAAACTTCACCCAAATATGGTGAAGAGTGAAGTCATGGTACTGATGTCATAGATCCACATGGAAGCCACACCATTATTAGACCTTGTTCATAATAGTGCAGCCTTCGCCTACTTGGTACGTACACCAATGTTAAAAGTATTCCTTAGTTATAGCGCTTCTTTTAAATACCAGATTGTTCCCAACGTCATGTGGCCTGTAGGTCAGGAGCCTTTCTCCTGTTTCCGTAGCGTGAGGCAGCCTAATGACTTGTACATTAACACCCCCTGGACATGATGCTGATATGTCACAGGGACTTACCCCCCCAAGGTCCAACCCTTAATGCTGTGTGCCAAGCAGTGAGGCATTGGCTCCCGTTTCATACTCTTTGGTGTGACTCAGCCAGCGATTGAACCCCGATGACCTCCCAGGCTCAGGGTGGACACTCTGACCACAAGGCCACTGAGCTGATTCTAGATGTAAACGGTGGTGGAAAGTAACTGAGTACATTTTACTCAAGTTCTGTACTTAAGTATGATTTTGAGGTATTTTTACTTTACTGGAGTATTTCCCATTTTCAGTACTGTTACTTCTACTCCACTACATCTCAGAGGCAAATATTATACTTTTACTCCACTGCATTTATTTGAAAACTTTAGTTACGAGTTACTTTGTAGATTTTGATTATTATTACAAAACCTACATTAACCACTTCAGCTCTGTATACATTTAGGCCATCATCGCGACGCATTGTGAGCTTGTAGATCGGCTATTTTCAAAAGATTTTTATACATTTGAAAACTTGAATGAGTGCTTTCTACTTTTGGTACTTTACAGTAAGTAATCATAATGTACTTACTGTAAAGTACCAAATGCCAATGCTTTTGTACTTTTACTCAAGTAAATTTTGAATTCCGGACTTTTACTTGTAACGGAGTATTTCTACATTGCAGTATTGATACTTTTACTCAAGTAAAACATTTGAGTACTTTTTCCACCACTGGATGTAAAGCATGGAAAACATTCCCATTGTATTTAACTCCATTACCACACTACAAAAGACCCCTAACACCATTCATTTGCTTGTGTGTGCATGTGCACTGTGTTAGGTCACTCTCAAGACGCTGCTGAGGCAGTGGAATGACCATGTCCATGGTACATGACACAGTGCAGTCCTACATCCTATTCTCATTTCCAGTGGTGTAAAGGAACTAAGTACATGTACTCAAGTACTGTACTTTTACTTTACTTTAGAATATTTATATTTCCAATGTTCAGTACTTTTACTTCTACTTAACCACATCTCAGAGGCAAATATTGTACTTTTACTCCACTACAATTATTTGAAAACTTTAGTTACTAGTTACTTTGTAGATTTTTATTATTATTACAAAACCTACATTAACCATTTCAGCTCTGTATACATTTTGGCCATTTGAAAATAGCCGATCTACAAGCTAACAATGCGTCGCGATGCGACGCATTGTGAGCTTGCAGATCTGCTATTTTTAAATGATTTTTATACATTTGAAAACTTGTGAAATGGGACATTCGGCATAAGGAGTACTTTCTACTTTTCGTACTTTAAGTACATTTTGATACCAATACTTTTGTACTTTTACTCTCAAGTACATTTTTTATTCCGGACCTTTACAGTACTTGTAACAGTATTTCTACATTGCAGTAGTGATACTTGTACTTAAGTAAAAAATTTGGGTACTTTTCCCACCACTGAATATTTATAAAACCCACAAAAACCCGGTATCCCTATTTTGGGCATGTATACGCAATTTTCTTTCAAAATGTTTCGGAAAATAAAAGGTTTCTGATGGTGAAGATATGGTCACATCGACATCTCTGTGTGTTCTGGGCAAATCATTAGGCTGATAGCAGCAGATTGCATCCCGTAATCCAGGTCTAGTTCAATATGACACTGGCTCATGTTTGGTCAACACAAAGAGTGTTTTTTTGCCAAATAGTCTTGGTACATTCTTTCTCAGAACACCAAATATACAGTCCATGTGCCAGGGAGATTAAAATAAACATGGTAGCATAAGGACAAAAAAAAGAAAAGTAAAAGAAAGTTTAGTTAAGGTTAGGTAGTTTAGGTTTGAAACTAAACCAATAGATAGATAATGTTGTTATCAGTGGTGTAAAGTAACATACATTTTCTAAAGTATGTACATTTGTAGGTAATTTTTTACTTTACCGAAGTATTTCCAATTATACTTTAAATTTTACTCACTACATCTCAGAGTCACTACAATTATTAGAAAACTTTAGTTACTAGTTACTTTGTAGATTTGGAATATAATTACAAAACATACATTAACCACTTTAGCCCCTTTGAAACTTTGGCTAATTGAAAATAGCCGATCTACAAGCTCACAACGCGTCGCATCGTGGCGCGTTGTGAGCTTGTAGATCTGCTATTTTCAAAAGATTTGAAACCTGTGAAATGGGACATTCTGCATATTATGGGTACTTTTACTTTTGGTTCTTTAAGTATATGTTGATGCCAATACCTTTGTACTTTTACTCAAGTAATTCTGGACTTTTACTTCTAACAGAATATTTCTACATTGCAGTATTGATACTTTATTTAAGTAATGGGAGTACTTTTACCACCACTGATAGATAGTAATGAACTATACACAGTTTATTATGCGTCAGTAAACAGTTTCTTATGCGTGGAGATGATTTGGTCAACTTCATGTGTGTGGGCATAACATCATAAATTTCTATAATAGCAAAAAACTACCATCAGTATACTGTATAGAGACAAAGTCATACAGAAATAAACATAGCCGTATTTGCATCCAGTTAGTATTGTAGGTTATCAATCATATACTGTACAGTATGTCACCCCTCAGGCTTGATGTGTGCCAGTTGTGAGATTGTAGCTCAGTCTACTTTTGATACG
The DNA here is from genome assembly GCF_963280865.1 of Gymnoscopelus braueri. Classification (NCBI taxonomy): domain Eukaryota; kingdom Metazoa; phylum Chordata; class Actinopteri; order Myctophiformes; family Myctophidae; genus Gymnoscopelus; species Gymnoscopelus braueri. The sequence goes on from NC_137624.1 coordinate 27,811,812, forward strand.
CAGCAGCACTGACCAACCATGCAACTAATTATAAATCATCCTTTAGTTGTTATAGGTGAGCACTGTAACCGCCCCTTGACTCCAGGACAGGCACATCATAAATTACAATAACCATAAACAGAACCATGGGACACCACAACAACACGTACAGTATACAGTGTACTGCATTTTCTTTCTTTTTCCAAACAAAATAAATCAGGTCACACAGTTTCTCTGAACAAGCCCAAACATCGTCGGTGTCGTGCAGAAACCTCGTATCGCCATGTTTCAACTTTTTCCATAAATTAACCCATTAAGACCTGAGGCCGATTCTACAGATGCCTTCTAAATCAATAGTTCTCACACTTTCAAAAATAGCAGATGTACAAGCTCGTATATCTGCTATTTTTCAATAGCCAATGCTAAAATCTAAAATGACAAGGATTAAAAGCCTAATGTGTCCCACAAAAGTAGCAAAAATAGCCGATCTACAAGCTCAAAACGTGCCACGTGTTGCCAAGCGTTACTTGTGACTGAGCTTGTAGATCTGCTATATATATGCTATACTTTTGAATTTGAAAACCTGAAAAGTAACAGTTTTGGACATACAGGGTTTCTACCCGACAGCCCACGACATGCTTCAAGGAACTGAGCTAGTTCCTCTAACAATGGTTATGTAGGTTACTCCTGCTGAATGCTCTCTCCATTGAAGATTAGCATAAAAGTGTAACTTGTAAACACAATCCCCATGATCCTCAGTTTTCTGTAGTAAACTGCTTGAATTTTAGCTCTGCAAATTGATTTCAAAAGTTGAGTTGAGTTTTCAAATCTCTGTGGTTTCAAAGGCCTAGCATAGCAAATAGCCGCATTTCAATGGAAATCCTTTTTTATTTTATTTCTGTTAAAACATGCTATGGATTAATCTGGTAACTATAACTGGTTATATTCTTGTATACATCCTCTTGAGAAGGCATTGTGTGTGTTGGGGGGGAAAGGACTACATCTCAGAGGCAAATATTGTACTTTTACTCCACTACAATTATTTGAAACTTCAGTTATTAGTTACTTTGTAGATTTGGAATATTATTACAAAACATACATTAACCACGTCAGCCCCATACATTTCAACCATTTGAAAATCACGATGCGATGCATTGAGAGCTTGTAGCTCTGCTGTTTTCAAAAGATGTTTAAACATTTGAGAACTTCAAATGGGACGTACTGCATAATAATGAGTACTTTTACTTTTGGTTCTTTAAGTACATTTTGAGGCCAGTACTTTTGTACTTTTACTCAAGTACATTTTGAATTCCGGACTTTTACTTATAACAGCGTATTTCTATATTACAGTTTTGATACTTTTACTTAAGTAAAACATTTGACTACTTTTTCCACCACTGCTTAAAGCAATGTAAAGCTTTGGTGGATCCATGGGTTGTCTCTGTCTGCTGCTTCCGTGCTCTGTGCACGGAAGCATGCTTTTATGACTGGACGCAAACAAAGCAGATTAGGCCAAAATGTGTGTGTGTGCGTGGGGGGGGGGGAGGGGCATTTTGCTTGCCTATTGTGTCTACTGACATATTGCTCACTGTACACCAATATTGGTGACCTATCATTCTTTGTTGCACTAGAGCAGTGGTTCACAAACCAGTGTGCCGTGGGACAAGTCCAGGTGTGCCTTAAGATTTTGTGACAACAACAACACATCATTATTACTATCCAACTATACAAAAAGGTATGAATATTCCTTTTAAAGCCGCCATTGAATAATGGAATACTGAACGCAATGTGAATGGAATAAAAGGTCTGGTTTCTCGCTTACAGAGCACAGAAGCAACAGATACAGATGATAGACTATTTGGATTCAGGCCTTATTTGAACTTGGCAGGTACCCTGTGGCTATACAACCCCAAGGTTCTACCAAAGTTCAACATTGTTTTAAAACGGGACAAACCTTAGCCTACGCCCTGCAGCATTAGTAGTTATGAACCGAACACAAGTTGATCATTTTGAGATGATTCATGAATGAACTAATCAAACCTTTTAAGATACATATCACTGCTTGGAACTTGTGAGGGCATGATTCTTTAGAAACGACATCATTTCAGCGTGCCAGATCGCTCAGTGATAACTTAGTCTTAGAGGAAGCAACGGTAATCGCAGACACAGCGCTGAATACAACTAAACGCCAGTTGGACAAAAGCTCGTTCCAAAACTAGAGTAAATCTATGGTTGGCTTTACCCAGTTGGCAAGTATTGAGGCGATGGAGATGACGAGTGACACAGAGTTGGGGCTGTTTTCTGTTATTCAGAGTGTTTTTTTTACAAGCAGTAAGTGGCAGGATGCAAACCTGGCAAAGCCATCCCCACAGATTTCGGTTCAGCGTAGCAAAAACTGAGCTCGTCATGACATTTTGGCTCTCTGTGAGGCCAGCGGAATGCTACTCAGTATAATCATACGTACGTATGAAAAATAGAGCAATTTCTGTTTTTTCTGGCATGGCTCTGCAGCAGTCTTAACAGCAGTCTAACCCCCTTGTAACCAATCTATAAGGGGGTATGTCTGTCTTGTCTTGTCTGTCTTTCCGACTGTCCGTGTGTCCAGTCTTATTCCATTAAGACTGGGAACGCTTCTGTGTCATTTTAGATTTTTTTGGGCTATTCAAAAATAGCAGATATACAAGCTCGTAGCGCGGCACCGAGTGCCGCGCCACGTGCTTGTAGATCTGCTTTTTTTTCTCTTTCTATTGTGAAAATGTGTGCAAATCTTTGAATATATATTTATTTATATATATATTTGTTTCTAAAGCGAACATTTTTAACTCAAATCTTTGCTTCTGGGGGGGCGTGGGAACAACATATTTTGAGATGGGGGTCGGCGGCCAAATACATAGCATTTTGGGGGTCTTTGACATGAAAAAGTTTGGGAACCACTGATTATAGCAACATAAGTTTTTTCAAAAAACTGTTAGGATTTAGAAGACATTTGTAGAATCCCTAGAAGCAAAGATTTGAGTTAAAAATGTACGCTTTAAAAAACATATATTGAGCTTGTATATCTGCTATTTTTTGAATAGCCAAAGAAATCTAAAATGAAGAAGATTCTTTCCCGGTCTTAAAGGGTTATCTCACAAATCGCTGGAGCAATCGGGGACAAATATCTTTTGCACACCGTCAGTAGACCACAGAAGTAGCTCCAATAATTTTGTTTGTTGTAGACTTTAAAAAAAAATATATATATGTTTGGATGTTTTTTATAATGGAAGTGAGTACGGCTCTTTGGGCTGAAGCCATGGCCAAAATTGGGCCACGCCGTTCCCATGTGGATCCTGAGATTCCATTTTTTTAATTCAGCAAAGACCGGAGGGATCCGTCATTGTTTGAATGTCCGAAACGTTCATGTACGGAATAGACAGTGAGATGTTCTATTTATTTATTTTAATTGTTCAATGTCTGAAAGCAGACAGAATGTGTTTGTTATTCTCATTCGTAGTTCAAATGTCTTGATGTAAGTCATTTGGGATAACAGTCCTACACGGAAAGAAGTTGAACTTTTATTGTGATGTGTGAAGTAGGGGCATGAAAAATTATATTTTTACAGCGTGACTGTAGGAGGCGCCCACATACACACACACACACACACACGCACACGCACACGCACACGCACACGCACACGCACACACACACACACACACACACACACACACACACACACACACTGTTGCTACAGGTCAATTTGAAAATTATTTGAGACCATTCAGCATACAGTAAGAAGGAAAATGTCCTAATAAATTTATGTTGCCTAAAACCACCCATAAAGGGCAAAGAAATTCCCAGGCATAGGTCTAAAAAGGATTTAGAGAATATAGTATTTTGACTTTTGCAACCTTGCGTTTTGTACAGCAGATACTGTAGGTCACTGTACTGTATATTCACTTCTACGGCCGGGCGAACGCAGTCTGCCGACGTGGCATGTTGTAGTCACCCTGTGTCACTTGGAAGCTAAATATGCCATTAATTTGCTGGAAGCCGACATCTTCAACAACTCGGTTTCACGGATTAACAACGTAATCCTGACACTTTGTCTCTCTGTCACACTTCTTACTGGTGGCAGAGACTGTCGTGAGCCTGTTCGCTACGGTAGCAGCTGATTAGAATAGTTTAACCATGAGCCGTTCATCATGCCATTGTACAGTATTTGAACCATTTTGGGTTACATTTTCACCCTGTTTTAGTCTATTTTCGCTTTACCCCTAGCCTATTGTCTGGGGTAAGCCAATTATAGATGAGAAAATGATTTAGGCTACATATCGAGGGGAAAAAGACAAACGGTTAGTTATTTTCTTGTACAGTATTATGTTTATGATACGTTAATGTGCACACGGGGAAACCTTAGCACCCTTGTGTGAAGTATGTGAAATTAAACAATATTTAAGGCGATGTTTCATGGTTATAGCAGTCTCTGACTAAAGAGAATTATATCTACCAAGCCAAGCTTTTTTGGCACCGGCTTCGAATGTGTTTTTGGCCTACTACCTATTACCGTGTTTTAGAATAAGCTAGTTGATGAGTTGGAGACTTATAGTCGCTATTTTATGATGTTAATGTTTCATTTTCAACTGGAATAATGTCTGCTGTTTTTGCAACCAGCGACAGAGTAGTCTCACGTGGCCAGACTGTTGCCTCCCACAATTTTCACATGTTTCCGGATACATAGATACAGTCTGGGACTCGGAAGCTCTGATCATGATTAAAATATAAAGCGGACGTGAAGCCTCCTCCCCACTTCCGTTTCGTTTTTTTCGCGCAAATTCATCCTACACTAACAATGAAATGTAAAGATATTTTTTAATATATTTTCGTGAACGGAAGTGTGGCAGCTTCCTCTCTCGGATTTCGGGAGGTGTAGTTCCAGACTCTATATAGCATTCGGAGATTGTGGTATAGTTGTCTGGCTACGCGAGACTAGCGACAGAGCAACATGACCTTTCCATTGACCCTGTGCCAGAGGGGTTGCAGGTTATTTTCTGTACTTATTTAATATAGTATTTTCATGGTATTGACAGTAGCTTCAGTGAGATCTTTCGTACCATTGGAAACCCGTTACCCAGAAATGGTTTGAGAAGAAAGATAGATAGGCAGATCTTTGCCGAGGGCCAATTAAGGCCTTTCTATATTTTGATACTGTACTGTATGTATTCATTCTCTTACTTAAAGTGAAGTTCATCAGCCCCTAGACATGTTCAAATAAATGGTTTCAACCACTTTCAAGCTGGCATACGGTAAGTATGTTGGGCAAGTCATTATTTCAAACATTTGCAAAAATGTTCTAACAATTTCCCAAAAGTGCAAAGATACGTGAGCTTGTAGTTGGGCTATTTGCACAACGTCATACCATACAACACAATGTAAAATAGGGCACAAGTTGTTTCTGAAGAAATGTGGAAATGTTGAGAGTAATGAGAGAGAGAGGAGCAGGGAAACCTATTAGCAGTGTTTAAATGTAACTGATTTGAGGGTTGTTTGGCTCTCACTGTGCCTTTCAGGAAGCCTTCCAAGAACTAAGACAATGAACAGTAAACATGGCATGTTCCTCAGAACAATTCCACATTAAAACTCAGGCCATCACGTGGCCACTTTTCTCAGAACTGCAGTAACTGGCCCCCAGAACATTGCAGATAACCGTGGCAGCGAGATTTAATGTACTCTGTTTATGCACTGCAGCTACGCTTGACGAGTAGTTCTTACAAAACAAAACTACGAAGGCACTTAGAATAAACTTCTCTCTTTCTGTGTGTGTGTGTGTGTGTGTGTGTGTGTGTGTGTGTGTGTGTGTGTGTGTGTGTGTGTGTGTGTGTGTGTGTGTGTGTGTGTGTGTGTGTGTGTGTGTGTGT